>NC_134138.1:99727130-100030160 GCF_033958435.1 Carettochelys insculpta
AAAATATTATGCTCTGTTTTAGGTAGCAAGAAAATACTTTTATAGATGGATTTTTAAAAAAATAAAGATGTCTAGGAGGAATCTAGCAATCCCATATAGTAGTTATGTGGTCTCATGATTTGCTGTATTTGCAAAGGAGAAGCCCACATTGTAACTTTTGCAATGCCTGCAGTTCTGCAGAATTTGAATAAATCATATTGCCAGATGTGAAAAATGATGGTTTATGTATACTTTGTTTTGAAAATGGAAAAGTCTGTTCTCTTTCTTTTGCAATGCCATCTAAACCGTGACATTCATCCAGGGTAGTAACATTAGACAATATCACATATTGCTCAGTGTTGGGAATAAAAAATACATTCCAAACATTTGAAACCTAGTTTTCGTGTCAAGCAACTAGAGTTCTGTGGGGTCAAATGCTGAAAGCATGTTTTCATTTTAAATTTAATTTTTAGATGACAGTATTGACTCATCATGAAAGAAGTCTCAATAAGCAATGGTGCTCCCGGTTTCTTTTTGTTCCTAAACTAAAAGAGTGCCCCCCCAACCCTAAATATTAAGTGAAAATAGTAGTAACAATCAACATACCTATTTGTTTGCCTAATCCTATGGTACGTGTGTATGCCAAAATCACCTGTAAAATAAAATGTATTTGGATGAGAAAGGAATAGAAGCTGGAGAATTCAGATTCAACCGGAGTTTGCTTACTGTCTTGGCTAAGGTGGTGAACTAGTCTCTCATCCCTTCTCCTTCACCGGGGCTTGGGGACCAATATTTTCTGTCCTCTAAAAATGCAGTGTAGGTGAAAGCGCTTGTTTCGCCACAGGAATGTGTATCCAACTTCTCCAGACGCTTTTCCCCAGTCACCCTCATGCTTACTGTACTAAGAAGTAATTCCCACTCCTCCCTCAGGTACTGTTCTCAACATGCTGTCGATTAATTGTAGATTAGCATCTTTTTCTTCTTTGTTCCAAGCTTAGAACAGTAAGTAGCCTTTCTGCCAAAACTGGGTCAGTGGAAGAGTGTTGCAGATTCTCTCAATTTTTAACTTTGATCACCCTTATCCCCCTCAACAAAAAATAGATTATAAGATTATAGGAGGTATTGACAGGGCATGTAGAGCTTGCAATTTGACTGGTTGTGCTTTATCTAAATTAAAATGAGAACAGATATAGGCGTCAAAGGAGTATAAGGTGAAGGAAGTCAACAGGTTTATGAAGGGTGTTATTATTTGTTTCTTAGCCTTTTTCTTATGGACAGTTGCCACCATGTCTTTGTTTCTCTCTCCACCATCTCTTCTCTCCTTTTCTCTTGGTTTTTTATTTGCTTTCTATATTTTATCCTTGCAGTGTTGGTCTCCCTCTCTCTGGCTTCTTCTTTCCTCATTCCTCCAAGCCGTCAGAAAGGCTACGTGCGGTTCATGGTGTCCTCTCTCTATAGGATGGGGAGGCATATGTTCTCCTGGATCAACTGAGTGGGAATGGAAAAAAAGACGTGCAGTCCTGAACATGTAAGCTGCTCTGACAGCTGGTGCATTCAGGGATGCTTTGGGAACAGGCAATGGAAAGGTAGACATCTTTCACGGGAACTCTCTGTGGCTTTATTCATAGCTATGGGAACAAATTTGCCATGGAAGCTGGGGTGAGTCTGGGAACGATTCTGTTGATTTGCCCTGCAGGTTGGGAAACACACTATACTTATCAATGACGTTAGTCTGCTGTGTTTTAAGGGGGTGAGGCCTGCATAAAAGATATTGAGGGGATCTATTAGAAGATTAAACAGACTTGGTTCTCTCTTTTCCCCTTCAACTTTTATGAGACAGTCATTAGATCCTAAATTAGGATGTCTTAAAGAGAACAGTGCTCATTTATGTTCTAATTAATCAGTATGAATTTTTGTGAGTCAAGATGAATTATAGTTATTAATGATTTGACAGTCTAAGAAAGTTGAAAGTGGTGGTTATCCAAATGAGTTTTCAACTGCCAGCTCAATCAGGTAGACTTTAAACAACCAGTTGAAAAAGTTTGCTTTACTTTTAAAAACATTTTTCTTTTTCTTTATTTTTTTTAATAAAGAGAAACTAAAAGAAGGCGTAGTTAATCCAAGAAGCTACAGTAGCTTCTTTGGTGGTTACAGAAAAACTAAACTTGAATTTGATGGGTCCTGAAAGTCTGGTGCTTCATGGGTACGTAGTAAGGTTGTGAATTACAGATCTTGTGCATGACTCCTGTTGTACCAGGTTATTTACTAGAATGAAAGCATCACAATCGAAAAAGGGCATCTTTTATCATTCACTTTCCCTTACAGCACAAACCTTGACCTAATTCCTGGAAGTATGTACTTTTTGGTTGCTACTACATGTGATGTATTCAGTAAATAATGCTGGCATGTTTGTCTCTGCTCTATTTCACCGCAAGTATGAAACTGACTTCACTGTAAGGCATTTTATGATTTTTTGCGGGGTTAGGATCAGGAATGTTCTTGTTTTCTTCTTATACTGCATTGCAAATATATTAATGCAAATATTAAATATTTCTGTTCCTGGGTATGGGAGTCCCATAAGGTAGATGGTCATTCATTAGATTTTATTTATTATATTCCCATTTCTTTCCATGGCCTTGTATAGGATGAACCTTTCTACTCTGGCACTCTCTGGTCCAACAACATCTGTAATTTGGCATGATTTTATCTAGCTGGACTACCACTTATCATGCATATGGTCAAGTTTCCCATGGTCCCATAAAGTTTGTTTACAACCACCAGTCCTGCCTCTCAATGTTCTGTGCAGTTATTTAACTCTAATTTGCCCCTAAATGTAAGCAGTGGAAGTGTCATCAATGCTGCTAGAGAGTATTGAACTCCTGCGGTTTGGCAGATTTTTCTCATTCAGCATGGGTCAGGGGTTCCGAGGGCACTGGACTATGGAGGTTCAGCCTGTGCTAGCCTTTTAGATACATACCATTCTGATTTGTTGATACCAAGCTGATGTTCAACTCTTTTAGGTGGATCTTAAATCTTGCAATCTTTTTCAAAATATTCATGTCATCTTTTACAAATATGCACAAGTATCTAATTATTCTGACAAGATTGTGACCCTGTCCCAGCAAGAGGCAATGCATTTCCTGGCAACAAACAATGCCAATCTGACAAACTTTTGATACTGACTTCATGACAGTCTGTTTTCAGATAGTGGCATTTAGTAGAGCTGTTGTCTTGACAACTAAATTCCTACTAAAAATAGAAAACTGAAGAAAAATGTGCTCTGAAAGTCCAAATTTTGCCATACTTTCTTGAAAATAATTGAGATTTACTTTTGAATATAGAGGTGATTATAAAAAGTTTGAGGCATGTATATAAATTTTGTGTTAATTAGTTCCATATAGTTTTTTTTTTAAATTCACCATAGTATCTTATTTTTATAGCCGATCTTTGTTTATTTTTGTTTGCATTGGAAGAAGATTCTGTGCCTTTTGTCTGTAATGGAAACTCTACCTTTCTTTGCTCTGGAATGGATGCTCCATACATCTGTGGGTATGTGATTAGGGAGTTAAGATATAAGGATGTAAGGCACATTGATTTAGCATCACGAATGCCAGTGATAAGTGGTGGTGCTGTTCTGGGGGAGTTCCAGCTGAAACTAAGAGAAGAAAAATGTATGGCTGTCTTCACATGAGCCACTGCTTGTGTGAGAGAGAGAAACAGGAACTGGTTTAATTGGAGCATGTAATCCATACTTGGTGTAGATTGTTTGATCTATAAACAGTTACTTATGGTGTTCCAATACTCAAAAATGGCCCCATATGACTTTGGAGCAGGGACTTCAGATTTGCTAGGGGGATGGCCCATGTGTTAGGGAAGTGCCTTTTGCTTTGCATGTAAAAATCTGCCCAATTTTGGCCAAGTTATAAGTCGAGAAATTGCCATTAGCACATCAGAGACTTCAGTTGGTAAGCTCTGAAGCATATTTCGTGAGCGTAGTCGAGCCTCTCAGCTATTTTTGAAGACCAAACTGTGCATGGAGTGAGCATGCTCTCATCCAAAATTGCATAGGTGTAGCAGATGTTGCCTATGCTGGCTACTTTTAGTTGCTGTGGGCTGGGGTAGGGCCAGGCTCTAAAACATAGCTGAGGGCCTGTCTCTCCTGTGTTCTCAGAGGCACCTTTGGCTGACATCCAGGCAGCATGGAGGAGGAAGCAGACTGGTAACAAAGAGAGAGAACAAAAGCCAAACCTTGGGGAGGGAGAAAGGAACAGATTGGGCTGAGGATGCTGGTGAGATTGAGACTGGTGATAAGGAAAGTGAAACCTGTGGAAAACCTTAATTCTAGGAATATTATTACGGTTGTGAAGCCAAGCACTCAAATTTCTAACACAGTCTTCAATTATACAATCACATGTTATTCCCACAGGATCCCTATCCAGTGCACAGGATGGATCTGCTCTAGATGTGCGTCAGGATTGTAAAGGAGACTGTTGTCTGTAGGGCAGAAGGTAGAAGGTGAATAGTGAGGGAAGCAGAGGGCTGCAGTAAAGGAGAACATCCCCTGGTTAAGACATTTTGCATGCTGCCCTAGGGAACTGGGTGCTATCTCTGCCTCTGCCATGTAGTTCCTGTGTGATGCTTGCTAGTCAAGTCAGCTAAACCACAGATGGCCACTCATTGTCCATAGTGGGTGTGAAGGCTTCTAAGAAAACTAATCTGCAATAATTTTATGGATATTGCATATGATCTGGTTAGGAAGATAGTGCCTGTGTAGTTGTATGGAGTCTTTGGGCTTTCCTGTATAAACACATGGGTTTTGGAAAGCAGGAAGGCAACACAGTAATTCTAAATAAGCAGTTTCCCCAACACACAGTAGGAGCAACTACAAGACACTAGCCAAGCTATTAGTGAAAAAGATGTTCCTTCTAGGTTCCAGCCATAGTTACATGACTGTTTTGCTAAGGCTTGCAGTTTAGAGATGAGAGGGACAATAAATGGTTGAAAATATTCTCTGAAGTTAAGGGTTTGAGGGAATTTTCAGCACTGAAAATAGCTCTAGTAGTAGGGACAGCCTTGGATTTCCAGTGGATGGTGAGCTTTGAGGAAGATGGGTGTAGACTGACATATACTATAGCCATTATTGTTTTAAATATTATTTTCTCTAAAATGCTTTAGTTCTAAAATAAACTGCACTTTGCTATGACAATGCTGCCTGGTCAATAGAAATGACTGGTCAATGTTCCCAAGGTGCTGAACTGCAAGTACCAAACCTTGGGCCTGCTGAGGTAATCAGCTTTGGGCCTTGGGACTATAGTCCAAGCACTAGTTTGAAAATAAAATGGTCATCCTGTCAGAGGTGACAACACAAGGCCTGAGATGCGATATCAGGAGCAGTTAGAGATCCAGAGGTCAGAGGTGCAGTTAGCCTGGTAACTTGGATCATGTGCTCCTTGTCTTCTGCATGCCTAACTTGAAATCTGGGGAAGGAGATGCAGTGTGGTGGTGGTGTTTTGATTTGCAGGAGTTCTGAGGGTTCAGAGCTGCAACTAAAGTCAGTGTGATTTCTGCTTGAATGTGCCAAGTGCTGTCTCTGAAAAATCAGGTCATAGGTATCTCAAATGGGGCACCTAAAATTAATAGACTCTCCTGATGTTAATCTTTGGGTTTGTCTACACAGCAAAGATATTTTGGAATAACAGACACTATTCTGAAGTAACTTTGCGAGCATCTACACACTGCAACTGGTATTTCAAAATTATTCCAAAGCAGCGAATGGCTTATTTCAATTTTGGTCAACCTCATTCTATGAAGAGTAGTGCCTAGTCCGAAACAGATATTTCAGAATAAGGGCTGGGTATACTGGGAATATGGGCTATTTTGAAATAAGCCACTCTGGAATAGCATATTCCAAAATAAAGGTGCTATGTAGACATAGTATTTTGGATTCTAGCCCTTAGAATCAGGGGCTCCAACCTGAAATAGGGATTTTGTGAAGATACTTTAACTATTGTTTGTGAATCACTCAGATATAGTGATAGATGCCCCAGAAAAGCTCATGAGCAAAATAATTTCATCTTCAGAGATTGGTCTGAATATTGTGTAGGACTGGGGGTCAGTAACCTTTAACTCTCACCCCGTCAGGGTAATCTGTTAGTGGCCCACAAGCCATTTGGTGAAATTTAGTGTCTGTAGGCACAGGTTCCAGTAGCCACAGCTTGCTGTTTCCAGCCAATGGGAGCTGTGGGAAGCAGTGCAAGCTACAGGGACGTGCCTGTGGATGATCAATGTTGGCAAAATGGCTGACAGCCCACCAGCAGATTACCCTGATGGGCCAAGAGCCAAGGCCTGCCAAACTGTTTAGTAAAAAAATCATGGAATCCACATATTAAAAAAAAATAAAACAGAGAAAACCAAATGCTGAATAGCTGCTCGTTAAATGAGCACTAGCCATCCTGCTCACTGAACGAGGCAGGGGTTCTATGAGAAAATAGCATGAGATCATAGAATTAAAGCATGTACATGCATTTGACAGCCAAACTAAGACTGCACAGGCAACCTTAAGTCAGGGCTTTCCTTACTTTTGAGTGATTGACTTTGCAACCTTAAAGTTCTGTGAGCATAGTTTTTGGAATGTAATATGGACTTCAGTTAAGAGGTGTGCCCAAAAACTAGGATAATAATGACTTGAGGGCAAAGTATGACCACCTCTGGAAAATAAAAACGAGAACTGAACCTACCCAGTTGCTGCTGGAGCATTGGACTATACTGCGTGCAGTGATTTTCAAAAGCCAGACTATGGGCCAAATCCAGACCCTCAGATACTTTTGAACAGATCTGAAATCTTTTTATTTACTTATTACCCTCCTTCTCCTCCTCCTCCTCCTCCTCCTCACCATCACCATCACTTTTTTCTTTAAATTTCTTTTTCTGGAGTCTCAGTCTTGACTACACTAGGACCAGAAAATTTGGACCTTTACTAAAAATAGGCTGCAGACCCTCAGTTGGCATACACTGTCATAGTTCCTTTTTGCCTTAAAAGTTGTGCCTATTCTGATTGTTTCTTCTCCTTCTATGTGTTTTGAAGTACATCTTTAGCTCTTTGACAGTGTTCTGAAAATTAGTAACATCAACATTAAAAAAAACCAAAAAACCAAAACATCTCACACTAGGTGGCACTGTTCGTTTCATCACATTTGGCTTGTTCTTCAGTGGTTCAGTTCCTGTTCATTTCAGATGAAAGACCAAGGTACGTGCTTTGTCACAGTACATCCTGAACAGCTCTTCTACTGTGGCAATATTTAATGTTAAAGAAGGGCTTAGAAACCCATTGGCTCAGCATTAAGTTGATTCTCAAAGAATGTGTTATTTTATAGGAACTAATGTACAGACAAAGATAAGATATAGGAATTCATAGTAGAAGTTGCTTAGGAACAGTCTATTCAGTTGCTGCAAACAGGACCCAGAGGTCTTTGGCTACATCAGGAGAGTTTATTTGAGTAGAGAAAGGAAACTGTTAAACCACAGTGGAAAATGCCAGGGTGAGAATGTTTGCTTGGCAGGTATACATTGGGGAAGAGGGCTTGTATAAACTGGTGTATTCAAGTTCCGTCTTGCAACTCAGTCTGTGGTTTTGAGTTAGGGATTTTGTAGAAGCACCTCCTATATCAATTAGATGCTTGAGAAGAGAATATTTATGTTTACAATATCTATGCTAGTTTATGTTAGCATTATATTGGAAATTGGATAAAAATCCTCTGTAAGTAAGGTAACTACTGAGTCTTTGTGCTCAGACACATATTAGGAAAGGGTCCCCTGTTTTTTGTTTTTGCAACATTTCTCACCTCGTACCTGGGGCACTCCGTATGCTAAATGGCTACATCTACACTAGAAGCATCTGTCTACAGAAGTTACTGTCGGAAGAGATGTTCTGACAAAACTTCTGTTGACAAATTGCATCTAGACATAAAAGCGGATCTATCTTTTCAACAGCTTGGTTGACAAAAGGGCCCTGGGAACGTCTACACAGTTTTTTTGTCAAAAGTTTCTGTCAACAAAGTGCATTTTATGTGTAGATGCACTGTGAGTTTTGTCGACAAAACCCAAATTTTGTCTGCAAAACTCTCCAGTGTAGACTTAGCCTTCATGTCTTACAAGACATTTATCCATAAAGAGTTACATATAAGGTGTATCTACTGAAAGTTTGTAACTTGCCAAGGTTCATAATCATTGAGATGTATGAAAGATATTTAAGGAATAATGTGTTTATATTTAAGTTATTCTATTTATATTAAGAATAGTCTGTATGACGGTTCTTGGGGTATTCAGAACTGACATGTAAAATGACAACTTACCACACTCTGCCTTCTAACTAAAAATAAGTGACCCACATAAAATCCAATCTGTTTCTGTTTCCTGGCTCAAGAGGGGCTTTAAATAGCAGGTTTTCCTTGCATGGCAATTTGATAAGATCCATATGTGTGGTATAGATTTGCAGAGACATTGGCCTGCAAGTGTCCCCATTACAGCAAGTCAGGCTAAGGGGCTCCACCATCCAGCATGAGAGGTGCCTGTAGTAGAATCTATCAAGAGATAGGTGGGCGAGCTACAGAAGGGTGTAGCTAGGTTGGGAAGCATCTGTGCCGAGGAGGAATTAATTAAAAAATGTGAAGGGAGATGTCCAAGTTTGAGGGAACAGTCCAGCTGGAGAGGACTACAGTAGTACCACAAGGCGAGGAGAAACTGCTGCTTTGCTGGGAGTAATTGGTTGGCATTGATTTCTGGCAGCAGGCAGTGGGCTGTTCCTGCACCCAACCCACTGTCTATAGAGATAAACATGATATGCTGCCTTGGCAATGAGGGGTGAAAACTTTCCCACAAAAGTGAAGAAACCATGTACCTCAAACACTGGGAGACACGTGGTCACCACTCCCAAGAGAAAGGAAGGGAGGTGTGATGGTCGATGCATCTAAAGTGAATGGACCTTTAGCATCCCAGGCCTGACCTAGCATCCCAGGAGTTGCTGCCAGGGACCTGTATCTGAGACATTACAAAATGAGTGCATTGGATCATCCCATCTTCTGACTACTACCCCTGGCTGCTCACCCATGTGGGCACTAGTGTTGCTGCAAAATAGGACCCTGGGCAGATCAGAAGTGACTTCAGGGCTTTCGGAGTAAGGGTGAAGGAGATGGGGACACTGGTGGTTTTCTCTTTGATCAATCCCACCAAGGCTAAGGGTGCAGGCATAGACAAACACATGGGGGAACATGGATTTGCCAAGAACAAATCATATCAAACCAAACCAATAGCCTTGTTTGACAGCGTAACAAGCCTTGTAGATGCTGGGGAAGCAGTAGATGTCATATGTCTCCAGGCCTGGACAATGAAAGGCACATTAGGGCCTAAATCCCAGGGCCCTGAGCTGCTGCCCCTAAAGCCTTTGCATGCTGTAGCTCTGCCTCACCATCTCCCCTGGATGGAGCGGCGTGCATTGCTGCTAGTGGTGCTTACTTGCTGGCTCCATCTCTCCTGTGCCCATTGGCCAAGAACTGTGGCCAAAGCGAGCACAGTGGGTGGCGCCTGCAGTAGCAGGACTGTGGAGAACCATATGTTTCCCCCTAGGATCTGTGTCAGGTAAGCATCCCAGTCCTCTCTTCCCTCCCACACCTTGTGTCCCGCTCAGACCCTCCACCCCTACCGTGCTCCCTGGTAGTTCCCTTTCATGTATGAACCCTGGGCTCCCTGTATCTCTGAACTTTAGTGGCGCTTTCTATACCATCTTGCATGACCTTCTCATAAACAAACTAGAGAAATATAATCTAGCTGAGCCTGTTATAAGGTGGATGCACAACTGGCTGGAAAACGGTACTCAGAGAGAAATTATTAATGACCAGGTTGGAAGGGCAATTGAGTAAGGTCCTGCAGGTATTTGTCCTGGGTCTGGTCCTATTCAGTATCTTCAAAAATGATTTGGATAATGGAATAGAAAGTACATTTATAAAGTTTGTGGAAGAAGCCAACCTGAAAGGGGTTGCCAGGCTTTGAAGTATAGGAAAAGAACTCAATATTACCTGGACAAACTGGTGAAAGGCTTTTAATTAAATAAGATGAAATTCAATAAGAAAACAACAAGAAGTCCTGTGGTACCTTATAGACTAACAGGTATTTTGGAGCATAAGTTTTCATGGGCAAATACCTATCTCTTAGTCTGTAAGGTGCCACAGGACTTCTTGTTGTTTTTGAAGATACAGACTAACTTGGCTACTTCTCTGATACTCAGTAAGGAAAAATACTCCACTTATAGAGAAATAGTCAGTTGCACAAACACAAAATGGAAATGGCTGCCTAGGACAGAGTACTACAAAAAAGGTACTAGTAGTTGTAGCACATCTCAAACTAAATATGTTTCAATTCTTCCAGTCTATTCAGCAGTAAGAGAGCCTGAGCTGAAATGTGATGATCAGTTGTCGGAAATATGATGTGATGATCACTTCAGGAAATATGCGGGCAAATTGGAAAAGTTCAGAGAAGAGCAACAAAACGTGTAGGAAACTGTGAAGAAAGAATGAAAAAAAAAGTCTTATTCTAGAGGAGGGAAGACCAAGGAAGGGACATAAGTCTTCAAGTATATCAAGGTTATTGTAAGGAAGAAGGTGCTAAATTGTTCCCCTTTATCACTGAGGACAGGACAAGACACAGGGGTCTTAAATTGGAGAAAGGATAATTCAGGTTAGATGCTAGGAGCAGCTTGCTAACTGTAATGATAATTAAGTCCTACAACAAATTTATTCAGGGAGTCTGTATAGTTTCTGTCATTGGAGGTTGAGAGTAGGTGAGAGTTGGACAAACACTTGTCAGGGATGGTCTAGATAATATTTAATCCTGCCTCAGTGCAGGGGACTGAACTAAATGGCCTTTTTGGGTCCTTTCTGGTCCCAGATTTCTGATTTTGTGTGCTTCATGCTGTGGACAGGAGCTCTTCCTTAAACCTGAGCCTTGCAGAGTCCCTCTTTAAATCAAACCAGAGTTCTCTAGAGAAGTAGCCCCAAAATGTCGGTATCACCACAGTAAGCTATAATGTTTTGGATCATTATTGTTCATTATTTTGTTACATGTTTTAATGCGGGGGTCCAGTGGATTGGGTAAATGTCCTCCCAACCTGGAAATGGACTGTTGGATCCCCTCTCTTACCTGGATTCATGCATAGGATTACCTTCTCCTTCTTCACAAGCACCCCTACTCATGGTTGCATTACATTTTGGCTGTTCACCAGTTTTTTTGCTTTTAGCAGAAATTCATGTTTATTGGGCATGTGTCTCACCTATCTGATACCTGTGCATTTAAAAAATATCATTTGTCAATAGTAGGTTTAAGAAGAGAGTCAGTGGTCACGATCGTAAAGGGATTGTTACATTTCTTCTTGAGCAGTTTTAGATTTTGGTTGGGTGTGCAGGCTTTGAGTTCCTGTTCTTCCACTTTCGGTGGAGACATTTTCAAGTTTCACATGAAACTTTTATGCAGTGAGATTTAGGGCTTTTTTAATTATCTGAGCCAGGAGATCTCAGGCACCTTCTGAACACCTTTATTTGTGTGACTGCTAAAGTTTAGGGAAACTCTGATTCATCACTCCTTCCTCATCTTACCTTAAAATCCACCCACAGCTGTTTAACTATGTTCTGGGATTCTCATGAGCTGAAGAATCCTCTCAAGCCTGGATATACCCAGTAAGAACCAGTTTGTGTATGTTCAGAAAGATGCGGGAGCAGACTGTTTGCTTTTTCTTTTGGCCTTGAACTGTTATTGAAGGCAGATCACAAATGAAAAATTTTCCATTTTCCTGTGGCAATGCAGATGTTTATTTTTAGTAGCAGTTATAGAGGAACCAGATCTGGAGTTGTCCATCCCTTTTAGTTCTGTGGCTGTTGTCACGTTGCCAACACAACTGGAACTAGCTTTATTTACAGACATGCGAGATTCTAATATAGTACAGTGTTCAAAGAACTTTGTTTCTGCATCCCTAAATAACCTCTTGTTGATTATGCTTAAAACTCCGTTTATAGTACCTTGGTGAGATAATAAATCTGTTAAAAAAGACTGTTTTACATGTACAAAGTGTGGTTAAGTTGAAACTTTCAAATAATGATGGTGTATCAATAAACCTTCAAATGGATTCCATTGACATAAGGTGTGAAGATTTAATATTGTATCACATACCAGTTTTAAGAAGAAAATGTATTTTATACATATAAGTTCTCTCTCTTTCGGCAGAGTTGGCAGTGCCATCTCTAATTAAAGTTGCCAGATGCTTTCTAGTTTAAGAGCCTGTTTTCAGTTGTTTATAAGTTTGCCAGACGTTAGCTTTTACTGTCTGAACTGAAATTTTCCAAGTTAGGTGTGTGTCTCAGGCTGAGTTTTTCTGGGGAGAGGTTTCAGCTAAAACATCTGTTTCCGAAGGTGAGGTTTGGAAAAAAATGCTTGGCCTCTGTTTAAAAGCTATGCTCTTATAACTGCTCTGGAAAGCTCCATGCTGTCTCCATGATTTGGAGAAAGGACTTGAAATTTAGTAAGATTGTTACAGTTTTTTTTTTTCTTTTTTGTATTTTATCCAAAATTTATTGACAGATGGATGAAGCTACAGGGACAGTATGAAAGTCACATTCCATAGACATTTTAAAACCTTTCTGCTTGCCTCTTGACAATGTTGCTCTGTGGCTGAATCCCATGCTCCTGAGCCATCTGTATTTGTCTATGCTCCAACTGTGCAGGTAGTCCCACCCATCTTAGACACACCTTAGTTTAGTGCTGCTTTCCACGGAAGGAGAATCCTTCTGTAAGCCTTGCCTTTCCTCCATTAGGCTGGCACAGCACAGTTGAGCAGCCAACGCAGAGAACCACAGTCTGTGCATGGCTGAATACAGTGGTGATTTTATAGCAACCTGGGCACTTCATGTCCATGAAATAGGAGTCCGGACTCTGAACCAGGCGTTTCTTCTTGTGTTTCCTCTTCTCCTCCTTGGGGGAGGGATGCAGCAGGTCCTATGCCAGAGGCATGTTCGCCTGCAGGCAGCAACGGCCTACAGGAGTTGTGAGTAGATGAACCCGCACCAGCTCAAGGAAACAGTGTTTGGTGGCCCTTAGGATCCAACCCAGGTGAACCATGCCTGGCCTGCAAACTGCTTATTGGCCACCCTGTTACAGAGAAAACATGATGGAACTGTCAAAATGTCAATAAATATTGTTATAGGAGGAAGTGTAGAGAATACATGTAGTTCCAGATGGATCATAGCCACCTGCCCTCCTCCCTTTATTTTTAATGAATAACAAGGGAACCTTTGAAGGACTAAGTAAAATGTGCTAGCACTGAACAGGTTGGACAGAGGATAATTATAATTTCATTTAAATTTTGTAACTTTTGGTTTGGCTCAGTGCTGGGAGCATCCTGTGGTCCCATTGACTTAGTGGGAAGTGCTCAGTACTTTTCAGGAAGCCTTCATCAGCATACAGGATTATAGGTAATCTCCCCTGTCCAAGCATATGCATTTTGCTGTTTCTCTTCAGTATTTTATCACTGGTAGGTGTCTTCAGATTCATGCTTTTCCCACTGCAAGTAAACTGGGCTTATTTTTAGACTTTGCTCATAATAAACTTGTTAAAAAACATTTCTGCCCTACATGCAAAATCTCCAGGTCAATAATCTTTCCTGTGATAAAGTGTGTCAACACCTCAGTATCTATTTAAGTTTTAACCAGAGTCTGCATTAGCAATAACACTTCATTTTCACATAGATTCTATTTGTATTCTAAGGCATTCAAATAGCCCAATAGCTTTTTTGACAAAACTACTGCCAGAATAGGGTTCTCATTCAGATAAAGCAGTACAATTGTGTAAGACAAGACCATTCGTATTGTACAGCATGTGCAGTCTCAGAGTGCTTTCACTCTACCTACTGTTCCCAAGTCCCTTTCTCCTACTGCTTTGCCAAGCACTGTGTGTGTTAGCAACACAGTAAAATAGACTGTACTCCCAGTCTCTGAATACTGAACTGATGCTTCAGCAAAAGACTGGAAAGCTCCTAGTCAAGGTGAAGTGGCAGGAGAATGCAGTATAGTATTAGGAGTAAGAGAGGGACTACTTTATAAGGTGAGGGAGTAGAGAGGAGAAAATGAAATGGGAGGGTAATGGCTGAGTCAAAAAAGTAGAGTAGAGAAGATGTGTGAAAATACTGTACTGAGTGGGTGAAAGGGGGAGAAGCACATCTAGAGCAAGTGATAGACAAAAGATGTATGAGTTTGGGAAAGCAAAACATGAGAATAATAGATTACCATAAAGAATGTATTTAGCACTGCAAATGTATCCCCCCCCCAAAAAATATTGGGAGTTCCATCCATTTCAGTGGTTTAAAATTTTTATACGCTGTTAGGGAACAACAAGAAGTCTTGTGGCACCTTATAGACCGACAGATGTTTTGGTGCATGAGCTTTCGTGGGCAAAGACCTGCTTCATCTTCCAAAATATCTGTCGGTCTATAAGGTGCCACAGGACTTCTTGTTTTCAAAGAGACAGACTAACACAGCTACCGCTTTTATACTCTGTTAGGAACATCAATAGATTAAGGAAGTGGGAATGGGATATAGTGACTGTTACTGTCAGTTTACTTGTTCAGATCCAACCCAGATCTGAAAGTTGTTGTCTTGTGGTGGCTATGTAGAGACCTGTCCAAAATGTGTTTCCTGGATTTAGGAGTTCTCTACATGGTGCGTTAGTCCACAACAGCATGTCATGCACTAAGTGGCCTGTGTGAACCCTGTTGATGTGTGGCTTGATGTGCACTCAGAGTGGCTTTTGGTCCAGTCAGGTGGTCAGAATGGGCTTGTGCTGAAAGAATTTGGTGTTCCAGATATTGATGCCAAATCTAGCATCCATTTATCTTACAAGTACTGATGCTAGAGTGTCAGTTGGTGTTCCCTGCATTTTTACACAACCTTAGCTGTGTGGGATGCATTCTCACCCTGACCATTTTGTCAAGCTGTTGATTGCTATTAGGACTTGCCATGGTTCACATCAGAATCAAGGTTGGCCAAAAATGTTTATTGGCTAAGGCAGCAATGGCAGCAGTGTCTTACATTGAGACAGTTCAGGCCTGGTCTCCTAGGCAGGGCTGGATCAACTCTTTTGGGGACCCAGAGCCATTGGCTTATGTGGGGTTCCCCAGGCTCCAGGGTTGTGCCAGGAATGAGGGATTCAGGGGTGCAGGAGTGGGCTGCAGTTTGCAGCAGGAGGTGGTGAGCACTGTGACTGAGGGTGTGGGTTCCAGGGTAGGGTTGCGGATGAGGCATTGGGGTGCAGGAGGCGGTTCTAGCCTGGGGCCAATGGGTTTGGAGTGTGGAAGTGGGCTCAGGACAGGAGGTTAGTGTGTGAGTGCAGGGGGCGGGCTCTCTTATGGAAGCAAAAATGTTTGTGCTGAGACGAAGTTCTGGATCTGTGTACCACCTGTAGTACCATATGGGGTAGAAACCTGGATACCCTTATAGGCAGACTTAGAATGGCTAGAGGCATTCTGTACACACTGTCCATGTCAAATCCGGAGCATAAACTCATTTGATTTTTGTGAGAAATGTCACAATCTCACAGAGATTTGGATTTCTTTTAGTTTCTCATTGTGTTCAAAATTAGTATTGTCTTAGTCTTTGGTCAGGTCACCCAGATGAATAAAAGCACCTCATCACACCATTCTCTCAAACTCTCCATTGATGTGAGAAATGTTGTATCCTCTGATCCTATCCGGTGCCACCTGGGGAGCCTTCCCAAAGAGTTGTGAATTCACAGGATTGAGCCAGATCTGGGAACTTCACTGCAGGTTGAACCTCTGTGGTCCGGCACCCTTGAGACCTGACTGGTGCTGAATGAGAGAATTTGCTGCACCACGAGAAGTCACTATTGTCTATATGCATTACCGACACTTCTACTGATGACTGGGCTCTTAGAAGACATTTGGGGTAAATTAGAGCTAAATAACTGCATAGAACACTGAGAGCCAGGAATGACAGCTCTAAACAAACTTTATGGGACCACAGGAAACTTGGCCTCACCCATATTAAGCAGCCGTCCCACTATTCAAAATCATTCTAGACAATGGATGTTGCTGGATTAGAGAGGTTCAACCCAGACCTGATACTTAGTGTAACTCCATCCACCACAGTCATTCTGGCTGGTGCCTTACAATGGCCGCTAGTAGGCTATGCATGTCTTCTGTGTTTTTGCTGCTTTTTTAACTTGAGTTAACTAACATGGGTTACCAAGAACAGCTTTTTTTTTCTTTTTCTCTTGTCTTCAGTGTAGACATCTTTTTGGTCTGTCTTATTTATAATGAGAACACTGTGTTGTGTTGGACTGAGATTTTCTGGATCTAACTCTCTTCCCTTTAGAAAATGCATAGATTTCTTACTGCGTTTATCAGCAGTTTTAGCATAAAAATACTCAGTAGTGCTGAATTTTAGAATCTCCATTTGGAATGTGTGGGCTCATATTGGCTGCACACAGCAGCAATGTTTTTGGTACCTTCTTGTTCATTCTGTCAGTGACTTCGTGCTGTCATTGTTCAATGTTTCACAGAAACAAGACAACTCATAAAGAGAAATTATCCTTCAGATTTGAGGAAAAGCTTAAACTGGTAACTTTCTACAACCTGTAATCCCAGCTTCTTTGTCACCGGGGACGGTTCTTAGGCACTCTGCAGAGAGTTTTTCCTTGGTGGCTCATTTTGTCTGAGCAATTGCCATGTTACACCACTCTGTTTCAGAACTAGTATCCTCTTTGGCATCTGCGCTAATTCTCTGAGCTTTTCTTTGAGACTCTACCCAGAAGGTTTCTTTTCTGGTAGTCATTTCTTCAGACAGCAGCATTACATTTTTTTCAAGGGTTGTAATAATGATAGAGTTGTCATAATGCATTATGGAGGAAAGTAGTAGCAAAAAGAAGAAATAAATAGGTAAATGCTGAGAGTGTATTATCCTGAGTTAGACCCTGAAGAAAATAAAACTTGGCTGGTTGGGTTTATTGTGTATGTTTCAATGCATCTTGCTTTGCCCATTAAGCATATTGGCCTCGGATTTGGCCTCGTTCTTGCTTTTAACTTTCTGTGATGACTTTCAGGTTGGCTGTGTCTAAACTTGCATTCCTCTTTCAAAAGAGGCATGCAAATGAGGCAAACTGAAAATGCAAATGAGGTGCAGATTTGCATATCTGACACCTTGTTTGCATGTTCTTATTTCAAAATAGCTTTTTCAAAAGAAGAAAACCAGTGTAGACACTGCATTTTCGAAAGTAAACCCCGTCTTCGAAAGAATCCTTCTTCCCTTTCTTTTCATTCTGCTGCAGAGTTTGTCTCTGTCATGGGAATCAAGACCATCTTGGTTGTTCTGAGCCCTTTGTCTCTCCTGTCCAAAGCTTTCTGTTTTTGTTCTAGTGAGTCTCTCTGATTTTTATATCCCACCAAAACCTGTTTCTTTTGTTTGCTTTCTGATGGTTTTCAACTCTCTGCTATTTTTCAAGTCCTGTGCAGAGAAGTTAGAAAAACTAGCTTCAGGTAACCTCTGTAGCATCTTCATTGCTTGGTGAAACACAGTCATTAAGGTTAACATCTCTCCATGTCCCTGGTCTGGCAGAGACAAAGCCCTTGTGTATGGGGATCCCACGTGTGCTGATAACAAGGTATTTGCTGACTGAGAAGTTTTCATAGTAACAACTTCATAATATAAACCAGAAGTCACAAATTTTGCAGGCGGATTCCCCAAACTGTCACATGCCTGTCGAGCACGTTAATTTCTTCATAAATACTTGGTTGGTAATGTTGCATCAAATCCTACGTACAGTACTTCTCAAATTCATGCTTCAGAAATAAACTCTCTTTGTTTTGAAAAATAGTGATTAAATTAGCAAGTAAGTAAATAAAGTCTCATATTCATACATATGGTTGCCTTCTTGGCCGTCTCTGATCTCTCAACTTTTCCTGATCGGTTTATCACAATGGCCCTGGTATGGCTTCTGATGAAGAACAGATCTGACACTGACTATCAGTTTTAGTAACCATATAATTATACTGAGTTGGCAGTGACTCCATAGTTAAGATTGCATTAAGCTTTGCCTTAGAGATTCAAATCCATCCATTTTGCAGTTCTGTAATTTAATTTAGCTTCCAAATTTATTAGTTACTGGTCAAAAGTTAACAGTTTCTGTTTATTTGGTTTAGGAATAAAATGTCTTCATTTTCAAAGAGAAAAAAATAAAAAATCAGTTTTGTAATTCAACCTCGATACACTTCCTTTTTTCCTCACTGTTGCTACAGGAGCCACCACAGCCACCACAAAGCAAAAACTTCTCTTGCTCCCATGCACATGTACACACACTCATAACCCCTTGGACACAGGGCACTTTTGAGCACAGAAATTATTTCCCTTCTTTGTCACAACAGTTATGCAAGGGGAAGTCAGCACATATATCAGTATAAATTAATAGGACTTCCACGTTAATATTGGGCAGTGCTTTTTTGTTTTTAAAAAAACATTGGAGCATGTACTCAGCCAGCTCCCCCCCTCACTCCCCCACCCCCCACCAGTCCCACACTGGGGCTGCCAAGGTGCCAGTACTCAGTACTGGTAAGTACTGGCACAAAAAAGCACTGATACTGGGAATTTTCTTGGCCTTCAGGGTGAGTGGACTTCAATCCCCTCTGCTTAGAGGTGCCTGCCAAAATATGTGATTTGGGAGTCTCCAATGCTCTTAAATTGTTAAAGGTAGAGGGGGATGTTTGTGGGAGAGCGTGTGTGTGTGTTTGGAGGCAAGGCCAGGAAAAGCCTGCAAGCCACTGAACATTGTGAAAAGTTTGTTGGTCTGACGTGATCTTTCTGTACCAATAGCCTGTGTCTAGTATGCATATTGGGATAGGTGCTGAGGTTTCAAAGCCTATCAAAAGTCTGTGTCTGCTTGATAATACTCCTACCACCTCCATTGCTAGGATAACAGACAAACATTGGTCTTGAAAGCCCCTTGAAAATGAGGTGGAAGGACAGCTGCTGTGTGCGTACCCGTGCTGGAGTGGGGAGTTGAGATAAGGGATAAATTGGGTGGAAAGGATCAATATGAGGCATGGTTCAGGTTCTGCAGCTTCTAGTAAATGTGTGGTCATTTATAACATCTGCAGGTGAAAATATTAAGATGATTAAAGTGTAGCAGTGCAATTATTTGGAAAATGGTATGAATCCTGTCTAAAGGCTGTTTATTACATGTGACAAGAACAAACACATTCCCCTGTCAGAATGGAATGCAAACTTTGTGTAAGAATGCGATGTGCAAATTTTGAAATATGTTTTCTGACAATACTTTATTTTCAATGGTATGCACACACTGTCACAAGTCCAGTCCCATTTAAGATGTAACTACTATACAATGTGACTGAGATTGCTGCGTTTGGGAAGAGCAGGGATTGCAATATAGAAAATATATACGTGTAATAAAATATTAGTATCTGGTGGTCATATTTTATTTACATGTGGTAGAACTTATTGAAAAATATACAGTGTTTCTGATGTGGAGAAAGAGAGGAGATGACTTTCAGAGTTTTCGCTGAGGCACATCTGTAGCTGGTGTAAATTGTCATACCTGTACTGAAGTCAAAAACATCACTGAAGTCAATAAAGCTATGCAGATTGTACTAGCTGAGAACCTGCCCCTCCATTTCTTATTTCTTCCTTGGTGCTTTTTGGGTGACATAAAAAATAAATTTGATATCTTTTTTTTTATTAAGTTTTGTCTTTTTTTTTTGTGTTCTGAGAAATTGGTCCATGAGTTCCAGATGAAGAACCTCAGTCACTGAATGAGTGGGTCTTGTTTTTCTTCCGTGGTTTTTGTCTGTGTGCTTTTGTTGTGGTTTTTCTTGCTGTCCTGCTCCTCAGACCTCATCCTGCATTCTGTGGAGTCAGTGACACTCGCCCATTGACTCAGCTTGGTGCAGGACTGTGCTCATGCTGAATTAGGAAAATGGGATTCCAGTATTGGAGGTAAATATATGTTAGAGAACAGCAATTAAGATGAAAGTCATGGTGCAGCAGACTTCAAGTGCAGGGTTCATCGTGCAGGTTACAATAACTTTAGATGTTCATGGATGAAGAATATTGTATGTTTTAATTGTAATTATTCATTAATCTTTTCCAGTTTATTAGCATTTAAAATATGCTTGTGGGGAAGCTTAGGACAAGAGTGCCCCTATGAAGTAAAAACTTTCTGAAGGAGACATGACACATTAACCACTAGCCAAACATCAGCTGCACATTTCTCTAGATAACTATGTTTTTTGTCAAAGTTTTTGAACTGTAGAATGGCTAATTCTGCGTCTTAACCCATATCATTTCCTGTTGGTTTGTGCCCAAGAAAGCATAAACTTTGCAGAATTCTTCTAATACAGTGTTAAATGTGAGAGTCACTTGGGGCAGAGGGGGAATTACACTGGAATAATTCCTGATAAATATTTCAAAACAAAATAATCCTTAATGACAAGTGTCCTTTGCAGATGACCTATGATTACAACCCACGGTTTTGCTGTCACTTAAGTTAGAGGGGACATATGTAACTGTCTTGCTCAATTGATGGGATTGGATGGATTATTGAATGATGAGACCACAGGCCAGGTCTTTAGCTTGTCAACATGTATCTAATTCAGAATGACAGTGTGTATGCAAGGCAAGTATTTCTGTTCTGTTTTACCTGTTCTTCTAGCCAGAGCATGTATAGATTTACCAGAGATTGAAGTATAAAGATAGCCAAATTTGTTTCCAGTTCATTTGTATATAAAAATGATGAAAAACCAAGTAGAATGTATTCAATAACTGTAAAGCTTTTAAGTTTGATTTAATGGCTACGAGAAAAAACAAAAAAGTTTAAAAAATCTGTAGATTCTCTGGTAACATAATCCCTCTGTTTTTTTGGATGTAAATTTGCAAAAATGCAGAACTCCTTTAAAATTCCCCTGAGCTGTTTGATTTTATCTTTCATTTCTCTCAATTATTCTCTTTCCCATTTCTGCTGTTTGCCCTCTTCTGCTCCTTAACATACACAATAATATCTGAGGCTTGTGTGTCTCTTTAAAGTAATAAAAGTGACACAATTAGCCTTAACTGGAAATAACTAGATTTCAAGTGGTATCAGGTACAGCAGCTGCTGTTTTTTTTAAAATCACTATTCCTATTATATTAAATGTTTCTTTCCCTTTTTGCCACATGAAGAACCCACTGAAACAAAAGGGGAAACTGATTAACTAGACATAAATTGTTGTCAAATGAACAAAACAGCTGAGACAAGAGAAGACAAAAATAGACAAGCTTTTTGCTGTCTTTGTTACAGTAATTTCAATATTTAGTAGCTTTGAAAAAATCACATGGAACTGTGTGATATTTAAAGTTGGTGTCGCTTAAGGTGGACGTTTATTTGGTTATTTTTTATAATGTAATCTAATACATGTGCATTTTAAATAATTGATTACCCTTCTTCCCTTCGCTTGAATTTGATTGCATTGTTTTGTTCAGTGAATCAAACAACTCTGTTTTCTCATCCAAAATCACCATTCTCATCTTTGATATTTGTTCTTTAATAGTTTAAAAAGCATCCCTTTTGTCTAAAGTATTAAATTTTCGCAGCTAGAATATTGTAGGCAAAATACTCTATTTCTATATATCTACCCATAGGCTATGTCTACCCTGACAAAAAACTTCAAAATGGCCATGCAAATGGCCATTTCGAAGATTACTAATGAGGCGCTGAAGTGCATATTCAGCACCTCATTAGCATGCCGCCGGCCGCGGCTCTTCCAAATTTCCGCATTTTGCTCCTGCGCGGCTCGTCCAAACGGGGGGGGGGTCCTTTCCAAAAGGTCCCCTCCAACTTCTAAATCCCCTTATTCCTATTTCAGTACCTCACTAGTAATCTTTGAAATGGCCATTTGCATGGCCATCTCAAAGTTTTTTTTGTCAGTGTAGACACAGCCATAGTGGTTGGGTTTTATTTATTTATTTATTTATTTATTGTTAATTTCTTTCTTTTCAAATGCTGCTCTTGTTTCTCTCTTCCATTAATATTTAGTGGCAGAAAGCAAATTTGTTTTTCCTGTGCTGGGATCAGGTGATTGGTATTTTGAAGGCTATCAGGCAATATACAAGAGTAGAAGAGTACTCAGAACCAGAGTGTGAAGTGTTGTGAAGCTGGTAGCATTGTTTTGCGTGCTTAAAAAGCAGTATTAGCTCTATTGGAATTCCAACCATGCTGCACATACAAAGTTTCTGTCTGACGACATGTTTGATCTCCCCAACCATTCAGGCTACCAGGATAGGAATAGTAAGGAACACCAAAGTGCTGTCCTGTAATTGCCCCATGTGGATGCTGCAGGTCCTCCACTTCTGGAATAACTTAGAACTTTTAAAATTATTTTGTATAATTATTGACTAACTCAAAGGTTAATAGGAGGTGAGAGACACAGACCATCTAAAAAAGCCATTTAATGTTTACCAATGTCTTTGTATCTTGATTTAATATTAATACAGTTTAAGCAATTTGTTGAGTTTGAAAAACGAGATACCATTTTAGTATCTTCGTAATCAACATCTAACAGTATGCCAATTACTTTATAGAAAAAATATGAAGACCTGGTCCGTATAGTTTGAATATTTAGCCTATTTGTTTACTTGAGTCACTTTCTGCTTGGCTAACAGAGCTGCAGTCTACTTAGAAGTTAGGAAAGTTGCCAATTTGACTTGACTTAGTCTTATCGGCATATATATTATTTAAAGTACTGTATTCTTTATCATGAACTTGGATCCTGTTATACTATCAGATGGGAAAAGAATCTCAAAAGCTGGACCTGTCTTCTTTTTTCAGGGTACCTTTGAGTACTTGATGATTGGATTTTAGTTTCCAGATTATTCTGATACATAGTTGTGCCACATTCCTTTGCCAATTTTCACTTTGAAAAAATTAACAGTTACATCAAAATTGCCTCTACTTTATTTTTTTCCGAACTTTTCGTGAAGTCTGTGCTGCTTTCCAAAATGCTGATTGCTGCTGAAATAGTCTATTCTTCCCCTGAGAGCAGACCTCTGTAAGCACGTCCCAATTTATGAATGCCTAAAAATTAAAATCAAGGATCCTTTGTAATTAAATGTGATCAGATGCATGGAAGTGGTACTCTGTTGCAATGGAAAGGCAGGGGCATGGTATTTGCCTTTCCGTTGACTTCGTTGTAAAAGTCTTTCTACAGCTCTTTGCAAGAGCTTTCTTTCCATTATCAGAGAGGTAGCCATGTTAGTCTGTAGCTTCGAGAACAACAGGAAGTCCTGTGTTGCCTTATAGACTAACAGATATTTTGGAGCATAAGCTTTCGTGGGCAAAGACCCGCTTCATTAGATGCATGAGTGGGGGGTGGTGGTGGTTTCAGAGGGGTATTTAAAGAGTGGGGTCCCAGTAAGAGGGAGGGCCAGAGCTGACAAGGTCTATTCAGCAAGGTGGAAATGGCCCATTATCAACAGTACTTATCAAAAGAGAAAAAAACAGGTCAGATCAGACAGGGGGATGTGAGCCTTTGTCAGCATCTAATGGGGAGCTGTTAGCACCCAGAGCAAAGAAACTGTCTTTGTAAACTGGGAACTACTCCCAGTCTCGGTTTAATCCATGGTTAATGGAGTCAAATTTGCAAATAAATTGCAGCTCAGCGATTTCTCTCTCCATTTGATTTTTCAAAAGCAATGGCCTCCTACAATTTACATTGGCCACACTGGACAGTCTCTCCGTAAAAGAATAAATGGACATAAATCAGACATCAGGAAAGATAATGTACAGAAGCCTGCGGGGGGAACACTTCAATCTCCCTGGACGCTCAGTGGCAGATTTAAGGGCAACAGTCCTGAAACAAAAGAAAATTTAAAAATCAAATGGAGAGAGAAATCTCTGAGCTGCAATTTATTTGCAAATTTGACTCCGTTAACCATGGATTAAACAGAGACTGGGAGTGGCTCGCAGCTTACAAAGGCAGTTTCTCTGCTCTGGGTGCTAATATCTCCCCATTAGACTCTGACAGAGGCTCACATCCCCCTGTCTGATCTGACCTGTTTTTTCCTATTTTGATAAGTACTATTGATACTGGGCCATTTCCACCTTGCTGAATAGACCTTGTCAGCTCTGGCCCTCCCTCTTACTGGGACCCCACTCTTTAAATACCCCTCTGAAACCACCACCATCCCCCACTCATGCATCTGACGAAATGGGTCTTTGCTCACAAAAGCTTATGCTCCAAAATATCTGTTATTCTATAAGGTGCCACAAGACTTCTTGTTCTTTCCATTAGTTGCTCTCGTAGCTCGAGGTAGTGCTGTGTTCAAGTGGGGTGGTGAGCAGCATTCCCTCTAATTTTTCCTACTCTTAGTGGAATAATTTTGTTACGTGCACCAATAGGGAGGTGATATGTGACACATCACCTTTATGTCAGTGCACATTACAAAATTCGTGTGGTGAGGGTGGGGCAAAGGGGCTCTGAATGTGGGAGGGGCTCAGGCCTGGGAATAGGGTTGGGGTGTAAGGGTGTGAAAGGTTGTGGGTGCAGGCCTCGCAGTGGGCCTGGAAATGAGAGGCTCAGGGCCGGGACAGAGGATGATGCAGCAGTAGGAGGGCTCCATCTGGGGGTGCAGTCTATCAGGTGGGGCTGGGTTAAGAGCTTTGGGGTGAAGGAGCATCTCCAGGGCTACTGCAAGGAGGGAGGAATCCCCCCCAGGTCCCTCTCCTTGCAGTAGCACATAGGCTGCTGTGTAAAGGCACCTCTCTTCGATGGTGCAGCTCCGGAGTTTGGGTGCCAGGATAGGTACCCCTCCCCTGTCCTGGCAGGTTCAACCCTGCCCCAGATGTGGTTGAGTTTGGGCCAGGAGAGGGACCACCTTGCCCCCCAGATTTGGGCTAGTGTTGGTTTCAAGAGATCTCATGCCCCAACCCACCAGGTGGGGGGCTGGGACAGGCTGGGACTAGGGGTGGGGCTGGGGTGGCCCTCCCCTGGTGGCTGCAGATCCCTAGCTGGGTTCCTGAAATGTTTGCATGGCACTAAATAGGCAGCCATGCATCTTATAGGAAACTTCCAGAGTGAGGGATAATACAGGAATTTGCATCCTATGTGTCATTTGGTAGAGGCCAGGGTCTGTAACCAGCTCTGCCCAAGCGCTGTCCTTTGTACCCAGGTGTCTTCCCATGCAGCAGAATACATTCTTCTCCAGCTGAGCAGGAGTGATTTTGTAGACTAAGAAATAACAGGTTCTTAGGTATTGTTACACTTCTTTCCTGCTCAGTGGTCATGGCTGGAGTTTGCATTTTTGTGGTAGATCAGTGAAGCAGCTTGTCACAATCTCCCTTTCGCACTTCCCTGACATTCCTTTTCCTTTCTCAAAGATCTGAATCTCTTCCTTCAGTGACTGCACCCCATTGTAGAATCCTGTAAGTCCTGCTGACCACCTGGTTTGTTTTTATAAATAAATGCCCCATTTTTACAGAAACTAAGCCACTCCCAACTGGACAGGGAAAGATGGAAGGAAATAGTGAGAGAGGCAGCAGATGGCAGTGGGCACTGAGCCCAGGGTTGTTGTTGATGATGATATTTTACAGAAAATTCTCCCTCAAATCCAGGAACATGTGGCTACGTTTTTATGGGTCCCAAAGTCCACCCCTTATTGATTATGGTGGGTGGGAAGGGAGTTGTAAGAAACACCAACTTTTAACCTTGCTGATGAATTTGCATTGGTTTATGTTTTCCATCCTATCTTTGGGGGTAGGAAGGCTGCCAAATTTTATGCAGCTCCATATGTTCAAATAATTATGCAGATTATTTAATGAGTATGCATACCTACAAGTAACACGCATAACACACTTTTTTTTTTTCTTTTTTAAACTGGGAGTATTTAGTACCAGTGAAAGACATTGCCTTGGCAGTCCTGGTGAATAAAGTTGTCATTTCATGTGCAATATGAGCATTCCACAAATGGTGCCTTTCCAGCATGTTGCAACCCTGATTGGGAAGTATGTCCTTGTGCAACTTTAATTAAGACCCCTTGTACTTTTGCATTATGATAGTATTTTGATCAGGGTGGGCAACCACCAAGAGTCCTGCGGCCCCTCTGTCTGCTCCTTTCTCCCCACATGTTCCTCTTGCACACTGGGGAACCAGGGTCCCACACTTACCTGTTCCTTCCCCTCCCACCCAGCACTTTCAGAGTGTGCAAATCTCTTGATTCACACTCTGCCCTTACTCCTCCTCCTCCTCTCTCCAAGAGCTGAAATGCTGCGAACACCTGATTTGCAGCATTCCAGTCCTGGGAAGAAGGGGGACATAGTACAAATCCAGTGATGTATCAGTTTAACTGTCGCAAACTGAAATTCATCCACACCACTTGTTGTTGCACTTTTGTTGTTTTTAATCATTGCATTTGTACAGTTCAGAATTAGTTCAGACTGACCTATCAGCATTCTTGGCAGATATCCTAGGGTGTGCTGTTCCACCACACTGCTCTGTGGCCTGTTTTTTTTTGTATGGCACATTCAGATATGCACAACAGAAACTGTGGGAATTGGGGTCAAACTAACAAATTCCCATACAGGATTGTTGCCTTCTGCCTGGAGAAGTGGGTCTGAGGGTTGTGAGTTGCACAGAAATATTAACATTAGTAATTAGAAGAAATGAGACCAAAGACTTGGGTCTCCTAGTTCCCATCTCTTTATGCTTCTTTTTGTGTGCTTCAGAGGTTCTCGCACACAATTGATGAGATCTTTCCTGGAATACAGGCACGTGGGATAGAGATACCAACTGTGTGACTGTTACATGAGATGCACAACATGTGACAAGTCTGAAAAGGGCCAGAAACCATATTTTTTAACTAGTGTTTGAGATTTACTTTCATAGATCTGTATTCCCTTAAATAAGGATGGGACCATGGCTGTGGGCTTTGCAGTCTGGCAAAGGCAAGGCTGGCACACGAGCTTCCTCTAGTAGAATATTAGATATCTCACTGCTTCCAGTTATAATTACTTTGTTTTTGTTTTGTGCCATTGTTGATTATACTAGGTCGTTACTTTGTCCCTGGAAGACTATCCCGTAGAGTTAACTTTAATCTTTAGTTCAGATTCTGCTGCAACACAGAATCATTGAAGACCACTTGCATTTCTCCCGTTTTTATTTTTCCTCTTTTCCTCAACTGCCTTTTAAGTCTTTTAGCTGCACTAGTTTTTATAGGCTGAGGCACAGTTCAAAGGAAATACAGTGTGTTCGGAAGCTAGGCAATATTTTGCTTTAATAAAGGTTCAAAGCCAAGTTGGTGGTTTAAAATTATTTTCAAGAGAAACTGCTTCAGCTGAAAGTTACTAAAACCAAATTCCTTAAAAATAACTGTGAACTCCAGTTTATAACAAAGTCAGTGTTGGCAGCCTTAAGGTTTAAAACTTTCCATTGCTTCAAAGAAGGGAGAATTATGGAACAATGTGGTTTGGTGGCTTTGGGTGAGTGCGTGCACGTCTCCCACTCTAAATAAAGAAATTATCATTTGGACTTGATCCCCCTATGACTGATTCTCTTCCTTCCAACATTGTACCCTGCATCATGCATAAGAGTGGTATTATGAAGGACAGAATCTGGAGAGGGAGACTGGATTCTTTTTTTTTTTTTTTCCTGATTAAAATGGGTTCCACAGAATGGAAATTTGGCAACCTGTATGGAAACTAAGCAAATCTGTTTACAGAGCTCTCTGCCTCTTAGCATAATGAAATTGACAAGAATAAGGATAGGCTGAGCAGCATCAGGATTTTAATGATGAAGCCACATTGTGCTGGATTTTGATTTTAGATTTTTACTTCTATCCTGTCAAAATACAGTAATGTGTCTTGCTCTTTGATGCTAGTGTATAATGCGAACAAAATCACCTTCACAGCTCAGCTTGCTATCTATTCTCTCTGAAACTTGAGACTAGTTTTCAGGGTAGCACCCTTGGCAGATGGAATTTGGGACCAAAGATGTTGAAACAACTGTGACTGGTACATGTATTTCTGTACCAGCACATCTTATGGGGGAGTCACTGGCAGACTGCTGGTGTAATTAAAGGGCTAGCTTGCAGCTGACTCTAATGCAGCTGCATAGGGGACTATGGTGGACGCATTTCCCTGTCCCTGACTTCTTGATTAATAATATTAGGTCTCTCTAGACATAGGGGAAGGAGCCTGGACTATGCAAAACAGTAGCTCTTCATACTGCCTGCGCAGGGTGTCACTGAGTCACTCTTTTCTGGGGTGCTGCAACAAGTAGCATCACAATACAGACAACATTAAAAAAAGCTAGTATGTTTTTGTTACTTGTGCTGTTTCTTTACTCTTTGTATTTCAGTTTGGCTATTAGAAAACTAAATAAGTGCTTGATTTTACTGCAGAGTTGCCTTACCTGTTACATGGGTATTGTCCCATGCTGGTATCTGTCCACGCACACGCACACGCGCACACACACACACACACAAAATCCATTGGATACTTCAATCCCAGGCTCGCTGGTCCACATGGGGCTATAGGTTAATGCCTGAATGCTGCTTACACTTGAAATGGTAAGTTGCCCACTCTGTATTGAAGACATAGGTTAAACCCCTTGTGTTGATAGTCCTCAAATACCTTCCTACAATTCCCTGCATGATCCCCTTCTCCCTATATGTGTCCAGAAGGACAGATATGTTCTCTCACGGTGTATTGGGAAGGAATCATACAGTGTCTTGGCTTACTGCAATGTAAAGAACAAAAGGATAGCCCCCCACCCCATGGTGTACACAGTACCCATGTGGCTACAACAGCTCAACTGGCTTGGCAGTTGTTGATACCTAGGATGGATTTACACTATGGGGTAATATCAACCTGAGGTACCCAAGTCCAGCTGTGTGAATACCACAGCTAGAGTAGACATACCTTAGTTCATGTTACCACGAAGTTGCTAGTGTGGGGGGTTTGACGACAGAAATTCTCCCGTCGATTTTCCTTATGCTGCTCATTCCAGTAAAGTGCTAGAGTTGAAGAGAGGGGGCTCAGCGGTTGATTTAGTAGGTCTTCTCTAGACCTGCTAAATCAAACTCTGGGGGATAATTGCTGCAGTGCTGATCTCCTGGTAACTTTAGATATGCCCTTCTATTTAGATCAGGTTAACCTGGGTGCTCAGACCTACATACTGGTCATCTAGGTTAACTCTGCCAGGAAGATGTATCCTTTGCTTTTTTTCTGTTTCGAGTCTTTCTGTTTCAGTAAACACAATGGCTATGTATACACTAGGCCCCACCTTTTGAAAGTAGGATGCTAATTAGACACTTCGGCAGATGCTAATGAGGCACTGCCCTGACTATGCAGTACCTCATTAGCATAATGCCAGCCGTGGCAATTCGCAAGTGCCACTTTTGAATCGCACGCCGCCCATGTAGACAGGGGCCTTTCAAAAGGAACCCGCCTAGTCTTTGAAAGCCCATTTGAAATCCCTTATATTCCTTCTGAAAGGCCCCTGTCTACATGGGCGGCGTGCGATTCAAAAGTGGCACTTGCGAATTGCCACGGCTGGCATTATGCTAATGAGGTACTGCATAGTCAGGGCAGTGCCTCATTAGCATCTGCCGAAGTGTCTCATTAGCATCCCCCTTTCCAAGGGCGGGGGATAGTGTAAAGATAGCCAATAAGGGAATGTTTTGATCCCAAATGAAAACTTTTTAAATTGAAATTTTAAGTCATTACAATTTTTTTTCTGACCACCCCACCTTTAAACATTATCCTTGTGAATGTCAAAGAAGTTTGGGACCCACGAAGGTTAAGTCATTTGCCCAATCAGGGAAGGCAGGAGTTCTATCACTCCTCCAGTTAATCTGCATTCAGGCTTTTTCTTTTCTCCTGGAAAAAAAAACACATTGATTTACCTGTCTGCTTCAGAATGCTGACATGTGTTTCATTAGCTGTATCTATGATGGTCCCTGCTTTGCCTTTCAAATATAAAATGCACCATAAGTTACGGGGCTGTGTTTTAAATTGTCCACATCCTCCTCCCTGCCCCCACTATGTTATTTGATACAGAGAAAAATATGCCTTGGATTCCTCCTGTGCTTGTTCCTCTAGGAAATCCCTTTGCTAGCTTCCTAGGATCTCCTGATCTGAGATGATAGTCCAGATCAGTGTTTCTCAATGATGGGTCCATGGATTGACACTGATCCCTAAACTATATCTGACACAGTGACATGTATGCCATCATGTGCCAATAATGTCCACACACCATGTATATAGGACAGACTGCATACCCTCTTCGACAAAGAATAAATGGCCATAGACATAAAAAAACTCCAAATACACAAACCTGTCACCCAGCACTTTAATGGAGTGGGCCATTCTATTAAAGACCTGAGAGTGTGTGTTCTCCAGCCCTTGGTATCGAAGAGGTTGAGAAACACAGATCTGTATGATTATATTGATTCGTTTGTACTGTTTTCTGTCAATCTATTTATTCAACACTATTTAATCATCATGTCTTGGGGTTTTGTTATAATCTTTTTCAGTCATGAGCTATAGTGTAAAATCTTCTGTAAATGTTGTAGCTTAAATTCCAATCAATCACTCATTATTTGCCAGAGTCCCAGATAGTGGCCTGCCTTCCAAGTAAGGGAAGTGAAATGTCTCATGTTGTTAGCTGACCCAGATGTATTTTATATGTTCTGGATTGTGTCTAACTTTTAATACAGTATCACTGTAAAACTGTAACCTGAGGTTTCCAGAAAAAAAAATAAAATAAAATAAACTGAAGACTGCATGCTTGTAAAAGCCATCTGGTGTCCTTGCTATTTCAGATATTTAGGCAGACTTACTTTCTTGCAGGTACTTTCCCCTGCTGCTCTGTAGCCTTAATTTCTCCGCACATGTGTTAGATCCTTATGATTGTATGCTCAAAGTGGTCATTCAAGTTCTCAAGCTGGTTCAAAACCACTTTTGGGAAGGGAGGACCAAAGTGTCAATATCTTGAAATGGAGCCAGTATTATATCTAGTAGGTTTGCAATACCAGAAGGAAGCGGATCATATTTCACTCTTAAACACAAGGCCTCAAGTGTTTGCAGTGACTGCAGACCCATTCTAAGATGTCCATCTCAGATCTTTATTTCAGTAAAGTTACTGGTTTAAGTGGCCTCTCCTACTTTTAATAGAGACTCATTAGAAAATGCATACTGGCTAGTGATTCTTAGAACCCTGCAAATCTGCACCAGCAGAAGATATCCATGATGTATTTTTGTGGATATTGGAGCAGGCACCGATGCTACAGAAAGGGCTCTCCATGGGTGCTTGCCCTGCTTCGCTCTGCTTGGTGCTTATTGGATGCCGATAAACATAAAAGGCAGGGAGTGAATTGCAGATCAACGGCATGTTGTTTCTAGCAGGTGTGGGTCGGATGTAAATCAACATTTTTATATCCATGCAGGGCTCTAGTGATCGTTTCTTTTTGTGGTGGCCTGTCATGCTGTTGGCAGGAGTGTAATGATTCACATTAAACCAGGCCCAGGCAATCTTCATTTTCAACGCTTGATTTAGAAGGAGAAGCTTTGCACATATTTCCATTGTTGTCCTGCTACATGTTGTGGGAATTTCTTGAGGAAAGAAGGCCTTAGGGCCATAGCTACACTCATAAGCTTACTTTGGCACACAGTTGTGTTCCACTCTCTTCTATTACATGCATGCCAGAACTGACACATATTTTGGAGTATGGAGGTTTTCAGAGATTTCTCCTTCAGTTTCAGAATGGACTTTTTTCTCTTCTCTCCTGGTAGCCAGTTACTACTCTCTCTAGGGAGAAATGATGTGAGTATGCCACTGAGAAATTGGGAAGGTAAAGTGCCTCTATTAGAATGTGAGCTGTAGTAATGTGGCTTTGCTTGTGATTATGTGTTCCTCTGCTCCTCCACTGATTACTAAAGTTGAGAGAGAATCTTTGCAGGATATAAAAAAATGGGGGATCATCGAGCAGGTTAGAAGCCATGGGCTCTTTCCTGCTCCCTTTAGTTAGAAATGGCTTCTAAGACATATGTTGACTTCAGTTGCATGCATAGCACAGTTGCATGGTAGTATCTTCATTTCAGCTGCAGCTCTGAGCAATAAAGGAGATGGGGCATTATAATCTTTCCCTTCACACACCCTCACTGAGGGCGGTTTGAAAACTGCCCCTTAAGTCATCACTTGTGGCTGCCGTGCTCTTCTGTGCATTGCAGGCACACCGTGTCTGAAGTGCCTCTGCTCTGGAGCCTCCCACTGGGAATGTGCATTGCAGAGTTTGGGGCCCTGAAGCAGCTGTTCCTGCAGGGATAGTGCATAGAGAGTGTAGGAGGCTCTTCAAAAGGAGCTATACTGGCCACTGGTAGAACTGCACCTACAGCCCCTATTCCACCACAAGTCCTAACTTGGGAGCAGGCTGGTCACAAGAGCGCAAGCAGCCATATGCACCACAATGTTTGATGAATAAAGGCTAATGGAGTGGTTCTTTGCTCCACAATTGATGGAGGGATAGGCAGCAACTGGAGACTGAATTTCCATTTTTAGCTGAAGAAGCAGGTGGTTTCAGGACAGTGGGGAAGTTTGCAGGGCTGATTCCTATGCTTTAGCTGTTCTGGCAGACGATTTCACTCTTCAAGATCTAACTTGAGCAGAAAAATCAATCTGAGTGTGAGAACCTCTCTTGCTGACTCCTGATGAAGGATTTATTCCAGAAGGGCTCATTTGCCTGCCTGCTAGGTTTCAGAATCTGTAGTAATCCCTATTGGGATTGTGAGAAATTCCTACCCATCTCATCTGGGCTGCAATTTGCTGTTGTAGAGAACCTCTCCCTCTTACTGCTTTTTTTTTTCCCCAGTTGGCTGCTGAAAGGGCTGGTAGTCTCTCCAGTACCTCAGTAATGAGGGTGATACTTTTGTGGTGTGTCATACCCACTTCTTAAATGGGAAACTGTAATATCACAATGTTCCTGGATACTACTGCCCTAACAGTGTGAGAGTCTCAACATTTATCTGGAGCCTGGGTCACCTGCATGGTAGCTTGTTGTGCTAATAGCAGATCCATTTGTTTCCCAATTAATCAAAAAAAAAACAACTGTGCTTTTTATTTCAGACATCTGGCTGGAGAGCATGTTGTGTGGCTACTTGCTTACAAATGGGAGCCACACAGAAAAAAAGATGTTTTAACTCCTGTTTCGGCTTGGTTCTTTTCTTTTCTTTTCTATGCTCTTCTAGATTGACATAGGTGTGTTAAAACATATAACTATCACTGGAGTGCTTGTTTCTTGACTAATTGCAAGAACCTTTATTAAAATATTTTCTGAAGTAAAGAAGAAAAAATGGCATTGGGTTTCATTCCCCTAAATGAATTGTAATTCATAGATGTTGTTTTCATCAGACACTTTGGAGGTATTCAATGTAGGCTGCTGAATTATGTGTTTTCCTTGGGAGGGAGTAGATAATTCTGCTGTTACAAGTCTCTTTTATCAGTGTTGAAAATAAAGTGTATTTTTTATATAATTTTTTTTTTCGGTTGGCCACCTGTTTTTCCTCTGTATTTGTGGCGACACTACAGCACCAGATTCTGTATTCTACAAAAGTCTCCTCAACACGTCTCGTTGGAGGCTGCATTGTGCTTGTGGAATAAGTTCCAAGGAGCAGTCTGTCCTGTGTGATGTTTTTAGTAGTTCTGCCTTCCAGCCAGTAGATTTTAGTACAAACTTGCCTCAGGGTGGCCTTGTCCTATTTTCCTCTTAGATGGTGCTGGCATTTGTAAAGCTGGGGAGATTGTGCTTCTGAATTTTTTCCAGTCTGAAGAGCTTGAGCCAAAACAGCAGGGAGGGCAGCAAACCTGCACTTTGTTTGGCTTGAGGCAGCTGGGCCTGATTTTTTTTATTTGCCCCCAAAGTGATGGGAGATTTTGTAGGGTTTGGTGTGGAGGGCGCAGAGGCAAGGAGTTTGGATGAGCAGAGAAATTTAATCTCTCTTGCTTTGAAAGATTGGGTCCGTTTTTCCCTCCCCTTCTTCCCTTATCCCTTATAGGCCATTGTTACATTAGAGAGTTTTGTCAAGAAAGCAAGAGTTTTGTTGACAAAACACGCTGCGCGTTTATACACAAAATGGGGTTTTGTCAACAGTGTAACAACGAAACTCAGCACTTTGGCTGGCAGTATTCTGCCTCAGGACTCTGAAGCGTAACACCTTCGTCAACAGATTTGTCAACAAAACAGCTATGTAAATGCACTCCCTGGGGTTTTTATCCACAGAGAGGGCATCCAGAACGACGGGCAGCCCTATCTACTGTGCTTCTGGGTGCCTGTATTGTCGAGAGAGCGGGCAGGCAGTCTGGCTGCTCTGTCGATAGAGCAGGGTGCTCTTCCGATTGTCTTCTGTGTGTTGGTACTCCGTCAACAGCAGTTTTGTCCAGAGATCTCTTCCAACACTGACTTCTGTTGACAGATTACTGTATGGTAACTGTAGCCATAGAGTTAAACTAGCAAAACTTGAGTTATTTTATTCCGTGCTTTAAAGATTTTGCTCACCTGAGTTATGACTTGACTGCAAGTTTCCAGTTAAAGATCTGGGTGTTTTATGTATTATACTAACAGCATTTCATGGCAACAAGCTCTCTTACTCTGTGGAACAGGGGACCTGACTCTTTTACCTGATAATTAGGGAGGGATAGCTGTTAACATAGATTTTAGTGGTATTTGATAAGCTCTCATCAAATTGTATAATTTATGTCCTCTCTGCTCCTTCTTAGGCTGTTTTTGTTATCTAATTAGATTGATGTTGGTTTCTGCCTATTATAGTCTGTGCTGTGCTGATGACTTTGAGGAATGAACATTAGAAATATCCCCAATGAACCATAAAATAGAAGTTTGATAAATATGAGAAAATCTTTTGACAGCTTGGCCTCAGCCTAACAGGAGAGTCCTTGTTTGTAAATGCATTTTCAACAGTCATCCTTTCTGAATGACATTTCCCATGGAAATAAATTTTCCAATATAGCTGCCCTTTATGTACATTAGTCGTATAGCTATTAATAGATGGTTCACTGGAGTTTTAGCTGCCTCCCAGAGTGACTTGTTTCCGAGGGGCATGGGTTCCTGAACTTAGCTGCGTATGCTTCACAGACTTCTTTATGGGACTCTTCCTGAAGAGCCAGTGAGTGCTTGAGACTGTAAGACACAGTGATTCTTTATATTCCCAGTGTGGTTTTGGGAAATACAAGCAAATGCTTTCTCAGATGTGCATTTGTGTCTTTTGAAGACACTTACCACCATATAATTTAAGTGCTAATTAAGTAATATGGAAAGTAGTAATAATTTCCTAAAGGTACCACTGTATTGAGTGTCATCCCTTTGGTCTCCGGTACGGTAGCATCTCAATGTTTGTGACTTTAACATTTGCAAATTCAGTTATTCGTGAGGAGCAGGTTTGCCTGACCCACTGTGGTAGCGGAGGCTGGAGCTGAGGGCTCCCTTCCCTCCCCCTTGACAGGGGGATTGCCTAAACGCCGTGGCAGTGGTGGCAGCAGCTCCCATCAAGCTCCCTGTCTCCACAAGGGAGTAAAATGCTATTTGCGGAATTCAAGATTGGTGAGGGTTCTTAACCCCGAACCCTCGCGAATGTTGAGACTCTACTTTAGTGTGAGACAAGCCAGTGAAAAATATTCACACATCTGATCATACCTTGTGTAAAATGAGAGAACCAATCTCATTCCTCTTAATCCCATCATGATATGTTTTCATTGCCTCTCTGTTCTGATGCTTGAGAGTTTTCGTATTGGCTGGTATCATTGGTTCTATGGTGTGATAGGTTCTACAGATTGAATTGTTCAAATAAAGTAGCTGGTGCCCCTTGAGAAAACTTGAGTAGACACCAAAAATAATGTTTCATAGTGAAGGGAAGATTATTTGCGTGGAAAAGACATATATGCAGGAAAAAACAATGAGAGGAATATTCAGTCAGAGCAGATTATGGGGGTATGCTTCAAACTACTGGTTTGAGGCTGAGCTGGGATGAAGCAGCTGAGATTTCATGTCATGGAACCGATATGTTTAAGTTTCTTATTTTTGCCGGAGGAGAGAAAACACCAGAGTCTGGGAGACTAGGCCAAGGAGGAGTTGATGAAACCTAGAGATATACAGATTTCAGAGTCACTACCAGCAAATGAAGGTGGGAGTATTATCTAAGCAAATGATTAATTTGTACCATGTTTGCTTTCCTACAGTCTTTTTCTACCTCCACAAGTATAGTAGGTGATTATACAGTTGATTTTTTTTTTGTTTAACTTATTCCTTTAATTCACACTGGGACATCCTAACACTTCAAGCTTTCTTCTTTGTTTGGTGAAGATGCATTGAAACATCCTTTTAAATAAATAAAATTTCCGGTGATCATATATCTAATTTTCCCTTGCTTTTATTAATTGGTTCTGCTTTCTCTTCAGTACTTCCATTCGCTTATTAGATATAAAATCCTGACTTATTTTCCTTAACCATTTAGGCTAATACAAAGTCATTTTGCTTTTTGCTGTCCTTTGTTTTGCAACCATTAACAGGCTTACACAGTGCATTGTTGGTTGCTTGCTTCCACCTGTTTCCATTACTAGTCCATCCTTTTATTTTTATTCTTATTTTTAAGCATGCCCTTGTGGATTCTAGTATTTTTATTGAGCTTTATTTCCAATTTTTAACTTTCCCTGAAATTTGCTCTTCGGAAATCTAATACTTGTACTGTTGTCTCTCTCTACATCCATTCTCTTAGCATGCTTCTTTCAGTCAAGAAGCACGGTTCCAAATTTACCTGTTAATTTCACACTCTTAATTAGGTACTCCTTAGAAATAAGAATTAGATTCAGTCATTTTATCGTTGGTAGTAAGTTAGTGCATAACCAATGCCTTGAAAGTCACTTGGTCTACGTCCACACTTATAAGTTTGTTTTTTTTTGGGAAAAAAGCTGGGCCTTTTTTGAAAAAAACTCTCGGAGTGTTTATGCACAGTGTGTTTTTTCAGTATTAAATCGAAAGAATGCAGCACTTTCCCTGGGAGGCTTCTTCTGCTCCCAGATGACGAAGAGCGCCTTTTTTCAAAAGTGTGTGTGAAGGGGTGCCCCTGGCCCCTACTCCCTCCAGACCCCCTTCTCCTCCCCTGAGCCCTCTGGGCACCCCACCCCCTAAGACTGCCCCTCTGGCAGTTGGAGCTATGTGGGGGTGGGGCCCCACGGTCCCCCAGGGCTAGGCCTTCTTGCCCCAACCCCTCGAACCCTGGCCCTTGCCAGGAGCCCCCATCCCATGCTGGGTCTGCAGGCCGAGCATGCCTTACCTCCATACGGACAGCCCCAATGATTGACTTGTCCACCCCAAATTGCTGTCCCCTGGAGCCATAGCTGTCCAGGGTGGCCCACTTCCACACTGTGATGGCTACACACTTCTTGAGGGGCAGGGCGGACTGCATGCGGGTATCCTGGCATCAGAGGGCAGGGGTGAGCCACATGCAGAGCTCCAGAAATGTCTCCATCCACATGCGAAATTCTGGAGCCACTGCATGTTGTCCCACTCACCCATCCCCAGCCGGTCCCATCAGTCAGAACTGGTCAGGTAGCTCCAGAGGTGCCTGATCACCTGGAGTGGGGAGGGGCACGGCCAGGGTCCTGAGGAGGTTGGGCTCCTTGGCCCTGGTGGCAGGTCTGTTCCACCCACGATGACAGTGGCCAGCAGCCTGACCAGGGCATGGATGAGGTGCTGGAGCTGCTGTGGGACCATGGCTGTGACCTAGCAGCTTCTGGTCCATGCACTGGCTCTGCTTTACTTTGGTCAGCGCAGCAGACCTTGGCATGTGTAGGGAGGAGGCGTTTGAGAGGAGCTTTTTTAAGGAGCATGTGGGCAGAGCTCCTGGAAGGGCTTACCAGCCATGTGACCCTGTCTGCTGCGTTTCCTGCCTGTTCTTTTGAAAGAGTGGCAGGGGCTGTGTGGCTGCTCTCTTTGAAGAGAGGAGATAGATTTTTTTTTTTTTTGATCCGCTTTTTGTGTGTGGTCGCGCCCTTTCAGAAGAAGTTTTTTGGAAGGGATCTTCCAGAAGAACTTCTTTTGAAGGACTGCTGTATTGTAGACATAGCCTTGGGTAAAGAGAACCACTGGTTTGAGTTCAGTTCTTTTCAATAGTTGTAGAAATAACAGTATTTGGTGGCCTTCTTAAGCCTGAAGTAAGGTGATGAATCATTTTCCATTGGACTCATACCGATCACCTGATTACTAAATCAGAGGCTTAAGATTTACTAACCCCAGATAAAAGCAGCCATCTTGGTTTGAATACTTTGTTAGAAAAAGTCTATTAAATCATTAACATTTTTGTTTATTTTGTAGTGAAAGCTATTTGAATTTTTTAACATCAGCTGAAGTTTAGACTTTTTATTGGAATTAATTTTAGGTATGTGCTAAACTCAAAGTTTGTGTTGTCTGATCAATTTGGTTATTATGAAACTCAAAGCAGATAAAGTCCTACTCTTCCCTGGTTGCCCATTGGTTCCGTCTCCAAAAAACATTCTCCTTACTCCTTTTGAGGCCAAAAGTGCATGGCCTATGGGCAATAAATTTAGCTGCATCATCTAAATTACAGAGCTTTGGGAGAATGTGTCTGTCTAGCTCCAGCCCTACAAAAATTACTCAGAGTTAGGGAGGACCTTGCTATTTGACAAATGCAGCCTTGGCGGATCAACTCTGGAATTATGAGAGGGTTTTCCAGCTAGACAGTCATTTTTTCCCTGACTGTCTTGGCATGGCTGATCACTCAAGAGTGACATATGGTAGAAACATGCTCCGAGGGACAAGTCTTCCGGATGGCGCACAGCACCATGCAAGATAGACAGATGGTGGCTTATTCAACCTTGGAATGTAGTTTAATCCTACATGTTGGCAAGGCCTGGATGCTGAGAGAGACACACATATGCAAGCCTGTGGAATCTGAGGCAAAGCTTTTGTGAGTTTGCTTGCAAACTGCTTAGCTCTAAAAGCATTAGCAGCTCTGAGCTGATAAAACACAGCATAAATATGTGCGAAATTGTATGTTACAGCAACCCGAAGGATGGAGAAGTCTGAATTCAAATTTCATTGAAATCACAAAGTGGAAGGATATTACAGAAATCAAGTTTACTTAACTTTCCACACCTTCCTCTGGACTGAAAGAAGACAAATTAATGTGGCCAATTAGCTTATTCATTAAGTTCTGTATTTTTTTAATTTTCATGTGGATGAAGACTTTATTGGGAGAAGAGCCCTTTTTATATTTTTTTAAACCTTTGCCTAAATTTCAAAAGCTTTGTTAGTTTTATGTCATGCATTTCCCCTGAAAAACGCATGGATGGTGTTAGGTAAAGACAGAGGTGCATACAGTGCTTGTTGATAAGAACACCTTTTGATAAATTTCCTCTTGTTCTCGTTTTCTTGCTCCTGTTGCATTTCATTGCACAAGTTGATGTGACACCAAATCATTGCATAACCTTGAAACCTGTAGTGACTACCAGAGAACTCATGGGGGGCCCCCTCTTCTTTTGAGGCACTATAAGCATCGTATCTAAAGGCCAGCCCTGTAAAGCCATAAAACTGAGTCGATCCATGCCCATGTGCCTCTCCCCTCCTCTTACATTTAATTAGGCTGCTACATCCTATAGTGACTGCAGGGGAGGAATCAACTTTTTTTGACAGCTTATGACACCTCATGACAGGAGTCTAGCCTTGGTGTCACAAAGCATACCTCATGATCATCCAAGAATCAAGCAGGAGAAAGAGCAAGCAATCAAGCTGCATTTATTTAAATCAGGATCGGGCAAACAGCTATAGTGGCTAGGCCACATGAGTTACCCTTCTTCATCTCAGTGGGCTGTGGTAGATGGGTTGCCCCAGTATGCAAGGGGTGGGTAGGGCAGAGGGACTGCAGGGCGCACTGGGGTACCAGAGCCCTACCCTTGCCCGCTTCTCCTCCTTCCTCCCAGCACTTCTGGAACACACAAATCATCTGATTCTCACTCTGTTCCCACTCCTCTCCTGCCCTCCCGGAGCTAGAATGCTGCAAACAGCTGATTCACTGTGTTCCAGTTCTGGGAGGGAGAGGGGCAGTGCTGGGAGGGAGGAGAGAGGTGTAGGAAGTGTGCGCTCTGGTATCCCCGTGTACAAGAGAGACAGAGGAGTGAAGCAGCCGGGGGATGGGTGGGAAGAGCTGTGGGTAGAGTCCCCGTGGGCCACATGCGGTCCACAGGTTGCCTATCACTGATTTAAATTGTTCAGATCCACAGCTGGTACCTGATCCTTTCAAGACTGGCCCTTGATCCAGATCTACGCTTAAACATGGGACCACTTGAGACCGGTGAAGCCTTGTCTATGCTAATTATGGTGGAGTTATTTGAAGGGACTCATAGTTAGGCTGTGTTGAGATTTAAATTAGGACTAAAATCCCCTGTTTCACACTTCAGTGATTGAATTTAGTCTCCATTTATTGTCGCGTAGTGACTCCAAGATGCTCTTCGTGGATGTCTTCTATGGCTGAAGGAGCACAAGAACAACATAATGTGCCAGTCGTAGGGTCAGTAATGCGATAATAGAGAGGGTAGGAAGTAAATAATTCTAGTTCTTCAGTGTCTTGTGTATTTTACCCTCCAGTAGAATTAAACCATAGAACTAGCAGCAGCTCTGTTAATTCAGTGTCAGTTTATTTTAAACAGAGCTTTGAAAGTGGGGTTGTACAGGTTTGTTTCCTTGTCCAGGTGATGTATGCAGTTGTTTAATTAGAGGTGCAGGTGAAAACTGCTGTGATCATTCTATTCTTCAGTCTTTCTTCCTCCGTCCCTCCCCCTCTGTCTCTCTTGCTCTCTCTAGTTTAACACAGTTGAACAGCACTGAAGTGTAAAATGTGCTTTTGCCAAGGTCAGTTTCTTGTGATTACTTGCCTGTGGCAACTGATGCCAGTTGTAACAGACTGAATCTCAGCAGTCCACAAAGTCACATTGGTGCCTATGCAGAGGACAGCCAGTCTAGGTTATAGTAACTGCAGTGTGGAATGGCTTGTAATGCTGCTGAATTTCAGCAGATTTATTTAACTCTTCATGACTACCTGGCCCTGCCTCATCACCTGAAATCTGTTTTTCTGTGAGATGGACTGTCCTGTTCTACAGAAACCCTTAAAGAGGCTTTTGGGTAGACAAGACTGGTTTCCATTCTTTGTTTAAACAGTGGTCTGCCTCTATGGATGACGGAATGTAAGATGTATGTAAGAGAACATCACTGTGAAATGAGATGTCTGTTTTGTGGGGTTATATGGAGGGTTTTGTTGTTGGTTTGCTGCTTGGGAAAATGATATTGAGTACCTCTACAATAAAAATGTAAAAGGGGCATGAATGGAAAAAATCCATGTTTATTACATATATATATATATATATATAGATAGATAGATAGACAAAAGCATTTTGTAAAGATTCATCGAAGGCCCTCAACCAGCAGCTGATTAGAAGATCATTTATAAAAACATACCGACTCAAGCTTTTCTAAAACTTGGATTTAGTCCCTGAGCATCGAATCGTTTTTGTTTGTTTTGTTTAAAAACTGGTAATGGGCCTGACTGTTTTTCTGGAGGTAGCAACACTGACTCCCGCCAGGGAAAGAGAGTTTCTGTTACAGTTGGAATAAGAACCCTTGGATCCTACTCTACTGCACAAACACTGGGCATTGTTTTTTTTCCCCCACCATTTTCATTCCGTTGCTCAATGTCTGACCGAGCCCCTTCTGAAGGAATTTTTTACCTTGAATAACAGAGCACGGTATTCTTTTGGTAGTTTCTACACCTATAAACGCACACGTCAACATTTAATTGTAAAAGTGATCACTTCTGTCGGAAGCTTCTAATCCCATGGTTTTGAGAGGTCAAATCACCTGATCTGTCTACTTCAGAACACTTGTACTGGGGCCTCTTATTAGAATTTTAGCTATGGGGTGTAGGGATGGGACTGGAGATGAACTTCTGGTTGCTTGACATCCATGTCCTGATTTTGATTTTGTGGCTTAAAATCCATCCTTAATTGAAAGATGTACTTTTTCTCAGCTATGCACTAAAAGTTGGCTAATTTTAGATCAGTTGAAAATTTTGTAATGGATATTTCTTGGATGCAATAATATAAGAGAGTCATATTTACTTTATTATCAAATAGGTTGAACATTCATGTTACATGTGTATCTTTGTGTTTCCTGGAAGTTCTGAAAGGAAAAGAGATAAATGCCTCAATATAATCTGTTTTTAGAACTTCAGCAATGACATTTTTGGGACTTATTTAAGTGCAAATTACTTAGTGTAATCTCCTTTACAGATGGCAAATAATTGAGGGTAGTGGCATCTGTACGGAAAACATAAGAAGTGATTAGTGTTCCTTGTAAGCTGAGTGCTTGTGTGGCTGCCCACGAGAGATTCCAGTTCCATCCAGGTGATTACCAGAGCTCCCATAGCTAGGTGTTATTTCTAATATTGGTGCACGTTTACACATGCCTTGGGGCACACAAAAATTTATTCTATGCATGGATGGAAAAAAATCTACACATGGATAGAAAAGATTAGAGGGAACATTGGAACTGACCCAGATCTCTGGCCAAACGTCAACCAAACTTTTTGAAAAATTAAATATAAACTCTCTCTTCTCCCATTATTTCTTAATTTCTTGCCTTTATGTGTTCTCTTTATGTCCAATATCACAAGAAAAGTGGTTCTTGGTGTATTTTTGGGTTGTCCAGAGGCAGAAAGCTCTTGAAATCTCATGAGACTTCCAGCCTAACTTTGTAGATTCAAGGTTGATATTTTAAAGCTAAATAATTGATGATATGGGGAAGGCTGCATTTTGACAATTTGGTATACAAGGAACAGAATTCCTCCATGACTCTTATTAGAAAAGCTGGGATTAGATTTTGATGCTGCAGTTTTATCACCTGAATCACAGAAAAGAAACTTTTTTATAGTTCTTTGAAAGATTATTGTCATAAAGGGTTTGACTGTGCAGTGAAACTATTTTATTAATCCCATATGTTGTTTTAGAACTTTTATAGCACTTCTAATTACCATCTATTAGCAGAATGGATCTTTAACATAATGTGTCTCCAGGCCTTCATTTTGTGAGCTTTTTTGTTCTGTCTCTTCTTAGACTTTCAGATGTTTTTTTCTTCTTCCTTACATTTAATGTTACAAGTAAACTTTCTGGAAACATTCAATATAGTGGGGGCTAAATTAGCTACAAATAATCAGGAAAGAGATTTTGGGTTTATCATGCATAGTTCTCTGAAAACATCCACACAGTGTGCAGCGGCAGTCAAAAAAGCAGATAGGATGTTAGGAATTATTGAAAAAGAGAGAGAAAATAAGACAAAGAATATTTTCTGCCCCTTCATAAAACTACGGTACACCCATATCTTGAATACTGCACACAGATGTGGTCTCCTCACCTCAAAAAAGATATTTTGGCATTACAAAAGGTTCAGAAAAAGGCAACTAAAATGATTAGGGGTTTGAAATGAGTTCCATATGAGGAGAGGTTAAAGAGACTGGGACTTTTCAGTTTAGAAAAGAGGAGACTGAGGGGGAATGTGATAGTGGTATATAAAATCATGAGCAGTGTGGAGGGGGCAAACAAAGAAAAGTTATTTACTTGTTCCTGTAATATAAGAACTAGAGGACACCAAATGAAATGAATGGGTAGCAGGTTTAAAAGTAATAAAAGGAAGTTCTTCACACAGTGCACAGTCAGCTTCTTGCCAGAGGAGGCTGTGAAGTCTAGGACTATAAAAGAGTTCAGAGAAGAGCTAGATAAATCCGTGGAGGTTAGGTCCATTAAAGGCTATTAGCCAGGGGGTAGGAACGGCATCCCTGGCCTCTGTTTTTCAGAGGCTGGAGATGGATGGTAGAAAACAAGTCAGTAGATCATTGTTTTTGGTCCACCCCTTCTGGGGCACCTGGCACTGGCCACTGTCGGCAGACAGGATGCTGGGCTAGATGGACCTTTGATCTGACCCAGTAATGGCCATTCTTATGTTTTTAAACATCCCTTGGTCTGCAACTGGACAACTTAATTTTTTGATATGAGCTAGAGCAGGAGAAAACGGAACCAATTAACAAGACAGAGCGGATAGACTGAGTTTGGAAAACATGATATGATGTAACCTCATGCACAGCTACTGTCTATGGCATGGCATTGATTGGGTGGCCAGAAATGGATGCCAGCATCTGCCAGATGATATTTGTAGGGTCCTGTGATGGGGTGGACTAAGCCCTGACGCCCTCTAGAGCAGGCCAGGGGCCTTGCCAGACCTACTGAGGAGCAGACAAGAGGTCCTCCAGGGAGGGTAGAGCAGCTATCTCAGTGGCAGGCAATCAGGGCCCGGCAGGCCAATCTAAAAGAAGCTGCTGGGCTAGGGCCAGGCAGTTTCCTACAGGAGCTCGACCTAGGCAGATGCCTACGCCACCTGGGAACCCAGCAATACTTGCACAGCCCGAGTCAGTGCTGAGCTTTGACCTGGGCAAGGCTCATACCTGGTGGCTGGAGACTGGCCAGCAACTTGATAAAGGAGCTGACAGCACCCTGGTCAGGGTGCATCAGATCCCAACCTCAGGACTTAAAAAGACAGTGTTCAGGACCACACAGGGAGCCCTTGGTTGCAGAGGGACACCCGAGGGCAGGCCGATCCTGTTACGGGTCCATTATGGCTTCATTCAGGGGCATTGCAATTCTGGAGGAGGAGGGAGTCTGTAGGGTGCCAAGAAGTCTATACTGTTTGACCAGCATCTCCTGCAGGTCCTTCTTCTGAGCCTGGGCCACCTGCTGCAATAGCTTCTGGAAAGCCCATGGTCATCCATAGGGGGAGGTGAAACCAGGAGCACTGCGTCGTCTAGTGAAGATGGAGAGTGATGCAGCAGGGACCTATCCTCACCCTCTGAAAGGGAGTACTCATCCTCAGAATGCTGTGATGACAGATACAGTAAACCCTTGATTTAACAGACCCTGGTTTAGCGGATGTTGGGAACAATGGATGTCCGCTAACCTCCCATCTGTTGTTCCTGAACTCCGCTTGGGTCCGTAAAATCCTAAACCTGCCAGCCCTCCCTGCAAAAAAGTGCATAAGGCAACTTACCAGAGCCGCTGGAGCTGCCGCAGCTGGAGGATTGCGTTCCAGTCACACTTGAAGAGCTCCTGCAGATGGACCCTCTGCCGCGGCCTGGACCGCAGCCAGAGCTTGTGATGCCTTCTTCCCACTGGGGTGGGGCGCGTACATGGGCAGATATCACTAGCGTATGCTCTCCATCCCTGGGGAAAGGAGCATGTGGCAGTTTCAGTGGCAGTGGCGGCTCCTCCAGGCCTCAGCAGCAGTGGAGCTGCAAGCCACAGAGGCCCCTGTTGCCTCAGCGTCGTCATCCCCAGCTGCGATGGCGAGGAATCCTGCTGCCGCGGTGGGGTCTCCAACCACGGCAGGGCTCTAAGCTGTGGCTGCAGCAGTCTCCAGCTCTGGTGGGGCTCCAAGCTGCAGCAGTGGTGGTGGTGGAGTCTCCAGCTATGGTTGTGGTGGGGCACCTGCTTCTGTGGCGAGGCTCCAAGCCATGGTGGTGGCGGTGTCAGTGGCGGCGTCTGCGTCTCCAGCCTCAGCTCCTCCAGCGCCGACTCTGGCTCCCACTCAGGCGGGGGCTTCAGTGAGTCACTGGCATTTTTTTGCAGTGGGGGAGCTGTGGCTATGGGAGCCTGGTGGGGATGGGTGGGTGCTTGATACCATCTCTATAGAGCAGAAAATCTGGTTCTTATTTACGGTGAACTCTCTGATTTAATAGATACCTCTCCCCCCACTATTCCGTTTCATTGAGGGTTTAATGTACGTCATTGATGTGGTGGGCTGTGGCAACACAGGGCAGTCACTGGACACTGTGGACGTGCTGGTGGATCATGGCAGTGGGGCGACCATGCTTGCTGAGGTGACCATTGAGGAGTTCCGGCCAGTTCATGCAGATATGGGTTGTGGTGGGAGAACCACAGTAGATGTGGTTGTGGGTAAGCCATGGTAGGCGACACATCTTCCCAGGTGGAGTGTGCGGGACTGGAGCGCTGTGACAAAAAGACACTCCTCCAGTTGGAACGGTCCCCTCCAGGGGGTTTAGCCCCTGAGGTCTGTGAGAACCTCGAGTGTCTGGATGAAGACAGGGATGGGGGTGGTGCCGAGGACACATGGTGTGGTGAGCTGGGTAGTGCCGGGCCCAGTGACGTCCATGTCCCAGGAGACAAGTCTTCATGGTGCCATTTGGACACCAATCTGTGCTCTGGTGCCAGGGGAAGTGGCGAAGTGGTGTCTTGGTGCCACTTCAGTGCCTTCTCCATTGCTGGTGACAAGTACGGTGCCTTGTGCAAGCAGTGCAGAGACTTGGAACAGTGCCTCTTGCACTCTGGGTCCAGCACCGAGGGTGGGGTTGTATTTTCTGAGGGCCACTAATGCCCAGGGGTAAAGATGGCTGAAGCCAACAGTGCTGTCAGCGTCAGAGGCACTGAATGCTGATGGCTCTGTTCCCAGTGCACCCATTTTACAGTGGGGTCCCACAACTGTCAACATCAGCTCCTCCCACTTGAGCGTGGTGGAGAGCCCAGGAAGTTGTCCAAAACTCTGGTGATTGCGGCCACCCACTTGGGTCATCATGGGGTACTCATCTTCCCCTGTCTGGATGATTGTCTTATAAAGGGCCATCATTATGGGAGACCCTTTGTGTGGTGTTGGTTACCACAGACCTTCTGCTCAGCCTGGGTTTCCACATAAACCACGAGAAGTTCACGCTTCAACTGATGAAGTCCCTAGAGTTCATCGGAACTCTCATAAACGCTACCACTGCCAAGGCCACTCTTTTGCTTCAAAGATTCCAGGCCCTGTGCGATCTCATCCTGGTGGTGGAACTGTCTCCCACCATCAAGGTGCGCACATGCCTCAAGCTGCTAGGTCACGTGGCTGGTCAAGCTGGCCAGACTTCACATATGGTGCTTTTAGTCCTGGGTGGCCAAGTGCTGTGCTATGGCCAAAGACGGCCGTCCAAATAGGTGGCTGTTTTTATGAACAGACATAAAGTATGACATGGGAGATAGTTAACTACATGTTTAAAACTAAAGCCACACTGTTCACTGTGCATTTAATTCTATACTTTTGTAAGTAAAATAAGTCTTTAAGACAGATTTCTCTCTTACGTTATTGATGGGCTTTTCCATTTCTTTAGGACTGAATCTGAAGCAGAGACTTATGAATCATATTTTTAAATACCACTCCTAGAGCACTTATAGAATATCTTGATTCATCAGTAATTTTCGTATGGCCTGATATGGGGAAAAATACCATGAACCCTGTTCATCCAATAAACTGAGAAGAGATTGGTCCACTCCTTCACTAACAGAAGTTGGTCAAATTCAAGATATTACATCATCTGTCTCATATTCTGGGACAAACATGACTACAACACTGTAGAGGTTAAGTGTGACTGTTAATTTTTAATTCTCCCACTTTACATTCATTGTCATTACTTGGGGAATGACTCATCTGGGTGAGATAACACATCTTTCTCAACTATCTGCAAGTAATCCACAAAACCGATGTGTCATTTGAACAGAGATGGAGGTGGACAAGTTAGGGTAGTGTAGTCTGAAGTGAGTATATTTTCAGGATTTATATTTGAGGACTTGAATTCTGTGACCCCTATTCACTCAGATGTCTAAATTCTTACACCTTATGCTGAGTATTTTTACCTCGTATGTGAAATGAAGCATCTTAAAATAAGAGTGTAAACAGTTTGATGTCAGAGTTGTTACAGATTATACAGTAACTAGAAAAAGGAGATATGAGATTTTGGTATGCAGTACCGCCTCTCTGCATGCTTGTACTGTATGTGAGCAAACATACTGTTTGTAAATTGCACAGACTCATATTAACAATTAATTTGTATCCTCTTTCTGCCTGATAGTGATTGCAAGCTGTTCAGTCTCCTGCCACAGTGTCAGCATGTTACCATTCATTGAAAATTAACACTGTCTTTAACCCTGAATTTCCCAGTGCTTGTGAGAATAAATCAGAAAACTGCACTATTTTCATCAGTTTGGGACAAGTGTTGGTCTCCGGATACACTGAGATGATATCTGAGTGAAAGAGCTTGAGGAAAGTTATAAAGATGAAGTGAAGAAATTTCAATAATAATTTATAACTAAGCACCTACCCCTGGGGTCTGCAACCTGCAGCTCTGGAGCCACATGCAGCTCTTCAAGGACTTCTTTGTGGCTCCCAACACTATAACTGCAGAGTAATAAAACAAAACAAAACAAAAAACCCTCATTATTTTTTATATTTCTGTGAACGTCTAAAAGCCTAGCAATGAACAGCTCATATCTAAATAGCAAGCAATGTGTGATCTCAAAACTTCGGATAACTCCCCCTTTACTTGAATAGTAACAGAGAGCCATGTGAGTCTGTATTCTATCAAAACAAATCAGCAGTCATGTAGCACTCTAAAGAGCAACAAAATAATTTTTAGATGATATGAGCTTTTGTATCTGAAGAAGTGGGTCTGTCCCATGAAAACTCATCACCTAATAAATTATTTTGTTACTCTTCAAAGGGCTACATGACTCCCCCTTTACTTGTGCAGTGCACTGTGTGCACTGTTCCTAAAATAGAGGTTACAAGAAGTATGGTTTGACACGATATATTGAGGACCGTCTCATCACATGCATTGCAGCTCTTGAATGATTGAGTTTTTTTTACCGAATATGGGGGGCGGTGGGGGGAAGGTTGTTGTTGCTCTTTTGATTGCTGACCCCCGACCCAACCAAAGAGTTCCATCACACACAGATTGGAGACAGTTAGCTGTTGCATGCTGTCAGCTTTCATCACTTTTCAAATTGACTGACACGCAACTGTCTTGCTGAGCAATTTTTAAAGGAAAGCAAAACAAGCTTTTTTTTCCTCAGAAGCTCTGATTTCCAGTCTGCAGGAATCATCTAACTCTTCACATAATGATCTAATCTGTTGCATAACCAGAAAAATCTCACAGCTTAATGGTGCATTCCACGTTACATGGGGAAGGACAGAGGAAGGCTGTGTATGTGTGAAGCAGCTTCACCAGCAAGCCCGCAAGGATCAAAGCACATGTAAAAAAAAAAATAGATTGGTTTCCAGGAGGAAATAGCTTGAAAATAAAAACAATCCTAAGGAACTTTACTGAAGTTAAAGATATTTATTTTAGCTTTAGGAACATTTGATGCCAGAATAGATCAGAGATTTTCAAGGAAGATGTGTGAAACTTCAAGTTTTTATTTTGCGTGCTTGGAATAAATATTTTATGTATTATGCAAAGTATTGACTTTTAGTAATTGGTTGATTGCACAGAATTTCATTTAGTTTAATTATTTGTGTCTGGATGCAATCCTCTGGGAATCTTGAGAAGATTTAAAAAAAAAAAAACAAATAATTTTTTGACAATCTTATGAAGTTACAATATTTTTAAACTGTACCAGTGGACACATTACTTGAAAGAGAGGGAAGAATGTCTTTGTTGTTTATACATCATGATTCTATAAAGTTTGTGCCATTCCTTAAAAGGCTTATGCCTTTCTAAACTGATTAAACACAAAGTTTTTAAAAATTCACAATAAAAATGCAGACAATTTTTCTTTCCACTTAACACCAAATATCTCATCACATGGAAACACCTAACTGAGGTGAAAACCTCATTTTTGGTGTTATTTTACTTCAAATTTCCAGAATTAAGATCTGTTTACCAGCTTTGTAATGTCAAAGTCTGAGTTACATAATGGGATAATGAACAGCAGAATGACAAGTTTTAAGTCAGCATTTTTCACTGTGATGCGCCCATATTTTCTTCTGGGGCTTGAGACCCTGAATGTCTTATGTCCTCTTCACAACAGGAGTACAATCTGAACATTTATATAATATTTTGGGCTTTGACTTGTGTGCAGAGTTTGAATTTGGGGCTAATTAAGCAGGGAAATGTTGACAGCCTTAACTGTAATATTACTAGTGAAGTAACTGACCATTAAGTAAGGGGAAGCCACATGACTTCATCTCATGTAGGGAGCTTTATGGGTATTGTTTCATTCCATATGCCTATGATTCTGTGATTTACCAGAACATTGCTTTCTGGGTTTTATATTAAGGAATATGATTTTAACTTGTTTTCTTACTTGTCTATCTGAAGTGGTAAAAGAAGGCAGGGAGGCCCTTGGGGAGATATACCTACTTCTGGCCTGACACCCTTACATTTTGTCTAGTTCTGCAGACTTATTCCAGCATGAATAATAGCGCCTATATCAATGATAGGCATGCAGTCGGTTTGGGTGGTTGGCATGTGTATAGTATGTTTCCTTTATTGTGAATTCTACCAAATATCAGAAGGCAAATTTTAGTTTATTATGGTTGGTGGAGAATGATTAAAATACAGTGCCCAGGATAAGGTCTATAGTATTCTTTCTATAACCATGAGCAATGGAATTATTATTTTTTAGCAAGGAATATGGCCACAGTGGTATTGGAGCTCCCTGTCCTTACATTTTCTTCTTTCACTAGGAAGATCACTCTGTTAAAGAGACTACCACTTTGTAAATATATTTAAAAGCATGTTGTATTGGTGAGAATCATAGAAGTTGTTCTGGCTTCTATGCTCATCTCTATCACTGCCTGGCCCTATGTGGTAGTGTCTTACTTTCCCTAGTTTATATTTCCTGAGGAGGAAAAGGGGATGGACAATGGCGGTAGTTTTTATAAACATAAACAGAGCCATAGATATGCATGGTGTTTTGTAAAACAACGACAGAGTCCTGGCTGTGAAACCTGTAATGTCTGGATTCAAGTCTGTACACGAGTGGAATCATGAAGGGGACTTGGTTATAGTATAGTTGTGCGTCAGACAGATAAAAGATGACTTTGATTTGCCATGTGAACAGGAACTTCAGCTGTCGTCCTGAATTGTGCATGCATTAGCATGGCATGGGAACGCAATCAAGACCCTGTCTACAATGTACAGTCTTACCCCGCCTTACGAGGGTAATTCGTTCCTGAAAAACCCCCCTTAGGGCAAATTCTTGTAATTCGAAAAATGTAATTACCATTAATTTAAATGGGAAAAAATTGTATGCGTTCCTGAGCCACAAAATGTGCACCCATTTATGCTAAAACAACACCAAATCCCGTTAAATCCAGTGCAAGGGGGCGGGCAGGGCAGAGCAGGGCATGGGGAGACAGCCCGGCAGGAGCGCAGCTTAGGTTAAGTGGGGAGGGGGCGCTGCCAGGGGCTGGCCAGTGGCAATGCCTCTCTTGTGCGGTGGAGAGGCCCCGCCGGTGGCAGCCGAGGCGGCAGCAGCGGGCGAGCCAGGCGCTAAATGGGAGGGAGTGCCACAGATGGAGAGTGGTGCCCTAGGCACAGCTGCGTGCAGCGGCGGCCCCTTAGCCGCCCGTGAGCGGCAGCAGCGGGGCTGGGATGGGCTGCGCGCCCAGCATCCACGTCTCGCAGAGCGGCGTGATGTACTGCCAGAACTTGGAAGAGTCTACCTCCCCACATCAGACTGCTGCCCTTTCGCAGGGCACCGCCGCCCCCCTACACAGCCTCTTCATCAAGACCAGCGCAGCCTACTCCATCCCCTCGGTGCTTGCCTACCAGAGCTGCCAGCCTCCAAACTGGTCCTCATGAATGCGAAGAAATGCCTCGTAAGCTGAAGTAGGGGTATTAAATGAAACTCCTTGCAAAGCTGAATTCTCGTAACTCGAATGGGTGTATCTCGGGGTATGACTGTACTGAAATTGGAATCATGTTTGAACAGTGTATATCAGAGCTCTCAATTATGCTTCTGCTTCTCTGGCCTGAAGCATCTTGGAGCAGCTTGGACACCTCGGTGCTACTACAAGCTCAATCACTCTGTGGAGATGGTGGATGGGTAATCCTGCCAGGTATAGGAGCTATGAGGTCGTGGCTTGGGTTTGTTCTTCTCAGCATTATTGGACGATCAGTCAGGCTCAAGGAGTGTGAAATTCTTCTGAGATTTTAATTGTGAATCTCTGACAGTTGCCTTCTGAGCCTGTGAGCTACATTTTTTCAAAGGCTTTGAATGTGACTGAATTCAAAAGGACTTTGACAGGAGTGGCAAGTTGGCTAAGATGAATCTCCACCACACTGAAGTCATGGGAGTTCTGCCATTGACTGCAAGGCAAAAAAAGCAAAAAAAGTTTATTTTTTGTTTTGTTTTCACTTTGGCTAGAGAAGCAGAGACCTTGACATGGGGAGAGTGCATTGTACTGTCTTTGTGCTGGTTCACACTCATTGGAAGGAAACATCACCACCTTTCATAAATGTGTTTTTCTTTTTCTTTTTCTATTGTTTGCTGCATTTGCTTCTTCTAAGAGAAGGATTCACCTGCTGTTCTGGCACAGTTTGAATCCTGTGTGACACTGACTTTGACAATCTAAAATGTTTCTTCTCATCTGATTTATTTTACTGTTACATTACATTACATTAATGGTAGTTATATATACAGCAAACAAGTCAATTAAATATTATATCTTCTCTTGGTTGTATTTGTGTTGAAGTTAAGGTATATGTATTTGTGTTGCTTTGTTAAACATAGTCCTCTGCTTGCTACAGTTATGAGTAGGGCCCTAGTAAGTTCACAGCCCACTTTGGTTAATTTCATGGTCGTAGGGTGCTACCTTCAGATCTGGGCACCCAGATAATATTACAACTGCTGCTCTCCAGTTGCCCAGCTCTGAAGGTAGGACAGAAGGAAGGGTGGCGATACCATGACCCTCCTAAAATAATCTGATGATTTCCCTGCAACTTCCTTTGTGGTTAGGACCCCAGTTTGAGAAACTCTGGTCCCTTCATGAAATCTGTATAGTATAGCATAATAAGCACACAAAAAAAACAGATTTCAGTCCATGACATGTTTTGTATGGCTGTGAATTGGTAGGGCCCTTTTTATGAACAGTTGTATAGTTCATCTGTATAGTATTGCCATGCTGTCAGAATGAGAGCCTTTTGTTGATGGCACAGTGTAGAGAAATCATGCAGGCATTGGTCATGGATCCTGCAGAAGAAGACCCATTGACCAGTTGTTTAACAATCATAATAATGTTTTGGATGTGTTGAGTGGCCACCTAATCTGGATTGTACAGCTGTCTGTCATTCACTTCCATGTAAAATAGATCAGCAATAATGACCTTCCTGCTGAACTTCATGGGAGCTTCATGGTTTCCTTTTTGGGACATAGAAGGCTCTGCATTGTGTAGTATTTTGTTTTCTCCTTTGTTTATTTTTGGTGCAGGGGGGAGAAGGAACTGGTGCTGAAAACGTCTCTGTGATTGACATATTAAAGGTTTAAGAAAAGAATTTTTTGCATCATTTCCTAAAGGTGATCACAATCTAAATTTGATAACCTCCCGTATAGGTTTGTTTCATAATGCATCTTTGACTGAGAGTGCCTTGTCCCTGTGTCTTCGGAGATTTTCATTGTACTAACAGGATGGAGGGCAAGCTCTGATTTTTCACTTGAAGAGGAGCTGTACACAATGAGAGATGAGTGCACCTTGATGTCCACTCTTAGGGTGAAGATTAGAAGCTAACGATAACTGTGAAGATCCCAGGTTTTCTGGCCACAAGAGTACCATCACACCCTTGGCATTGTCTGTCTGGAGAACAGGGCTGCCAAGAGATCTGGGAAACTCCATTGTGCTGGTGGGCAGCATGTCCATTTAGTTCCTGGAAAACATTGGCAGGGCTTCCCTTTGAGGTCAGTACACTACTAGGAGTCCTGGACTCTTTTTTTTTTTGTGTGTGTGTGTTCTTTGCTTCACAGTTCAAGTAGGTAGACTCAATTCTTTCTGTTTCTGGGCTGGGGTAATATTGTAATATCCATCCAACCTCAGATTCACAACTCTGATTCCTTTTGTATTTGTTCTGGTACATTCTGCAGTCTTCATTGGCTTGTGCCATATTGAATAGCTGTGATAGAGTGTGGTTAAAAGTGGCAGTTGAACCAGGAGAGGCTGGGACCTATAGCCAAGCTACATCGCAAATGGCGCTAGTTCTTTTGTTTGTGTTTTTGACAGCTGACTTTGCAGTCGGCAGCAGGAGCTCTGGGTCTCATCATTGTCTTGAGCTGACTTTGCATATCAGGCATATAGTTTTAGGTGCCAGCTCTTGCACTAACTGTATTGTGTAGCATTCCTGGGAGATGTCTCGTCATTGTAGTGATATAGAGGATGACTGATTTCTCAGTCCTTTAAAGCAGTGGTTCTCAGCCAGAGGTACACCTACCACTGGTGATGTGCAAATATAGCCCAGAGGGCACTTCAGCTTATCTAGATATTTGCTTAGTTTTTTACAGCAGGCTACATAAAAAGCACGAATGAAGTCAGTAGAAATTAAAATTTCATGCAACCAGTGACTTGTGTATACTGTTCTATATAAAGTCCACTGAAATGTAAGTACAATATTTATATTGCAGTGGATTTATTTTATAATTATGTGGTAAAAATGAAAAAGGAAGCAATTTTTCAGTAGTAGTGTGGAGTGACACTTCTGTATCTTTATGTGATTTGGTAAGCAAGTAATTTTAAGTGAGGTGACTCTTGGAATATACAAGGCAAATCAGACATCTGAAAGGGTGACAGTCTGGAAAGTTTGAGAGCCACTGCTTTAAAGGTACTGGTAGTTCATTTCTTCAGATTTCAAGGGTCAGTCAGTGCTGTAATTTAGTCTGTCCATTTCTGTGGTGGTGCTTATCTGGGTCCAGGTGGTGAAAGTTGGTGTTGGCCTGGTGTGTTGTGATATAAAGGGCATTTCCTCCTTCCTGTTTTATCTGTGTTTAAACAGCCTCTTCGATATGTGTCGGGGCAGGTCCGGGCATGTCTGAAGATGCTCTGGTGCTGGGCTAGTTAGAGGGGTGTGGAACATAGGGGCCTAATTCATTGAGTGTGTCTGTAGTATTGGGTGGACGGCTTCTTCCTCAACAGGTGAAGCACTTGCCCTTTGACCCATCCTTCTTTTTAAAAGGAGGGGGCACCCAAGCCCCACTCACCAGTTACCTAGAAACTAGAGAAGGTGCTGTTTTAAAGGCTCTCACCTGGGCCTTGCATAGAAGGGGAAGAGATGCATATTTCTGGGTAGGCTGTCATGGTGCTTCTCAAAGATTGGTGAATAATGTGTTTCCATTTAACAGATGAGGAAACTGAGGTGTAAAAAATAGTGACCAAAACGTCACATTGTAACGTGGGTTCAGAGATGGGAGTAGAACCCAGGTGTTTTGACTCTTTGTCATCTTCACTAACCACTTCCTAGATGTAAAAATGCAGACATTCTACTGGCAGTTTATTTGTTAGACAGTTGAATTCCTTAAGGTAAAGCCCAGTGAAAAAGCTCTTAAACTGATAACATGCGGTTTCTTGACTAGCTGATATAGGATTTCTCAACAGATCAGGGTTTCCCTTTTTTGTTTAGTGGCTGTATTTCATTGATCACTGGAAGCAACAGATTTTGACTCTTACAGACTAAATGCTGGAACTTGAAGGTGATCATGACAGACCTGCAGGATCCACTGTGTCAGAGTGATGGTTGTTGCAATGTCTGAAAGGTTAGTGATATGTTGGTAAGATTCTGTCACTGGGTCTTACACAAATTGTAAAATTTTCAATTGTGTGACCTTTTCTGCTTTAATTAATTTAAATCTGCAAGGCACAGGACTCTCTTTTTATTGTAAAAGACAAGGCTGCTCGTCTATATTACTGAACCGTGTCTCTAACTTCATACTGAAGTCTGCTAATTGAGTGTAGGCATTTAAAGAAGGAAGATAATATAAAACAAACTCATCTGCATCTCTGAGTATGTCTGTATTACCAAGTTTTGTCACGGATACTAATGTCATCACACAGAAATCGACCACTGCAAAGTCTCCAATGCATGTTTGCACTTGCCTCCTCCGTCAGTAGATCGTGTTCACGTTGGGAGCTACCCAGTCAACAGTGGGGGCAATGCACTTGTGGGTATGTTTCCCACAGTGCCTGGTAATATCATCTGTCACTAGGGGTGCATCTACACTAGCCAGCTACTTCGAAGTAGCTGGCGCAACGTTGAAGTAGCATGCATTGCGTCTAAACGTGCCATGCACTATTTCGACGTTGAAATCGACGTTAGGCGGTGAGACGTCAGAATCACTATTCCTATCCGGAGATGGGAATAGTGCCCTACTTCGACATTGAACGTCCAAGTAGGGCGTGTGTAGATGATCCACGTCCTGCTACATCGAAATAGCGGGGTCCTCCATGGTGGCCATCGGCTGAGGGGTTGAGAGACGCTCTGTCCAGCCCCTGCAGGGCTCTATGGTCACTGCCTGCAGCAGCCCTTAGCCCAGGGCTTCTGGCGGCTGCTGCTGCTGCGGCTGGGGGTCCATGCAGTGTGCACAGGGTCTGCAACCAGTTGTTGGCTCTGTGGACCTCGTGCTATGCAGGCCAAGTGTGTCTGGGAGGGGCCCTTTAAGGGAGCGGCTTGCTCTTGCCCTAGAAGGGCTAGTCCAGCCTGTGACCCCGTCTGCAGGCTTTGCTGGCCCCTTATTTTGATGGAGAGCGCTTGTGTGTGTGAATGCTCTGCATTTCCTTCTGGGGCAGCTCCTTTCGACATTCCCCATCGCTACTTTGACGTTGAACGTTGACAGCACCAGCTCTGGAGGACATGTAGACGATACGCGTCGATGTAGCCTATTTCGATGTTCTTACTTTGATGTGGTGTGGTAGTGCAGATGTAGCGTAGGTGTTGTGGGACCATGGAGCAGAGCACGAGACATCTTGAGGCAGTGAAAAACATCCTGTCAGGCACTACTTAGTTCAGGGTCTTCAGATGTTCTTTTGTGCCTTTTTTCCAGCAGCCATTTTCTGCTGTGCATTCCGACATCTGCAACAAGGAAGAATGGATCCTGCATGTCTATCACATGCTCTGTTAAGTGTGGAGAAAACCTCATGCATGGCAGCAACAGACATCATCTTGAACTTACTGACAGAGGAAGAAGACTCAGCCTACCTGACAGGTTACCTCTGCCCATATCACACACACTGTCACAGCATTTGGCAGTCACAGAGCAACTGTGCAGGACTGATGGCAATTTTGGACTGTGGAAACCAGCCCTGATTGGTGGGATTGGATTGTCATGCAGGTGTGAGATGAAGAGCAGTGGCTATAGAATTTTAGGATGTGTAAAGTAACCTTTCTGGAACTGGCCCCCAATCTGCAGTGCAAGGACACCAGAATGAGTGTCCTCTCTGTTGAGAAGCATGGGATAATTGCAGAGTGGAAGCCAGGAACTCCTGAGTGCTGCTGGTCAATTGCAAATCAGTTTGGAGTAGGGAAGTTTACCCTTGGTGCTGTACTGCTGCAAGTGTGCAGGGCAATGAATCCCATTCTCTTTTTGAGAACTCTGACTCTGGAACATGTGCATGACATAGTATCTGAGTTTCCAGATGAGGGATTTCCCAGCTGTGTAGGGGAGAAGGGGCAGAAGAATAGGTGGTACATATATTCTGATTTTTGTGCCAGCCCACCTTGTCACAGAGTATGTCAACAGGAAGGGAAGCCTCCCGATAGTGCTGCAGGTGCTTGCAAATCAGCATGGACATTTCACAGACATCAACCCGAGGTGATTTGGAAAGGTGTATAATGCATACATATTCAAAAATACTAGCCTTCTACAGAAAGCTGCAGGCAGGGACTTTCCTTCCAGACCACAGGATTACAGTGGGGGGATGTGGAAATGCCCAGAGTGATCCTGAGAGACCCCCGCTTACCCTTTGCAGCCCTCGTTCATGAAGTCTTGCACAGGGGACCTGGACAGCAGAAATGAGTGTTTTAAAAACAGGCTGAGCTGTGCCTCATGGTGGTCGAATGTGCTTCTAGCAGATTGAAGGCAAGATGGAGGTTTCTCTGTGGCCGGCCAAGCCTAGCTAAGGAAAATTTCCCATGGTTATCACAAATTGTTACATTTTGCATAATTTGTGTGACTCTAAGGGGGAATTGTTTTCTCAGTGCGGTGCACTGAGAACAATGCTAGGCTGCAGAGTTTGAGCAGCTAGACACTAGAGCTCTCAGAGGAGCTCAAAGAGCTGCTGTTAACATTAGCGAGGCTTTGAGGGTGCACTGTGTAAATGAGGGGTCCTGAAATAAGCCTCTGTTGCAGTTGCTTCCAGCAGCACATTCCATCCCCTCCATCCAATGCAACACAGAGCCAGAAACATGCCTTTGAAGCCTGCATGCGGGATTGCAGTGATTGCTCTGTGAGATTGTTGAACAGCAAACCAAAGCATTGAACCATGATAAAAGTTAGCATTTATTCAACAGAAAACAGTGCACTGAAACTCAATAATGCAGTTCCGACAGCTGGTAAGGGAGATGTTGGCAGAGGGATATACCTCACAGATGTGGGTCAGTCCAGGTATGATGATCAAAGTTGGGAGACGGGGTAGAGTGCATGGGAAAATGAGTAATCCAAGAGAGGGAAAAGGAATACGAGGGTGTGGATGTCAGGGTTGCTGGATATAGAATTTTGAATGCGCTGCTGGGGGCCGGAGGGGAATCCATGCTGGCTCACTGTGCTGCTTGACTAAACACTTGAAGATCTGTCTGTTTCTCCATCACCCAGATCATGCATTCTGTGGCCAGGCTGGTAAAGTCCTGATTGTCTTTGTGGTTCTGCCGCTCCTTCTCCAAGTGTTGTTGCTGATGTCTGAACTCACTCACTGGTTGATGTAGCACTTCACAAACTAAATCCTCCCTGTTTCTTTTCTTTCTCCCTGTTTCGCTTGTTTGTCTGTTGCAACCTCTTCTCCATGGTTTGTGGTTTGGCTGTCAAAGTCTCAGCTTTTCACTAAATGCACAAAAAGGTGTCTGATAATATTGAGTCTTATATTGTAACACTTTGTTTACAGACTCCTTTTCGAACTTTTCCACTTACTTTCGCACTGACCCTTGCAAGAGATGCATCTCAGCAAGCACTGTAATCATGGTGAGTGAGGGTTTGCGGTTGGCTGGTGGCTTTGCCTATAGACAAAACAAATCCTGGATGGGGCTAGAAAATTTACTTTGCAGGAACATAGTTCTAATTATGCCACACTTTTCCACTGGTGAATATCACCCTGGCAGGCATCTCCCTGCTCAGTGTAAGCAAGGAAACCAGGGCACAACTTATGCAGCCTTGTGGCTTTTCCCCTGCTCCTTAAGCAGCCTATGATTTGTGGAAGAAGATGATCAAGTATGGCATGAAAAGTTTTGATCACCTCTCCATGCAGGATTTCGCTGAGATTGAGGCGAGCATTAACAAGCTGTTTGGCCACATCAATTAGCTACACCAGGCTACATGCAACTCACAACAACACACCCAGCCCCCCAGGTTTCTGTGCCCTCAGAACTGCACTCCACAAGCCATAACCACTTACCCTGTCTCACCCCTAGCTTCCTGGTCCCCGGAAAGTGGCTGCTCAGACTAATTATGTCCTTCATCAGTGGAGAACAATTCCTGGCTGCCAGACACTTGGCGACCAGAGAGAGCCAATGGTACTAGTGTACCTCAACCTGTTAATCTACAGCTTCTTTGACCAGGTTACATCTTCTGTGTACTGCCTCTGTGCACTCCGAAGAATCCACGGGGCTCTTGGTGGTTGAGGTGGGGTCACCGCAGAGGATAGTGTCCAGCTTCTTATAGAAAAGGGAAGTCTTTGGTGAAGAACTGGAGCATCAGTTCTCCTCCTGGGCCTTATGATAGGCTTGTCTAGGTTCTTTAGTCTTCACTGTTCACTGAAGCCTGTCACGCTCATGTCCCTTTTCACACAAGGATCGAGAAACTTGCCCATACATGTCCCAGTTGCTATGGGTCACTCTCAGCTGGGACTGAACAGACTCCTGTCCTCTACTGCTGATCAGATCCAAGAGCTCTGCGGCAGTCCAAGTGGGGGGTGTGATAGCCAGACATGGGCACCTGGGAAGACACCATGAGACCACTACATGCGGAGCCAGCCCACATAGGGAAAGAGATCCAAGTGCTGAGGCTATGTAAGGCACCAGCATGTGTAATGGCAGCCTTGTGGGGTGAACCTCATGCATTGCCTCAAATGCCTCAGCAGCCGTAGGGGTGAAACCATACGGTCACTTCTTCAATGAATTCAAACAGAAAAGCCTGCCAGCAGGAAATGGGACTTAAAATCACAGGGCTTGTAAGGGGGTGTGGCAGGTGGCTGATCACCTGGGTGCAGGGCAGCTGAGTTCAAACTGCCGACCGTGTGGCTGGTCAGAAAATGTGGGCCACTTCTTGGAGGCCAAAATCAGTGACATAATGCCTTGAGGTGTCTGCACTGTGTGTGTGTTGACACAGGGCAGGGAAAAGAAAAGTGTTCTTTGTGGTGTGGGAAGTATTTTTGTGGCAAAAATAGCCTTTTTCCCCCACAAAAGGTACGTTGCAGTGTGAACGCTCACACAGTTTTGTTGGCAAAAGCAGTTTTCCCCAACAGAGCTTGCCAGTGTAGACAAAGCTTTTATTCCTGCCATCACAAGTGCATCACTGACATACTTGCTGCTAGTAAGTCAGCTATTATTTATTTAAATTGTATAATGAACAAGTGGCGACCCTCCAATTTACGTAAGAGACAGCAATCTGAACATGCAGAAGAGGAGAAATGCTTCTTACAGATGTTCCTTACACAAAACCTGATACTGTACTAACATGTGTTCCTCCTTGTATTCAGCTGTGACACTCTGACTTTTCTTCCCCAGTGCCTTTTTTGTAATAAAAGAGGTGCTGGTACTCAGCTGGCTCACCTCTCCCCTCCAGACAATCTCATGTCTGGGGCTGTCTAGATGCTGGTACTCACTACTGGCAAGTACGGTACAAAAAAAGCACTGCCCTTCCCAGATCTGAAGGAAAGTTCCGTGTGAGCTTCAAACCTTGTCCCTCTCACCTGCAGAAGTAGGTCTAGTAAAAGAGATCCTCAAAGTTTTTGTCCTGCTAATGAAAAATTCTATGACTTTTATAATGAAATTTTTAATGTGTATTATGTACAAACCAAGTATTTTAACAAAAAACGAGCAGTCCTGTAGCACCTTAAAGACTAGCAAATGTATTTAGTAGGTAATGAGCTTTTGTTGGTAAGACCTGCTTCTTCAGATTTCCAGATTAGAAATTTTAAAATATTTTAAGTTTCACATAGGAAGAACAAGTGTCTTAGTTTTCTGGTTGTTAAAGAGGGTACTGTGTTCAGCACTTTTTTGTATTGTGCATATTGTTTAACCATATTGGATTTCTAATTTGCGAAAATGTTTTTAAAATTGTGTTTAACTATTAGCTATTCAGAATATACCACAAATCTCTTTTGATTATGTATATTTCAGGATGCACTTTAGTTTAAGTGAATTCTGTGTTTCAGTTGAAGGCGTGAGGTAGGGCTTCAGGTACGTGTTTTGTAGTTTTTGTGACTTTGGCATTGTAGGATTATGCATTTGAAGTGCAAAAAAATCAGCACCAATGAAGTTCCTGCACACTCGCGAGCTGGTCTTCTGTTGTAGAATAAACTAATCTAAACAAATTGAGAGGAAAGAAGACTTTGTTGTGGATGATTTCCTTTAACCTACAGACTTAATTAGCATTAGCTGAAGAAGGTCATTTGTAGTCCCTAAGGTGCGATTTTGATTTGAAACTAACATTCGGTTAGTACTGTATGTAGAATGATGATCTTTCAAGGGATTGGAGCTATTCTACTATGCATTGTAACTTAGGATAACGTGGTTGCACTTGGTAATTACATGTTATATTGCTTAAATATGTTTCTGATGTCTCTGACTTAACGGTCCAGAGGAATAAATTGATCTCTTGCATGGTTAAGTGACAGAGCAGCAGTCACAGGGTGACATTTATATGCCCAAGGAAGTGTTCAGGCTTCTGCATAATGTTCTCTTTTTCTAGTCTTCAGTCTAGAACTACTAAATTTTTAAAATAAGCAATGCAATACCTTCTCTCTCACTTCAGATAGTGCATCTAAGGCTACATCTACACTACGAGATACATTCGAATTTAAGGCAGTTAGCTCAATTGTATCAAGTGACTGTCTTCATTGTAAATACCATTAGCTCTCCAGTCCACTCTTCTTGTGAAGAGATTTAAGTTGAGGTGCCAGAGGACGCTCCACAAGCCACTGCACTGTAGGAGGTGGGTGATCCCAATGACATCATTTGGGATGTACAGACAAACTTGAGTGTCTCTTTAATCCTACATGTTTGCGCAAAGAATTTGATCAGTTATCAGTTCTGACCATGTAAGTGTGTTTCCAGCTCATCTCTGCTTTTCCTAATGATGCTGAAGTTAGATTAAACAAAGCATTTAAGTGCACATTAGATTCGCTGACTTTCTAATTGCACAGAACTCAACTGCCTAGCCTTGCCCTTTCACGGAAGCACTGCCCCCCTCTCACTACATCCCCTCTCATCTTTGGGTCCTTCTTTCCCACCCTCACTCACTTTACCTGAGCTGGGGCAAGGGTTTGAGATGTGGGAGAGGGTGAGGTCCAACTTGGGGAGCAGACTCTGGGGTCAGGGTGGGGATGAAGGATTTGAGGTACGGAAGGGGGTTTTTGGGTTGGGACAGGGGGCTTAGGGCCTGGGCAGGAAGTTTGGTGTTGGGGTGCAGGTGCTTATCTTGGGCAGCTTTCAGCTAGTGGTGCAGGGGAGCTAAGGCAGGCTACTTGTCTGTCTTGGTTTTATAGTGCGCCCTGGAAGCAGTCAGCAGACCTGCCTCCTAGACCAGAAGGCTCTCACCTGCAGGCTCCACCCGTGCAGCTCCCATTGCCTATGGTTCTCAGGCAGTGGGAATGAGAAGCCAGTGTTTGCTACAGGGCGCCTCGTGGAACCCACTGTGCTCCCCACCTAAGGAGCTGGACCCGCTAGCCACTACCAGGGTCCATCATGAAGCCAGGACAGGGAGCGCCACGCCTGCCTTCATCCTTCCGCACCACCAGAATATTGTAGTATATTTTTACAGTTTTGTATCTTGTATAGAAACGGTCTCATAATTACAGAGCCTGCTGGCTTATAACTGCATAATTCCCTGTTACACTTACTCAGCGCAAGATCCAAATATTTTTATGTTATGTTTTAATTTTCCAGTTACTGTATCATCCACTTGGCAAATTCAAGTGGTGTCTTTCATTTTTCTCTCTCTAGATCACTGAGTTTCTACAATACTCACTTTCCTTGTATTCATCCATCCTGATGATTAATTTTTGCTGGTAGCACTTCTAACTTCTCCTCAAACAAGGGGAACAGTACCTGCAATTTGTCCAATTTAGTATGAAGGAATTCCAGCAAATCCTATAGTGACCGTGTTGGGTGTGGAAAAGAATACACAGGCTGGTATCTCACCTTCAACAGCTTGATTTTTCTTCTGTGGAGTATGAAATCCTAGATGCTTTCTTCTATCATTTGCCATTACCCATAGACGCTATCCAGGAATCTTCCTTGTGTCCTGCTGCCTTCTGTTATGACTTCAGTGCCTGGACAAGTAACTATCCACCAGAAAATGTGGTCAGAACATCTGTGTTCAGAAAGATTGAAGCATTGAGAGAACAATGCTATCTCTCATTGCACTGCAGTCATAATGCACTTGAGTTGGCAAGTTGTAGTAACACTGTTTTATAGCATGAGAGAGTTGTTGAAAGGGTCCATATTTTTATGTTTGAGTTTGGAGAGGAAGGAAGTACTATTCAAAATGAATCTCCAATCCATCTAAATAAATTATCACAGAGTTGGGGTTTAGCAAGAACCAAACACACCCCCAAGTTCTAAGGCAGCATGGAAGTTGTCACTGTGCCGAAGCTATGGCAAAATATAGTCTTGATTTGGTGAAAAGGGAGTGACAGCTACCAAGGTGGGCACTTGTGGTGAAAGCTAAACTCCTTCCATTGTGTTTCAACTAGTTAGTTTTTTTCCTGGCAAAATCACTGCAGCAAAAGCTAATGCATATATATTGAAAAAGAAAAAAAGCAAATAATTTCCTGAGTCTGACCTCCGCAAGAAACCTCCTTCTTCCCCAAACCAATTGTGCTACAAATATTACAAATTCTTTCCACATGTCCAAGTTATATTCAAGTGGACTGTGATAGAGGTTTGAAGCAGTAATTAGATATGTTTCCTCCAAAGAAATGGGACTAAACTACACCTTGTTCTTTTCAGAGTGTTTTCTTTTGGCTAGACAGTTGAGTTATATTTGTTTGTATTTTTCTGTCCACAGGGTGCCTGCTAGTGAAGGGTGACATTGTTGGTTGTACATTCCAGAATGTAATTTTTTGGATCAGTGACCCATACCTCCCTTTGTTGGTGTTTCTTGGGAAGGGAATAGATCAGCGTTAGTGCTTTGTCTACTATATTAAATAAAATCCTTCACCCCTTACTATCAAATCTTAAAGATACGGACTTAAAGAAGATGGACCATTAACTTAAAATATTTATTTTGAAATTTATGGATGCGGATTACAGCATGCCCCTTTCTAGTGAAAGAGGAAACCTTATCCACAAATTTAGTGTAAACATTATTCTTTGAATGTGGAAGGGAGTAAAGTGTATGGTATTACGGCCTGGTGATGGAGATGACTTTAAAGAAGAGTTGACCTTGACACTGAGAGCTTGGTCATAGTAATTCATATCCTGGGGTAGCTCCTTTGTGCAGCCTATGGAACAATGCCAGGGTACAGCTGGCTCAGTTAGATTGTCAATCCCATTTGTGAAGTGAAGCAGTTCTGATTTGTTTAACATCTTGTAAACCAATTCTGAATACCTACTAGGTGTGTCCCTGGAATACTTCAAACAGGAATATAAATTAAAATAAGACATCAGGTCTCAGAATTCTGCCATTTGGGTTATCACTATGATTTGTGCAAAAGGTTTAAAAAACAAACAAAATCTCCTGTTTCTCCCTGTATTTTTTAAGAGGGGAGCTCAGCATCTTTTTATGTTGACACTAATGAAGAAGGCGCTAATCTTTCTTCAAGACTGTCTCCCATGCATTTTTGAAAGTGTTAAAGACAAGTGGACATTTACAACTGGAGGGCCGTGTCTGCACTAGCCCCAAACTTTGAAATGGCCATGCAAATGGCCATTTCGAAGTTTACTAACAGAGCGCTGAAATACATATTCAGTGCCTCATTAGCATGCGGGTGGCTGCGGCACTTCGAAATTGACGTGCCTCGCCGCTGCGTGGCTCGTCCCGACGGGGCTCCTTTTTGAAAGGACCCCGCCTACTTCGAAGTCCCCTTATTCCTATGAGCAGATGGGAATAAGGGGACTTCGAAGTAGGCGGGGTCCTTTCGAAAAGGAGCCCCGTGGGGATGAGCCGCGCGGCGGCGAGGCGTGTCAATTTCGAAGTGCTGCGGCTGCCTGCATGCTAATGAAGCGCTGAATCTGTATTTCAGCGCTTCATTAGTAAACTTCGAAATGGCCATTTGCATGGGCATTTCGAAGTTTGGGGCTAGTGTAGACACGGCCAAGGACAGATAACAGCAAAGGGGGAGGATCATTATCTTAGACCGGGGTGAGCAAACTTTTTAAGTTGGGCCCTATTTTTTATCTTCGCAGTTAGCAGCCCCCTCCCAACCTGTCTAATGTAATCCAAACTGCTGGAAATGCTGGTTATGTTCATATGAAAAAAAAACAACCTCTTTTGGCATGTGTAATAAGTCTGTAGAATGTAAAAACTTTATGAATCAGTATATTGTGAATATACATACATTAAAACAGTAACGTATTTCCACATTTTTAATGAGATTGATGAGCCTGAGACCCAGCAACCAATCATGCTGCACCTCGCTTAGGAAATTTCATGTCCCCTTGCTTTGCACACCTCTGTTTTAAAGTATGCTTTGTAATACAAGCACGGGGAGAAGCAATTCTTTGGTTGTGATGATTGAAAATTACATTTTTAAGGTGGATCAAAGTAGATTTCTTAAATCATTTTAAAGCAAGTTAAAGTATAACTTCAGAGATAAAAACAGCAGAGTTAAAGATTGATTGGTCAACTGGACACCCTGTGAAAGTGGAAGCAACAAATCAGGAAGGAATAGAGACACTCCCCCTCCCCCGCCAAAATAAAGAAAAAGAGAGAAAGTACCATACTGTGTCTGTATTGCATCTTAAAGGCAGGCACATCTGCCCATCCACACCCTGCCTCCAACCCTACCTGTGGGGCAGCCACTTAGATTAAGAGGCTGGGGTTGTCAGCCCAAAGCAGCCGGAGCTTTTGCATTTTCTCCTGCAGCTGGGAAGGAGGGGCATGATGTGGGAGGGACACAGATATGCATACACAACATACAAACATGCATGCAAGCTTTCACGCTCATGCTGGGCCTGAATACAGAGCTCATTTGGTGCTGAATCCTGGCTTGGAGTGTCTGCTGCTGCATCTGGAGACCAAACTACATTTTGTGCAGAGTTACGAACATTTCAGACTTTTGAACAGCCTCCGTTTCATAGAATCACAGAATCACAGGGCTGGAAGGGACCTCAGCAGGTCCTCTAGTCCAGCCCCCTGCTTCAAGCAGGATCAACCCCCACGTAGTTATCCCACCCAGGACCTTGTCAAGCCAGGACTTAAAAACTTGGAGGGATGGAGAATCCACCACCTCTCTAGGCAACACATTCTAATGTTTCACCACCCTCCTGGTGAAGTAGTTTTCCTAATACCTAACCTGTACTTCTTCCTCTTTAACTTCAGACCATTGCTCCTTGTTCTGCCATCTGTCACCATTGAGAACAGTTTCTCACCCTCCTCTTTAGAGCTCCCCTTCAGGAAGTTGAAAGCTGCTATTAAATCACCCCTAAATCTTCTCTTCTGTAAACTAAACAAGCCCAAATCCCTCAGCTTATCCTCATAGGTCTTGTGCTCCAGCCTCTTAATCATTTTTGTTGCCCTCCGCTGAACCTGCTCCAGCGCATCCATATTTCCATAATTACGAGTTTCTCCTCTACATAAGTACTTCTATAGCCCCTACCACTTTGCAAAGCAAGGTGGTCCCAGTTTGCTCTGCTCCTCAAGCCACATTGCTTGGGAGTGGGTTGGGGGAGGGAGGAAGGGAGGGCTGCGCTCTCACTCCGTGTTGGGAAGTGGCATGATGTGACCAGGGGAGCAAAGTGAGCTGGGTCCTCCTTGCTCTGCTTCCCCTGCCACAGCAGGTGAATGCAGAGAGTGGCCCCTCCAACTCCATTAGTTCCTGAGACCACCACAGTTGGGGAAGAAGTAGGGACAGGAGCAAAGCAGAGGCAGGGAGAGGCAGGGCCTGGGATGGAGCAAGGTTGTCCTGGCCCTTTCCCCTGTTGGGGAGAGGCTCATGTGGCTAATGGCTTCTCTGGTCTCCCCTCCTCAGTCCCCTCTGGATAAAAGGTTTCAAAATGTGGGGAGAAGAAGGCTGGACTGTGATTAAGAGGAAATTGGGCTCTGTGGCAAACTTCCTTTTTTTGACCATGGGGAAAATGAGAAGTCCTTTGGCATCTTATAGACTAATAGATATTTTGTAGCCCCAAAATCTGTTTGTCTACAAGATGCTACAGGACTTCTTGTTGATTTTGCAGATACAAACATGGCTACCCCTGGTACTTTTTGACCATGGCAATTCACGTTTTTTACCCCACCCCGTTTCTTGGTTTCTCATCTACAAAACATAACACATCTCTATCACTCTTTGGGCCTGATTCCTTCTTTTTATTACCCTATGCTAACTCCCATTGACTTCAGTGTAATTTATACCTGCTTTCCTACAGAAGTAAGTGAGATGACAATCAGGCTCTCCATATTATGTTGTTCATTGAGGTTTAAGTGGTGTGGGCCCCCCAAAACTGCCTGTCACTGTGAATGTGTTCAGCACCTAGGGCCTCTGGGTGCTATTGAGAGGAAAGTCAAGATTCTTCACTCTCAGGCTGTTTCTACGTGTACCACTTTTTCTGGAAGTGGCATGCTAGCGAACAGCCGGGAAAATACTAACGAGGCCCTGATGTAAATTTCTGGCACCTCATTAGCATATGGTTCGTATAAGCTCTTCCGGACTCCAAAATAGCCATGTAGAAGTGCAGTCCCCCGGGGAACTCCTGGAAGGAAATCCTCCTTCTGGAAGCCCCGTCTTCCTGAAAACAATGATGATCATGATGATGATGGAGTCCTGGTTACATAGCAAAACTTCTGGATGTCATGGAGATCTTCAGGTTTTGTTTTTGTTTTTTGTCTTTGCCCATACTTCAGGTCTCTCCTGCAGTAAAGGCCACAGCACTGTGGAGTGTTCCTCTAGATATGCTTACATGCTGTGAAAGTGCACATCATGCTTGGATGGACCCTGCTGATAAAATATTGCCTGGAGATCTCTCAAAGTGCTAATGTGTCAAAGTGCCCACAAGCAGAGGGTGAATGTTACTACTTTCTAAAGGTCGTGTCTGTTGAAGTTAGCTTGTACACTCTTGTCTTTGTGGAAACAGTGATTCTACTTTACAAAAATAGGAAAGATTTTTCCCCTGAAAAGTCCAAATGAGAAAAATCAATATAGCTGATAACATGTCTCTTACCTTGAGAAAATGTGGATGAGGAAATATCTTTTACTGACCAACTTTTGTTAGTGAAAATCAATATTATTCAGAGTCCTTCTACTCTCTTAACTTGGACACAATTGCAAAAATCCGGAGCTCAAAGTCAATTGACTTGAAAACTTGTTCACAGAATTAGCCCAGTTATCTAATACAAAGTCTGATCTGACACAATGTTACCAAAAATTTTTTGGATTTGCATCATGTGACAGTTTTCTCTTTCCCTTTTCCTCGCTTCCTCCTTCTCATTTCCAGTCTGTCTTGTTCACTTGCTATAACTTTATTATCGTTTTTTTTTTAAACTTTTGCAGCAATGATAGTCAATAGCGTGCCTGGCAATTTCCCACGCAAAAATATTAGTTATTCTTATAAGAGGCCAAGGATTTTAAAATAGCATAAAAGACAGTTCAAACCTCTTGTTTATTTTGCTGTGTTTCATTTTGCAGCAGCATACTGTTGTGTGTCTTCTGGACTTTTGTTCTAAGGTTAGCATTTGATGCTGTGATGAAACCTCTTTATTGTTATGCCTTTACTTAACATCAATCACAAAATCTTTTATGAAATGTTATCCTATCCTTTGTGTAGATAAAAAGAAGTAGCCATGAGTGTACTTTTAAAATTTTATTTTAAATTAATTTTTAAAATGTATGTGTTCTGTACATGTGCATCTGGAAACAGTTTAAAATTAATTTTATGACAGATACATACATAGTGGTAAGGCTAACAGAAGCCCTTACAGAATTTTTGGGTGTTAGTGCCATATATCAGACTTGTCAACTATTTCTAGTGTTTTCTAGACTTTAGTTTTTAAAGATAACCATTTGTACTGCACTTTCCCTTTTTGTTTATAAAGTATGTGTGCCTCATAGTTGCGTACTGTTTCATTTTAAACCCATGCATACCTTTTGTCCATTCTTTGTGGTTTAGTGGCACATTTCTTACCTAGAGCAGCAGTTACTGCTGCTTTATCTTCCATTTGTTGAGTTATGGGACTGTGGGCTTATGAAAAGATTTACTCAGAGGAAATCCTCATGCTCCTTGTTTTGTTTCCTTCTCTTGCCCATGCTGAAGAGCTGTTCCGTGGCACTAGTGGGTTAGATCATAGTAGCCTAATTGCTTTTCTCAATCAGTGTTTAAAGACAAAAGGTGTATTGACCTGTTGAATTGATATATTTAGTTACTGCTCCATTGACCTCCTATTTGGCTAATGCTTTTATTTCTAGGATTTTAGCTAATCAAGCGTATTTATAAGGTAAATATATTTTTCAAACATAACCTTTGTCAGTCTGCCCTTCTGATACAGCTGATCGATATTAATAGAAGACTGTCCTTGTATGCTAAGAAGGTTGTTTTCCTGGGTAAGCTGCTGTTTCCTCTATTCCTGGTGCTTATGAAAGACTAACAAGTCGATATCATCCCCTTATATAAGTGGTACTTTTGACATCTTTTGTGTATGGTGACACTATAATGGCATACCTGAAGCACTGCAGCTGAACTTAATACAGTGACAGAAGGGGTTCTTCACTTTATGTCATAACCCTACCTCTCTGAATGGTGGTAGATAAGTTTTATGTCAACCTAGTGGCATCTACGCTGGGACAATGACATTGCACAGAATGTGAAATTATTTACCGTTCTCAGCAGCGTAGTTAGGCCATCTTCACTGTGTAGTGTAGACTCCCAGGTTTGTCTGTCTTTTTTTGCAAGGGTATGCATCTTTGCAGTTGTTCCTGCCCCGGAGTACTGATGTTTATTCTGAAAAACTCTGTAAAAAGGCACCTGCAGATTCAGCTATCATGCAAACTGCCACGCAGCTAATTTTCAACATGATGCTCTGTATTTATAAATAAAATGTGGGTGACCCCCTACTCACAGCATCAAAAAATCAATTAAAGATACAAGTGGAGGAGGAACAGAGGCATAAATATGGAGGCCTGTTTAATTAATTGGGAAGTGTGGCCTGAGCGTAGCACATATTTAATGAATTGTTAAATGTCTCAGTGTAGAAATAAGTTGACATTGTAAAACATTTAATTTTTTTAACTAAAAAACAAAAATAAACGACAGTTCATACATGAAGTGCTCTGCTAGAAATCTCAATAGCAGACTGGTTGGTATAGTGATAGAATTTGCTTATGAAGTCCTTGATTAATATAGCAGTAGGCAAAACTACTTGACATAACTAGATGTTTGGAACCCAAAAATATGGCACTTATTTTGCATAGCTTAATAAAAAAAAGACTATACAGTGTTTGAACAAAGCCAAGGGGACACAAAATAGGAAACAATAAAAACAAAAAAATCTTTCTATTTCTAGTAATGACAAGCAGGACAAAAAGTGTGGAAATGGTTTGTTTACATATGTAAATAGAAAAAAAAATCTGAGAGGGCGTGTGTAGGAAGATGGTGTAGTTCTTCTGCCTGTATGTTGCCTAAAGCTGCTCATGTGACCATAGCAGGTAGGACAAAATATGGTGATATCTTTCCCCTCTAAATATGATTTTGGTAGTCAGGGAGATGAACTAAATCTTTAACTGTATCCAGTTTCAGCTGTTGAGTGTTTTCTCTCTGTGTCACTTGTATAAAGCCTCTCGGATAATTTGGTTATAGAATGTAAACGGTAGTATAATTTGACAAACAAATTAGCAGGGCAATAAGGATGCATTTATAAGGGTTAATAATGGTCACGTGATTCTAGCAGAAAGGACAAAAGATGGTAGTGTCAAAGAGTGGGACTTTTAACTTTTATACCAAACAGAACATATTTTGGCTTACTGAAAAGTAGGACAATCCTACTGAAAGTAGGACAGCTGGGTACCTCCAGGAAAACTTTGTCAGTGGTAGCAGAATCCAGGTTTTCAATGACTCTTCCATATTGTGATATCAAGCTGTCTGACTCCTTGGCTGCCTGCATTTTTGTTCTTCTGCATTTATGCAACTTCCCCTTTTCATTACAGTTTTCAGTCATTCAGTGCTAATTCTGTGTGCACACTTGGCAAGTAACCCTCTTTCCCCCTAAATATTATGATTCTGGTAGTCACGGAGATGAACTACATCTTTAACTGTATCCAGTTTCAGCTGTTGAGTGTTTTCTCCCTGTGTTACTCATAAAGCCTCTCAGATAATTTGGTTATAGAATGTAAACTAGTGGTACAATTTGACAAACAATTAGGAGGGTAATAAGGATGCATTTATAAGGGTTAATACATACTGATGTTTAATAGATAGTTGGAATACAATACATTGCTAATAACCATCTTTAAAACCTTCTACTGATGTCCTTGTAACACAAACTTCTTGTCTGCAACATGCTGATAACATCAACATTATAAATAAAATTTTAATATGAAGTGATCAGCAGCAGTAGCAGACAGCAGTTTTGAACAGAAAAAAAATGTATTTATAATAATTTTACAAGCTTCCATAGTTTTGAAACTGCATTATATAGCATGCCTCTGATAGTCATTAAAATGCATGGCCATAAGCTGATTAGTACCTCTCCATGATGACGGAGGATATATTGTAACACTTTTATGACATCTGTGCATGCCTTAGTTTCCCTCTGCAATTTGCATTGCTACCCAGTGGCATCAAAAGAGTTAAATCTGCTGTTGGGGCAGAGCAAGAGACATAATGTGTCACCTTGTGTTCTGGAGTGCAAGGAAGGAATTCTTAAGAAACTGACTTGGAACAAGCTGAAAACAAGCCCATGGCAATGGAGAATCTGAAGTAGACAATGGGAGTCTTCAGTGATGAGAACATTCTCACCTAAGAAATAAGGAAAGCAGAGCCAAGACCCCAGCACAGGAACAAAGGAAAACCTGTCTGGTGGTGGGATTAAATGTGGCCCTCTGGAGAGAGGCGGTGTGCTTGCCTTGGACTGACAAAGGGACAGAGAGACAAAGCATGAACTGGAGTCCACAGCAGCATGCCCAGAAGAACTATATCTTAACTTTTAACTCCTAATGCTAGTTTCAGGATTTCCAGTGCCATATTCCAATTCATTAGTAACCCTACTCTGTTTGAAAGGTTGCTGAGTGTCACTGCGTATACTTGCTAAAGAGAATTAATCACTGAATAATGCACAATTCTCTGATGAGAAGTCTATTGCAGTAGGACTTGGAGGGCAGAACTTAGAGGGTGATCAGAAGAGCAGGAGCCCAGGGGCTGTTGTGAAGGTGGTGAGTGCACAAGGCCTTTGCTGAAGGAAGAGAGGGACCCTTCGGGAGTCTTTCACACTAAAGGGATCTTCCAAGAGACTGTTTAAATGTTGGGGTGTAGCACAGTTCCAGAGGATCTGTGTGTGATGGGCTCAGTCACAGAGGTACACCTGAGACTGTCTTCTGATGTGCTGAAATACCTCTTAGCTAACTAACCTGCCCTCTGGAGCATCCCAGCTCACTGCCCCGCTGAGCCAGACCCTTCAGTCTCTTTTCGCACTGGCGCAGAATTGTGGTCACAATCCACAGAGAGTAACACAGACACTTAGAGCAGCTCTGGGAAGGCTCAGGTGACAGCCTCAATTGGACCACAAGCCCAGATAAATTTGTCCTACTCTGCATAAAGTTTTTCACAAAGCAAGTGCATCAAGTGTTTACCCCACTTTATCAGTGTGTGAGAGAGAGAGAGATGCATAGCTTCTGTCCTCCAAGTAACAATTATTTACACTGGATTTATTAATAAACAAAAATAACTTTATTAAGTACAAAAAGTATGGTTTAAGAGGTTACAAGTGTTACCAGACAGATCAAAGTCAGTTACTAAGCAAAATAAAACAAAACACACCAGCTGAGTGTAATACACTAAGAAAACTTGTTACAAATCATAATTTCTCACCCTAGTTCTTATTTTAGGTAAGTCTTCCTCAGGCCAGAGCTGTCCTTTCTGAGCTGGTTTCAGCAGGTCTCCTGCACCCCTGTTGTTAATTCTTTTTTTCCAGGTCTTTGCCTCCCCATCTGGAGGAGAATATACGAAATCTCTAAATTCTACTGAAAAGAAGCATTGTTTACTTCCCTTGTCTTGTATAGAATTTCCATAAAGCCAGGAAATGCTGTGGAAACCTGTCTTTTCATAAAGGAAGGAAACACTGTCACATTGTAGCCAAAGATTGAAGTTATGCAGGTCACCCATGAAAAGTCAAATATTTGGCCTGGGGTTGGTGGTACAAGGGTGAGTAGATTCAAACCCAGTAAAAAAAAATTGGGAAAAGATGTCAACTCTATATTTAAAGAATCAGGTTCTGCTACATGCCTCTCTTTATGAAAGCCCCATTCCTGCCAGATGCTCTGCAGCAGAGATCTCTGCCCCTGCTACAATTGCAGTGATCGTGTGGGGCTGCAGGCAGAAAGGTTGCAGGAATACTGGAACAGAAGGCTAAAAACTTTCAGCCTGAATCATACTGAAGAACCTTCCCTGAACACCCCCAACTCACCCTGAAATATTCCTAATCTAGATTTCAGCCATACTTTAGGGCCTGCGTGTAGAGCCTTGTCTTACCTCAGGCATTCTTTTGTCTGATTTCCTAGCAGCTCTTTTTATAGGTTCTCCTGTAGCACTGGTCTAATGGTGAGAGAAGGGGAACCAGACTTAATACAGTGCCTGCTGTTGGCCTGGTATCCTGTCAGAGGAATATTCTCTGTTGTTTTGCAGGCTAAAAGTTGAGCCTTCTCATTGATCATTTTTTTTTAAAAGTATGAGGTAGAGAACCAGGAGTTGCAAATACAAAAGTTAAGAATTTCCCCATCTTTGTAGCCTTTGGGGGCTTTTACTGTTCAAAGGGTTGACTTTGGGAAGGTGAGCTGAATTCCTTCATTGTGGATCAGAAAAAATCCAATGAGTTTAAAGTAGAAATCTTGACTATAGTAATAAGAAGTCTAATATATAATAGCAACAAGAGGAGCTTGGTGATAAAACCTGAGACTGGGCTGGAGTAGTAGATTACAGAAGGATTTAGTCTCTGAGCTAAGAGGAAGATATAATTTCATTCTGTTTTAATTTATGGATGCTACAAATTACTGGCTGCTTAATTAAGAATAAGTAGATTTTGTATTTGAGAGGGTTAAGGGATTTATTAAATAAGAAAGAAGGTTGTTCCACATTCTCCTGGGTTTGCTGCTGCATAGGTAGAACCTGCCGTGAAAACATGACCTCTTTCATAGTGTAATATATTTTACTGTCCACTACTGTCCACATATTAAAACTCTCCTAAAAAGAGCATTAAGATAGCTCCCATAGGACCCAGTGTAACTGTTTGCCACTTTTATAAATTTAAAAAATCATTCTAGTTTGAGAAACTATATGACAGAATCAGACATTGTCGTTGACTGTTTTCCAGTGTAGCTGTCTTAATAGTGATGTAATATAAAAAGAAAATCCTGGCATTTGACCTATATTTAAATAATCCCTCCAAATGCATGATGGTGATTCCTCATATATATTAATTATATGTGCCATGCCATCCTACTTCATTGTATTAGGTGACTCCCTTTCCTCTTTTAGGTATACCCATCAAATTATTTTTTCCATGTAATCATCTGTGAACTGATGGAGTGACTAGAAAAAGTTAAAACTGAGAGGCATCCAGCAAGATTTTCTATGAAGGGTAATGTTTTGTTCCCAGAAATACAAACAAGTTAACATTAACAACAAAATGCTAACAGAAAACTTTAGCTAAAGGTTGAGCCTGGGTCTGTGATTACAGGTTTATTTTTCTGCAGCCTTACCCTGCTTCTGTCTCTTGTTCAGCCAGTTTCTCTTCTCTTGAGCCATCTGTTAATCAGATGTAAGAAGTTGAACTGTCTCCTGGCTGCCCAACCCTTCAGAGCTGGACACGTGGCCGAAAGCTGTTGTTCTTCAGCTACCCCTCCCCCCAAAAAACTTGTGAGCCCCTTCAACTTCCTTTTTGGGTCAGAACCCCCAAATACAGAAACACTGGTTCCCCCCTCCACCTTGAAATCTGTATAATATGGTGTAAAAACATACAAAAGACCACGTTTCGCAGGAGGAGACCAGATTTGGTCCGTGACACGTTTTTCATGGCTGGAAATGTGGTAGGCCCTATTTATGGTTTATGTTTTTGAGTTTTTGTCTGTAGTCATGCGGGCTGGAAACTTTGCAAGCAGGAACCTTAGCAGTTACAGCCAGTGTTGCTATCTCTCACAATTTCCAAAAAAACAAAAGGCAAACAGCCCCGTCACATGTATTAAAAACATTGGGTGGGAGGGGTGGGGGGTAACTATTGCATGATTTTTGATAATACAGTAGCTCAGATGAGTAATCCATTTAGTTTAGTGTCCTTTATCCATCAAAAGACATTGTCCAGCCTCACCGGAAGAAAAATAGAAAGTAACAAATATTGGTTAATTTAGCCATCAATTTGTTTGCTTAAAATATCTGGAAGCATCGAGCAAAAAAATTGTCCTGAGTGGTCCATTTCCAGCTAGTCACCAGATATGTCCCAGCCATCCCATCACTGGGATCCTGGCAGCGTTTCCTTAATTTTTTCCATCCATGGTCAGAATAAATTTTGTTATGTGCACCAGGCATGTGCTGATGTGCAGCACCAATAGAAACACATGCTGCCCACCGCGGATGGTTGTGGGTGCTTTGCTGATCAGCTGGGAGCACCCGACTCTTTCCTGGGTAGTTGCTCAAGCTGTCAGCTTACAGGGAACACAGCCCCCTGACTTTTGATGAGGTGAAGAGGGCTAGAAAAAGAGAATGTTCAGTTCTCTGCTGTCTGAAAGTTTTAGCGGTTATCATCACATGTTTATTTACTTTGTAAAGATAAGATTTCAGAGAAAATGGAATGGTACTCTCTGGAATTTTCAGTCATTGCAGTTCCACGGATCATATTGATTAGTTCCTAGAGGCTGCGGAGGACTCATTATCTCCTTTCGTGGTAGAATGTTGATGAAACCCCGAATGTGTAAAGTTTGTGCTGCTGTTCGTTGTTGTTGCAGTGTGTCAAAATTGAGTATCTTAACTGAATCATCACCTTCTGCATTTCGCATTTCTTTTTTTCAGTAAAGCTGGGGGTTCTTCCATGGAGTGATTGCATAAGTGGGAAAAGGAAAGAAGGAGGTTTTTTTTTAAATAAAGTCTGGAAGCATTTGATTTGCTCTTGGTAAAGATAAAGATAAATCTGTGAAATTTTGCTCTTTTGATTGTTTTTGTTCAGCATGGAACACTCATTACAAGGGAATCCGTGCCCCCAAAGTGTTTACAACATGGAAAAAAAGCATATTTTAGACTGAGCTGTCCAACTTACTTCTTATGGCAGCCCCGATCTGACACTTGGTCACTTGGCGTGAGCTACTTTCGGCAACAGTTATTAAAATACAAAAATCAGGTGGTTATAGCTCAAATCTGGTTCAGAGTTTAGTGACTGTGATGGCTGCTGCAATAGACATTCATTCACCCTTTAACTTGTTTGAAATTTCCTTCTCTCTGACTTGCCAGCCTGGGTTTTCTGCTCTCCAGCTAGTGGATAAACACTCTTCTATGCCATTTCACCTTACCCCAGCTACATACCAGCTTCCCCCAGAATTCTGCATCTCCAGCACCTCAGTGAAAGCAACCAAGGGGTTCTAAAGCTAAGCACGAGGTCTTTGCTAGATTGCCACACAAAGTCTGGACTACAGAGGTGTGATCTAAAGGGTGCATGCAGCAGAGCATGCTTACAGGATCTACTTGGGGAGGTGGAATGCAGTATCTGGTGTGGTGTACAAATCGCAACCCTGTAGTGTGGACTTGGGGGTTGTGAGCACAAGCCAAAAATTAATGGAAAATCCATGGGCCTGATGAAACCAGGCCCACAGTCTGTGTGTTTGATACCCTGTTGTGTAGGGTACATTCTGCTCTTAAGTATGTGAGCTCAATGGGAAATGCACATGAATGGAAACCGTCACTAAAGCATAGAGACAGTTTCAGAAACAAAACTTAAAACTGTGACCCAGCTAAATTTCATTTCTTGTTCCACATTCACACTTTAAAACAGTCGTTTGGGACATCAGCTATATTAGCTGCATTTAATTTGTAAGGGGAGGGGAGATTCGAAAATGCATGATTAGAAAGTGCAGAAGTGCCTGTTGTTTGTTGTGAGGGACTGGGTAACTATGCTTTCCAAACCCGTTAAGAAGTCATAGTGGTATCCAGGTTTCAGTACATTTTCATCATTAACTAAAACAGCACAGGAAAAAAAAAGTTGCTCTGAGTGCTAAGCACATTCTGTGTGCATATTGAACAAAAAATGCCAATTTAAAAGACTCCCTCAGAGTTTCTGATGAAGTAGTGATGGAAATCTGGCAAGCATACTTGTGCAGACCTGTATAAAATTGCAAAGCCAATTATCTACCAGAAATCTGCACTATGAAGAATGCCAGCAGTGATTTTATATTCTTAAACAGTGAACTGCAATTTCCAATAAACTAAATTGTTCAAATCTATAAAAACTGAGTCATCTTAAGCTTGTATGAATGTGATAAGAAGATTTATTTTTCTTACTCATGGAATTTTAAAAATTAAATTACCATTGGGAAGACAATCAATGCAGGATTAATTATTGTAACTTATCATTTGCATGAAATAAAAATGGAAAGGGAATGAATTTTGGAAATTGCTTGCTTTTCCTGAATCTTACAAACTCAAAGTTGTCCAGCATTTGAGAATTTGCATTTACTTTTAATTCAACTTCAGTAACTTATAGAACTAGCGCCAATTCTAATTCTTACAGAACTAGTAAGCTGTGTCTGCATGGCCCCTCCCTTTTGGAAGGGGCATGCATATGCTGCTGATTGGAAATGCAAATAAGGTATGGATTTAAATATCTTATACCTCATTTTCATATTCCCATGTGATCTGGTTTCCAGAAGAGCCATTTCTGACAGCCAAAGCAGCCGTGTGGGCAGGGTTCCTTGTAAAGGAAACCCCCCTTTTCCAAAGCACCCTTCTTCCAAATACTTTTCAGGAAGGAAGGGTGCTTTCAAAAGGAGAGTTTCCTTTCAAGGGAACCCCGTCCACACATCTGGTTTGGCGTCTTTATATAGCTCTTCCGGAAGCCAGATCACATGGAAATATGCAAATGAGGCATGAGATATTTAAATCCATGCCTGATTTGCATTTCCTATCAGCTGCATTTGTATGTGCCTTCCAAAAGGGAGGGGCTATGTAGACGCAACTGTACCGATTCAGCTTCAGTAACTAGCAGAACCACTAGCAGTGACTTAGAGAACTAGCATGTGAAGGTTTGGTAGGCATTGGGTTCTAATAAGTAGCAATGTGCATTTAAAAAAGCCCTTTCTTTTTGGTTTTAACATATTCAGCTGGAGTTGAAAAGAAATTCTACATACAGTAAACTCTATTTTATCTGGTGTTCATTCAACAAGAACTCTCAGATAACCGGCACAAACATACCGCTTTCTGTTCTGAGAGCAAAACTGAGCATGGAAGTAACTCCAAGCCCCAGGGCTGTTGGGGTTTCCCCGGCTCCTATCACTGCCAGAGTTCCCCCCAGTCCTGGCTTGGTCCCCAGGGCTAGAGCTGCTGGAGTTTCCCTGTACAGGTCCCTGGGGTGGAGCTTTCATTGTTCTCCCAGCCCCAGCTGGCTCAACTGACCCCAGAGCTGCTGGTGTTCCCCCAGACCCGGCCGGCTTTCTGGTCACAGAGCTGCTAGTGTCCCCCCCCCCCGCCCCTCCCCCGGCCAGTTTCCTGTCCCTGGAGCTGCCGCCATTCCCTTAGACGGGGATCCTGCAGCTTTGTCTCTCCCCAGCTGCCTGTGCCTCCCTTGAGCCCTGCCTGTGCCTCTCCAGCTGCTCTCTGTTAACCAGAATATTTGAATATCTGGCAACCTTCTGGTCTTGGGGTAGTTGGATATAAAAGAGTTCACTGTTTATCTGTTGTCACAAAAATCAGTTGTTAAATCTTCTCTTTTGGAGCCTACTGTTACTATGTATTGGGATCGGTATCACCAACCCAAAGCATTTAAAATTCATGTCAGATACTACTTTCCCTTTTCCTCCAATCATAACAATTTTATAATAATATATTTTGGCTTTTTATTTTCCTTCTTGTTTCTAAGCCTCTAAGCCTCTCTTTCTCCAGCTTTTCTCCACAAATCTTGATGTCTAAAATCATTTAAAAAAAACCAAACAAACAAAAAACAAAACAAAAAAAACCCACCAAAGCTGACATTCAGATAATTGTCTGACTCCAAGATCTGGTACATGAAGAAAAGCACCAAATATTGTTAAAACTCAAATTCAAGTTGCAAGAGTTAGTAAAATTGAATTGGGTCCCAATTTGATTTGATCAGAAATGTGAAAGGAAAACGAATGAGGAAGAAGAGCTTTCTTCAGCCACGTTTACTTCCTTATTTGACATTTTTATGCTAAGCATAATAGATTATGCTTATCATCATAATAGATGGATAGATTAAAATAGTCACCTAGGAGAATGGTGAAATGCTCGTTGTCACAATACACGAATAGAATATATTCCAAATGATCTGTGAGATATTCTTTTGTCTGTCTTGTCAACTAATTTTTGGCTTATTTTAACTACCCTGTCTCTAAAACGTTAGTGGTACCCTCTGCAGCCTGTTTCACACACCAAGAAAACCAAATATTTCCCTCTATAAAGAGCTACTGACTTTTTAAAATAAGCAATTCAATACCCTCTCACCCACTTCTGATAGTGCATCTGAGGCTACATCTACACAACGAGACAAACTCAGATTTAAGGCAGTTAGCTTGATTGTACCAAGTGACTGTCTTCACTGTAAATACCATTAGCTCGATTTAGGGAGCACTAATATTGATAGCATAATGTTGTTGGAACCGGGTAGGTGAAGTGTCAAGTTTGAATTTAACATTCTATTGAAGGCTAATGTGGAAGCACCATGTATTTGAATCAAATTAATTAGTCCCCAGAGGCTGACTGGCACTGTTGCACCAGGCTCCCAGGAGACTGACCTGCTCAGCAGCCCTGGTCAGTTTCCAGTCTCCTGCAAGTGGCAGGGAGCGGAGAAACTGTGGGATCTGCTGCACCTGGCTCCTGACTGCCTGCCACTCACGGGAGGTGGGAAACTGACCAGTGCAGCTCCTGGCTCACTGCAGCGCCTGGTTCCTGGCTCCCGCAAGCCAAGCAGAGCAGCACTGGTCAGTTTCCGGGCTCCCTCACAACCTGCAGGGACGTGGGAACCAGGTAGCAGGGTGAGTGCTGCCAATGGTGGGAGTGCAGCAGGGCCTGCGGGGAGGGCTCAGAATGCTGGGCTGAGGGAACTGTGGGATAGGTTCCCACAATGCACTGCTGCAACAGTCGATGTTTGGCCACTCTTGTGTGACAGCACTAACTTGACTGTGTGGGCTTTGTGGGAAGTGAGGATGCTCAAAATTGAATTTATAAAACCCAGTGTTATAAAATCAAATTTATCTGGTAGTGTAGATGGAGCCTAAGAGCTGAAACTAAGGCTGAGAGAAATGATGGCTAAAGTTGTCAAAGTGTTTGCTAATTTTGAGTGACCAGCTTGACAGACAAAGGACCTGAGTATGAGGGAAGTGGTACCTGCAGTTCACACTGTTTTCAGCTGCAGTTGTGTGGCATGGCACCTCTGAAATTAAGGCTCAAAATGTCTCAAATTGATTGCCTAAAATTAGTAGGCACTTATACTAATTTGGGCTTAAATGACTTGCCCAAGGTCAAATAAATTATGCCAGAATCAGAACCCAGGTTTCTGGATGCCATGTTCTGTACTGTAGCACCAAGACCACCTTCCTCTACCCTACACAAACTCTCTGCCGTATAGGTAAGCCAGGAGCTCGTTACCCAAGACTGAACAAAACACTTTTCATTCTACATTTTAAACCTTCTTAATTAATAATATTCTTAAACTGAATTTAATACTTGAAATTCTTCTTAAATATTTTACTTGTCACTTCATTTTGTTGTCTTGTTTATTTAATCCAGTTTAATGTTTGAAATTTCTCCGATAGTATTGTTTATAAAGTCACCAACATCTCCACTGTACAGCGTGGGCCACAAATCACTCACACAGGGTGCCTAGGATTTGGGAGGCTTGGGACTGGGACAATCCTGGGACAGGGGTGTGCCCCCAGCCAGCCCATTTCACCTGCTTGGTGATTCTGTCCCTTTTCTATAAGGGTTTATGAGAAGCAATCTAGATCCAGGTACATCCCATTTTTCTGCCACAACCAAACCCTTACCTTGATTTAAGTTATGATATGAGGAAGCTGTATACTGAATGTGGTGGTCCTAGATCTTGCCTTTTAGGAGAAGTCATTGAACAAACAAACAGACAAACTATATTATATAGTAGATGGAGAATTCATTCAACAGGATGCTGAATCTAATTCTTAATGGAAACATTTTTTTCTGGATTCCTGATGGGAGAGTGACAGAATAAAGGTGTAGCTTTCTTCCTGTCCCAAGGAAGGTGACATGGAACTTTTTGTTATCTTTCATCTCGCCTATCTTACAAATATAAAACCACAAAATTCTTGTTGACAATGGTTAATTCTTAGTCAATTCAGAATAAGCCTTTAGAACAAGCCAATATATTGGTGCCAATCCAATGAAGCATAGTAGCCAAGAAGCACAAAATTCTTCCCCTTTCCTCAGTTCTGCCCTCCATCTTCTACTCCACACTCTGTTAAGATGTGTCTGCCTAATTTAAAAATTCCCTTTCGCTCTGCAGTAATGTGGCTAAGGCACAGTTGGAAATTGGTTATATTGGTTTCAGCTCACCTGGGGCTAAAATCTCTGTTTGTGACAAATTACAGTGGAGAATTAGTTGGGGCTGTGGGTGGGCTCTGAAACAAAAATAATTAACTTCAAACTGCTGAATTTAGCTAACTCGGGTTGACAGTAGCCTGTTAAGATCACAATGCAAGGCAAACCTGCTGCTCAACAGACTGCTCAAAGGTTGCGTTTTCCTGTGGTATCTGTCTGTTTTCATACCTTTACGTTTGATAGCAGCTTCATCTGTAATAATGACCAGTAGGTCTGCACTGGGAAGGTAGCTATTTATACCATATACACTGTAAGAGTTCAAGAAAAAAGTATGTTAAACTTGCTCAGTTGACTAGTATTGTGTTGGATAGTCTTGTGTTTATGGTCACAATATAAGTCCGTCACTCTTTAAGCGATAAGCAAGTGCACTGCATTATTGTTTTGTTATGCTGTCTAATGACAGTGGTCTTAGTTACCTGGCATTGCCATGCATTTGTGAATAAATAACTTGTTTGTTTTCTCAAATGGTATCTTAGTATGTGCTAGTGAGTTTCAGTAAGTAGTTTAATAAAATAAGTAACTGGCGGAAAGCTGGTCCAAAGCACTTTATGATGATGTGAAGAGGAGACCTCAGTATTGTAAGAGCAGTTTGCTGATTTGATAGTGGCTGTGGATGGTTTTCCTCCAACAAAGAACACTATAAAATACATTAACTACATTGGTGTTCACTAGTTTTCCAGTAAAGGAATCTGGCAAAATATGTATCAGTGCTCTCACAACACAGTTGCTTATGGGGTTTTGAGTATTCATAGGTGTAATGTTCTGTTATTTCTCTGGTGACTTTGACACTGAAACTAAACATTTCTTCCTTTCTCATCAGTAAGCTATTTGCAGAACTATAGAATTTACCCATCTTGAGTGCATATGTGTGGGATGGAACAGAGTTTATTCCTCAACATACATCTTGTTGGGGTGGGGAATTTTAATTTCCTAGACAACACCGTGAAAGAAAAAAGATCTGTGGGCATCTAATCTTCTGGTTGTATGTTTCATCTCTTGCGAAATCTGTCTCCTGTGCTCACAAGTCTCCCCCTGTTGGTTGATAGCGGAATGTCAGTGCTGTATTAAGCTGTATCAATACACTTGTATTAAGTGGTTTTGTATTGGTGATCCCTTTCACGCAGCAAGACCATGACTACAACGGCCCCCCCTTATAAATTAAAACACTTTTTAAAATATTTAGCATTATCATAAATGCTGGAGGCGAAGTGGGATTTGGGCCAGAGGCTGACAGCTCACAACACTCCATGTAATAAACACATAACACCCTGAGGAGTCACAACCCCCAGTTTGAGCACCCTGCTATAAGATGGTCTCTCCAGTGGCTTGGGGTCAAAAGTTGAAGAGACAGAGAATCTGTTTGACTTAATAAATGTGGCATAAGTCTGTAAAAACTTGTCGAGGAGTTTCTGTGTTTCCTAATATTTTTTGCACTTGACACTCACTTTTTTTCTTCCTGCATTCTATACTGCAGATTATTCCACAGCCGTGGAAATCTCTGTGGTCCCTGAGGCGTGAACTTCCATTTAGTGCCAGAAGCAGTAGCCAGAATGATTTTAGTAGTTACTGGTTCTTCCACTCCCTGGTCTTTTGGTGAGGTAAAGTTGTTTTCCTTACATTTTGAAATTGGGTAGAGTCCCTCAGTTTCCAGAGGTTAGGTCATGGTAGTGGTAGAGTTCCCCATTTTGCTTGGGCATATTCTTGGAGGTCTCATCATCTGATATAATTAATTAAAGACTAATCTTTCATTCTTGGAGGATCATGGCCAATCCTGGAGGATTGGTAAGCCTGGGCAGTAGCCTTAGTTTTGCTTGTTGAGTGGCTTTGGATTTCTACTAAAAGTGGTCTGACTATGGCCATTCTTGGCTATGCTATAGCCATAATAAGTTTGTGAGTCTGTTGCAGGCTGGCTGCTCACATGAGGATGGAGAAATTGTTAGGGGAGTGTCACCTAGGCATAGGCACAAGTGGATTATTATTATTCCCAGTGGATAGTCCACCCTTTTTCTGCCCTGTGGCCCCATCCTCGCTCTGCTTCCTTCCCGGAGGTGCTTCCCTCCCACCCCCCTGTCACTGGATCCACTGAGCTCCTACATCCACCTCTTTTCTACCCATTCCATCTCAGCTGGCTCTGGGCATCCCATCAATTGGCTGATTGGTGGCCAGCCCCAGGCTGGAACCTGTGTGACTGGTAGGTGCTGAGAACCTCGTATTTTTTTTTTCTTCACATGAGTGCTTTACCCCAGAGCACCCACAGAGCTGATGCTGTGGATCCAGGCACCAGTTCCTGCCAGACACAGGGGATGCATAGAGTTTTATACAGATCACATGGGTTGAATATATATACAGTAACAAAGGGTGCTGAATGAAGTTTCTACTGAAAGCCAGGAGCCCCCGAGTAGTCATAATAAGTGCAAAATATATATACATATGATAGAGTTATTTGCTTATATTGCAAATTATGCCCTTAAGGTTTTGGAGTTAAGGCAATTCACCAGGAAGGAACATGGCTCAGAAAAGTTCCTTCCAAGCAGGAGGAAACTGACACCTGTCTGGCTACGTGAGTTTTGTATGCCACCCAGTGTAGGCCTGTTTGCATACTGAGACAGGTATAAATTAAGAGAATGTGAAATCTACAAGAGGAAATCTTCAGGAAAAAACAAACAGGGAAGGGAGTCTTTGGCCTGATATATCTTAGAATCATAGAATAGTAGGACTGGAAGGGACCTCGAGAGGCCATCGAGTCCAGCCCCCTGCCCCCATGGCAGGACCAAGCACTTTCTAGACCATCCCTGAAAGCCATCCATCTAACCTCTTCTTAAATATCTCCAGTAATATCTTAAGTGATATCTTAGGGTGCAAAGACACATACTGAATCTTTTTGAGGAAGCAAACTGACAGTGTGCCTGCTCCCTGAAAAGAGAATTGCCGCTAGCCTGGCTGTAAAGCACCGTAAGGATTTTTGATTGAGTAGTTCTTTGTAAGCCATGGGAATACCTCGTTAGTTAAGTCTAAGCTCTAGTGTGAGTTATGATTTGATTTTATGTAAAGCCATTTGTTTCCAATATTTCTGTGTGCTTAAATCTCTGTGCTTTGTTAAATAAAAATATATTTGATTTCACTATAAACACATGTAAGTATGTGTGTTTGGTGGAGGAGTGAACTGAGGTGAATCTGGTAAGCTCGAGTGTGTGGCTGCTTTGGGATCAGTGAATCTGTGCATATTGTGAATGTCCAGTGGACCAAGGGTAGGACACTCTAGGGAGATACGCAGAGGGCTCAAAGGTTGGAATATCCTGATTGCTAACCTTGTAGGCCCCACTGTCACGCTACAGGCTCAGGGGAATGCTTGTTTTGCCCATGTCTGGCGCAGTTGGAGAGCTGACCCATGGTGGGCTTCTTCACACTGCTTTGAATTGTACTCTTCAGCTTGAATTGTTTCTTCAACTTGAGACATGTCACGTACTTCTAGACGTGCAGATGGTATGTGGAGTCTATGTACAACTTACGAACTCTGATGAAGAGATTGCTGTAGCTTGTGCTCTTCAGATTGTGCCATGGATTGCCTAACCAGGGGCAATGGACACCCGTAAATATTAATAACTCTTCTCTGACCAGCAGGTAACTTGTGTGCTAGGTGAATGCCTGAGCAGGGAAAACAATTCAGTCAAGTTGGTCTGCAGGGTGGTGGTTTAAAGCCGTGGAATTTCCTTACCAGGAGAAAAAAGGAACCCAGTGTTGATGGTAGGACTTCTACACTCGGGGACACACAGGAGGGTTGGGGCTAACAGTAGGAACCAAGGGGCATGGGAACTATTTCTGTCTGTTGGACCAAAGAAGTTGACTTGGAGAGACTCCATGAACCCAAGGAGAAGCTATAAACTGCAGGAGTAGAAGCTTGGGCAACCAAAGAACTCTGACCTAAGCCCAAAGCTCCAGAATGGGGAGGACACTGTGTCAGGGAAATGCCTGTAGGGTTTTGGTTTTTATTTTATTTGGCTCTGTATCACTTTTTCACTAGCTAAAGTGAAATATAAACATACTATGTTCGTGTTTGCTTCACCCATCACTTGCCCCTGAGGAGCTGATCTGTAATACAAACCTAGAATGCCCCCGAGTTTGAAGCTCTGGGAAAGAGTGGGCTTACTACTGGAGAACTCGAGGGCTACCACTGGTTCTGCTGGCCAAGAGAAGTTGCATCAGGCAGAGAGCCTGGTCCTATGAAGTATGATGGAGAGGCCAAAGAAAGAGGGAATGCTGGGGAAGCTTAAGAATACATGGCTCGAATGTGTTGAGACCTAAATACAGCAGCCTTGTGGGTGTCCAGCTAGGGGAGCTCTACCACAGCCATACCTGACCATGACTATACACTCTATAACCAGTTGCTTAGAAATAGATTTTTAGTACTGATTGATAATAGGTGGATGTGCAAAATCATTATTTTTATTATGTGTATTATGGTCATTCCTAGGAGCCTTGATTGTGAATGAGGATCCCATAAGTACTAGTTCCTACACTAACAAAATGAATAAAACAAAGGACAGTCCTAGCCCCGGGGTCTCTGTGCTTACTCATACAGTGCTGCACAGTATAACCTTTATTATCCGGCACCCTGGGGAACAGGGGATGCTGGATAATCAAATTTGCCAGTTATTGGAGCGAGACGATGGCCCTGCTCCACCAGCCCCACTGCCACTAGCCCTGGCCTGACAGCTGGCTCCTGGCCTGAACCCCACTGCTGGCCCCTAGTTCCATGGCCGCTGCTGGTGACTGGGCGGCCAGCCCTCAACCCTAAATCCCTCTACTGCCACCCAGGCAGCCGTCCCCTAGCTCTGCGGCTGAGCAGCTGGCCCCCAGCCCGCAAACAGCTGCTGCTGGCCAGGCAGGCAGCCTCATGGTCGCTGGCCTCATCCCTAGCTAGGCAGCCAGCCACCAGCCCCGTTCTACCAGTTCAGGCTGGGCAGGCACCTGCAGAGGAGTTCCCAATTAATAGAGTGCTGGTTTTCCAAATGCTAGATAACACAGCTTTTACTGTGTATAGTACACAGTTAATTGAATGAGATTCTGTTCTTCATTGCAAATATTCTTGTTTCTATGTTCCTGATTTACTCCCAAAAAACCCCAACAAAACACACCGTGGTTACATGACCTTCTACATAGTGTCTGAAACAAACCAGCTTCCATGAGCAAACACTGATACCGCTAGGTGCCGATTTTTACTCTGCTTTCAAATGCTGCACCTATCTCATAGTTTGAGAAGGTCAATTGGAGAACTGAAGAGGAGGCAAAGGCCAGGCTGCTTCTTCAGAGATAAAATTTAGGAGGACTGACAGTTGTTCATGTCACTTTCTACTGAACACCAGTCAGTGTCAGACATATTTACAACAGTCAAGTAGTATCTGGATTTCATATTAGACTGTGAATAGAGAAGCATGACACAATCCCTTCAGAATTTGTAAAAATAAAAATTTAAAGTAATAAAGGTGTTCAAAGTCTTTGAAGCTGCATCTACACTAGCAAATTCTTTGAAAAGATTTTTTGAAAGAAAGGGGCTCTTTCAAAAGATCCTGCGGAGTGTCTACACACAAAAAGTGTTCTTTCTAAATTAAATCAAAAGAATGTGGTGCTCCTTTTGAAAGCACTCTTCCACTCCTGTTTCAGGAAGAGCACCTTCTTTTGAAAGAAAACGTGTGTAGACGCTCCTCAGGGCCCTTCTTTCGAAAGAGTGGTCCTCGTGGCATCTGATTTTTCGACCCCTGACCCATTGTTTCGAAAGAGCGGGGACTGTGTGAATGCTCTCTTTCAAAAGAGTAGATCGCTCTTGTGATCCACTTCTTTTTGTGTGCAGACTCACTCTTTCGAAGACGTTCTTTCGGAAAAGGTCTTCCAGAAGGGCTTCTTTTGAAATATCTCTGTAATGTAGACTTACCCTGAGACTGTGACTAGGGATAATAAGGAAACTGATATTTACAGAATTCTAAATATAGTCTAATATAACATGTCAATGTTATGGTCCTGGGAAAGTTGGAAAAGAAAAATCCCTAGAGACATTTATTTTTCCTTCTTCACAGCTGCAGCTAGATCAGAGCCTAGACAACTGCACCTCTGCCTCTCTAGAGGTTCATCAGAATAATAATAATAATAAAAGAACCCAGCTGGTCTAGCCTGAGAGAGAAAGAGAGTTATTCAAATGCCCATGGAAGAAACAATCACAGAATACTCTGGAAATTTCCTTTTGTTATCCCAAAAGACCAATTCAGACCCAACAAAACCATCATCTCCAAGACACTCTTTTTGCCTCTGAATACAAAAGATGAATGTGGATGACAGCATTATAGCAACTTCTCCCGAAATACAAGCAGAATGAAGAGATGTGCCAGCAGCCCATATAGTCCTATGAATGGGATGGCTCTGAGTGGCTGCCAGTGATGGGAGACTGCAGGGCCCCGGGTGGCCTAGGGGATTATCTGGGGCGGCCTGACGCACCCGCTGTGTTGGCAAGAGCCTGAGAAGCAGAATGATGCATTCAGCAGCCTTCACCACTCCTGCCTGTACCAGCTGTGTTGCTCTGCTTCACCACAGCAGCAAGAAAGCAGAGCACCCCACCCCAGCCCTACCCCACTGTGATCTGCTCCCCTGAGCACGAGGTTGATTATGTGATTCAGAGCGTAGAAACGTTTGTTGTACTAGGCAGGAGACACATGAATTGATGAGCTGTGAGTTTTCCTTCTTGCTGTAGTTGTATTGGCAGTTACATTTTTGGAGTCCTCCCTTGTGTATGCTCAGTTTTCTCTTTGAGCAGGGTTGTTACAGAATTGAGTACATATATGGCCTAAGGGCAAAGTATTGTGAGTTATAATGCTCAATAACTGTTCAAAATGTATCCTTTTCCATTTAAAATCAAAGAAGCAATTTTTTGAATCAGACCGGGGAAAACAGCATGCGAAGCGGGTGCTAAGTGGTAAAAATATATTAAAAAACTAACACTGATTGGAAAAAGATGGGTGAGTCATCAAAGTGATGACAATTACAAACTCCTTGACATATCAAGGATTGATTAGGAGAAGAGTCTGCTCAGTGGGGAAAGAAAACATCAAGACAGTAAATATAAATGACTATGGAATAAGATTTAGCATTTACCTATGTTTAAGGCCGATTTATTCTGTCTGCCATTATGAAAATTACGTAAGGAAGAGAAAGATTTCTGAATATAACTTGTTGGGAGCTTTAACAAAAGTTTAATTGGAAAAATACTGTTCCCCCGTTATGAGAACTTGATGCATCTTGTGGAAAAAAATCATAATGCTATCAGCATTAAGTTGACTGGAATATTTGGGTTAACCATACATCGTAATAGGTATTTCCCTCCAGACTACCAAGACAACCAAGTTGAGAAAAGGCAGTAAAGTTAGGTCTTCAAAGGTGTGTATTTCAGCACACAGCCCAAAAAAAAATTGGGGTCAGAGCCTTAAAACACACTGAGAGCTTGTAACTCCTCCTGGAACCAATATTGGTGCTCAACATCCAGACACAAATGTGTAAATTAGAATACTGATACTTTCCTGATTGTTGAAGCTTGCTAACTGACATTGTTTGTCATGCTGGTTTTACTTGGTTTTTACCCAGTCAAAGAAAACTGAATTAAAAATTGCACTGTATGCATTTATTTTAACAAATGTACTTTTGTTTTAACGGGATTTAGACCTGAATTTAAAACTGGTCTCCCAAACCCTGAAATATTAATCTGGTTCTGGATTCAATAGCTTAGGCACAACTTTGTGCTGAGTAGTGAAGAGAACAGGAAATGGAGGTAAGGTCTGAGCACAGAAGCACAAAAATGAGACATAAAGGCAAAGAAATTTTCCTCCCCCTCTGCATGTTTTGTTTAATAAGACTTGAATAGAACATAGTGTGCCTGTGTGACTCTTCCTGTAAAGAATCATGCCTCAGACTACGCCAGTTAGGTAGATATTCTTGTTTTCATTTACAGATTGTAAAATGGAGCAGAGAGCATATGTAATGCAGTCTTTGACAGAGCCAGGAAGAGAACAGTCCTGACTGCCAGTAACGTGCTTGGACCACAAAGTCATCCTTTCTCTGCTAATAATATGAGACCTCACTATCTAGGTCACCATTTTTGGAGCTTTGCTAAGATGGGTTTTTGGTTTGTTTGTGAGATTTATGGATGTATTAATACAATAAAAATTAGTAAGTTTCTCCTGTTTAAAAACACATTATAAGAAAAAAGAAAAAGTCTAAGACAACCCATGGTATGCATCATGTTGAAGGAATTTTGAAAGGCTTCAGTAAGGGCAGTTATGTACTTTTAACCAGCACAGCCTTGCATTAGTTTTGGCTTAGGAACTTTATTTTTGTTAAGCTTTCTAACAGCTGACAGTGATTATATGAGTTTGGTCTTTCGAACAAACATAAGTAGAAGTGTAAGTGATGGGGCAGTAAAATTAAAATAATTATTTAGTTATGTTTTCAGAGATTCTTTTTTTTATCATCAACATTAGCCTAAACTCCTGAAATTCAAGTCTGGATTCAAATTCAAAGTTAGGGCTTTAGCTTCAAGCTCTTCATATCAGAGAGAGTATTTTATAAATGAGCAGTGCTGAGGAGTTGAATACTTTGCAACAAGCTAAAGAAGACGGAGTTCTTGCCCCAAGAAACTTGTTGTTCAGTTGGACTGACAGTAGAGTTCCAAACATTCAAGACAACATTTTAAAAAATGGCCACAGTGTGGATGCCATAAAATTTTGGTGTTCAACTTGAGACATATTTGGTCTGTTTTTAAGGTTGAACCCCCTGTAGCCCTTGGTGACTTTATTTGGATCTGTGGGTACAGCACTCCTGAAAACAAGGCTGAAGATATCTTTGATTGAGGCCCCCAAACTGGTGGCCACTTGTGTGCAATTCGCACATGGGACTGAGTGGCCTAGTGGCCGGGGCCTGTTGGGTGGGTCTTCAGCCCCACTTGAGAGTCTATGGGTTAAGTTTGGGCCATGGCCCTGAGAATCTAGCTCCCCCATTGGTGGGAGAGGGATGGGGGGGCACTCCCCACTCTCCTCAGTGCCTGGGGGAGGGTCCTGGGCTGCGCCCTCTGGTGGCCGACTGAGTGACAGTTCTGGCTTGGGGCCTGCTGCCTCAGAGCCAGCTCCTGCCTCTTGGCTGGTCAGCCCCAGACTGGGCTGGCTTCCTTCCTTCTATACCCCTCCAGGCCTGACACTAGCCAGGTGAACCGGAGTGGGGCTGATAGGGCCAACAGGCCTTGTTTAACTCCTGCCTTGCCTGGCCTCCATCTCACACTCTTACACTACTCTTAAAATTTGGGCCGTAATAAACTGGATTGAGAAGGAATTATATGGGGTGGTATCAAAGCAGTGCCAACACAGTGTTTTAATATCTTTGGTGTCTAACACTATTCCATTGGCAGGCTATGTCTGAAAGGTTTAATTACATCCAGTTGATTTTAGCATGAGAAATATTTTAAACTTTCAAACGAACCCTGTGATGTCTTTTATTAAGTAGAATTTTAAAACATTGCATCACTGGATTGTTGATATTGCCAACCAGTACTTCGAGCTGCTAAATTATTTCATCCATAATTCTTTTGAAATAAATTTGTAGTGTCAAGTGGAAATTATCTTTGCCAAAGTTTTAAGTACAAGTCCCAGTCATTTGTTTCCATGTTATATTTAAGGACACTCAAGTGTCACATTTTCCAAATTTTAAATGATTTTTAATCCAATGGCAAATGTCCTGATGCTGGTGGCCTGAATTTGTTAGCAAAAGTGGTGACGGCTTGGGTGATTTTAGTTGACATAGCCATCATAGTATTTTTCAAAACAGACCAGCTAAATTCTCAGCCAGTGTGAGTCAGTGTATCTCCATAGATTTCGTGCAGATACACAGCAGCAGCTGACAACCTGACCAGTGTTGCTGGCATTTCTTTTCTTCCCTGTTGTGTTTTCAGTGCTGGTCCTGAAAATCTGTTCAAGTTAGCACTGTTCCCAGAGCTGTGCTGACAGCACTGATAATGATATGCACAAGCAAGGAAGCTGACAAATGAGGGTTTTAAAAACATCCTTGTATAGTAACTGCAATGTAAACATGTAATACTGAGAGGTAATCCGATACTTTGTCAGGCTAAAGGATGTTACTGTTTACTTTAACTCTCCTTGGCACTCCTATTATTCTTCTCCAAAATATGAGCAATGATATCATTGTGCCAAATACAATGTTGTTCTTAGTCTGAAACTCATGGTGGCCTAAAACAAAAGATGTCAATTACCAGTTAACATTTTTGTCCAGTACTCAGTAATTTGTAATATGTTTTTTTTTTCCAAAGGCTCTTTCAGATCATTTGTCATTGCTACAGTACCAGTATGCATCACTATTTCTGTTGTTTTCTTGTAACTTTCCTCTTGAAGGGAAATTTTTGAAGTTTTACTTCTTTCAAATTTATCACTTACATTATAGTTGCCAGGAAATCAGAGGTATACTCCTTATGTTGTCCTGTGCTTGATTCTCTGCACTAAATTAAATGTTCCATTCATAATCCTTAAATCTATTGAAAGAAGAATAATTTCTAGGTGATTGAATTTTGTTTTAAAATATAACACATTCTTTCTCTGGGTGGAAATGGGGTAGAACCTGTACATCTCAAACCTCAAAGGCTGGGAAAATACACAGAGAATCATATGATCCCCTTTCCCTCTCTGGCAATGCTGTATTCAGTGGCTAGTGATGGGGGAAATCTTCCTATATGTATGTTATTGAAGATAGTACATTTCTCTGGCTAGAAAATCAGTATTGACTAATACATTAACAACTGCCACTTCTTAATTATATTGGCATAGTTATTTTAATTGAATTCTTTGAAGAATATGTAGGTTTCATTGTTTTCCCTTAGAATCTAAGGCTGCAATAGAATGAAATTGTCATCAGACATGTTTCAATTTAATGAAGAAAAAGAGTATGCTGCTTTAGAGTTTGGGCTGAGATTTTAAATGAACCAAACTCAGGAAATAAAAAAAAAACAAGGTGCATACAGCAACTACTTGCACAGACGCAATGTTCTTGTATTGTTGCATATGAAGATTAAGTGTAAGTCTTCACTGCTCAAGTGTAAAGTGGCTGAACAATCATTGGAGTGAGAACAATATTTTTTAAAGCTCCTGATTTGTGTGTTGAAAATCTCAGTTACAACTTTGTATTCAAACTGTTTTTCAGTTTTATTTTCCTCTCTTAAAAATACATGAAACTGTGGAAAGTCTATGGAAAATAGTTGGTTTAATGAATTGCTAACGGCTCTTGACTCTTCCACCACTGGGTCACTGGTATGAATTTAAACCTGTTTGTCAGTAATTAGAAATCATTATCTGGATGCTCCATGGTGATCTATATGAAATCAATTTGGTCTTGTCCAGTTTACACTGAACAGATGTCCACACTGCAAAATTTTTAGCAGTAGCTGTCAGCCTTGCTGAAAATCCTAGCAAAGAAGACATAGTTTAAATATATTCATGGAGTTTGAGCTATCTTTTTACCACTAGAAATAATTTTTCTAAATCTGGAATGAGGAGGGACCATATAGGGTACACTTGTACTGTTGCTGTCTGTGACACCTGAAGAAGAGATCGGTGTAAGCTTAAAGTTCATTTATTTCACCGGTAGAAGTTGGTCTGGTAAAAGATATTACCGTGATCACCCTGTTTCTATGCTATATCTGTTCTGCTGCTAAACAGAGAAGTTCATGTTGTAGTGACCATTGATCTTACACCAACACTAACCTGGAGTTATTTTTAGGAATATAGGTTGGACCTCCCTGGTCTGGCACAACTGGGACTTGAGTGGTCCCAAAGGAGGTCAGACCAATCTGGGTTAGCCCCACTCTGGCTAACAGGGCTGCTTGCCTCCAGCAGATGGTGGCTCTGCACCCTGGGCCAGTGGGGCTCCTTGCTCCTGGCGGGTTTGTGCCCCTGGATGGCAGGGCCCTACTCCCAGCCGCTGGGACTCCTGCTACCTAGCTGCCAGCAGCTGTGCATCCCTAGCCTCTGGGGTTTCCTGTCTTGGGCTGGCAGGGGTCTGTACTGCTGCTGGGGCTCAGTGCTCCTGGCTGGCAGAGTTCTGTTCCCGGCTGCTGGTGCTCCCTGCCCCAGACCTATGGTGGCACTGTGTCCCCAGCCTTGGTGACTCTGTGTCCCCAGCAACCAGCAGCTCTGTACCTCCAGCTGCAGGGGCTCCCTGCCCCTGGCCAGCAGGGCTGGCTGCTGCCAGGTCTGCCAAACTCCCAGTCACTTGTGACTGAGCCTTTCTGGTGCAGCAGCATATGGTCCATCTGCTGGACCACGAATGTTGCTGGACCAGAGTGTCCCAGACCAGAGTGGCTCAACCTGTACTTGAGGGAATTTTATTAAACAAAACAGTAGGATTTAAGTGGTTAAAAGTAAATCAGGCAGATCAAAGTGAGTTGTTAATTTAAAATAAAAGTAAATGCACATCTTGTTCTGTTCCACTAAGAGTCTAGTTACCTGTGATTTCTTACCCAAACAGCTGCTCTTATGATGAAAGCTTCAGATTTGAACTGATTTTAACCTGACCTGTGTCTCCAGTATACTGTAAAGCTCTTTCTTCCTGTTAAAGTGTGTCAGGCAATTTCCAAAACAGGATGAAGCACTTATTGCTTAGACAACTAAATTGTGAGACTGTGTGCATAGAAAATGTCATCTGTTAAAATCAACTAATTTGACACCTCTAACTGCAGTAAAAGTGTCAAAACATGGTTATGCAAAACTTTGTTATGTAAAAAACAACAGTTGCTTAAATGGAGTTTTATTAGATTTTCAAAAAAAAACAAAACGAACCCTCCCAATCCCCCCCTCCGAAAAAAAAAAAAAACCCACCAAAAACTTATATTATGGCTGAAAATTATTTGGAGAGAAGAGAGGCTGGAAAGGATTTTATTTTCATTTTAAAAGCTGACTCAAAGTAAAGGCTGAGTGTAGTTATTGGTTACCCTAAGTCTTAAAAATATTTAGGATAGAATATCCATTTGAAGGGTTACTTTTTCATATTGAATTTGGGGACGGTAACAAGCATAGAATGCTTAGTTATTTAAAAAAAACATTTTTGAGTTGTAATAGGGTTTATAGCCTGTCCTAAGAATTTCTTACTATTTAGCTGTGAAACCAAAATGACTCCCAAGGGGGAAATCTTGGCCCTGTTGAAGTCAATAGCAAAGCTTGTGTTGACTTCAGCATTTTACCCAGAGCATTAAATTCTTCCCTTAAAGAGATTATTTGAAGATTTAATTGAAAAAGAAAATGGCTGTTGCTCAATATTTTTCCATTTATTTTCTACCCTTGTTAATATGAAATTTACGTGTATATTTTCCCTCAAATAAACAGATCTTTGTTGGCATATTTGTAATCTGCATTACTATAGCCAGATCTGACACAATTTGCCTCCAGAAGATAAATTGTGCTTATGAATGGCATCAGCAATTAGAGAGAAGACTAGGTGAGGTAATATGTTTTATTGGCCCAAATTCTGTTGGTGAGAGAGACAAGCTTTTGAGCCTCACCTGATATATCTACATAGAAGTGTAAGCCTGGTCGTGAGCCTGAATTCAAGTCTAGCCCCTGTTGCATCCAGACACCAGTTGTGCTAACCTATGGCTTGAATGCAGGGTTCCTGAGGACCCTGCAGTGCGGGCCGACTGAGGTGGGACCTATTGTTTTCCTATGTGCATGCAGCTCCAACTTTACACAGGTCCCAGAAGTATCCCAGTGCCTTGGGGCAACTTCCTTAGTCCTCTCCATTCTGTCTTCTGGGAGCAGAGCTACTCCTCCAGTGTTAACCCATTCTGTGCTGGATACTGCTCTGCAAGTGGACTATCAGAGAACCTACAGGGTTTTCCACAGAGTCCAATCAGAATAAGCTTTTGCAGAGAACTGCTTGGTCACAAGAGCACAGGCAGATTTTGTTGCTCGCTGCCTGGGCGCCCTGCACTCGCAGCCCTGGGGAGCGGGAGGGGGCAACCCTGGGAACAAGAGTCAGAGAGCAGAGTGAGGACTAGTCGGCTGCCCTGTGTAAGGGGCTGGCGGGGGTTAGTGGCAGAGCTTCTGGCTCAGGACAGGTGGGGAAGGATGACCCCCAACAGCCTAGCTGCTCCCTCTTCCTCCAGTATAGCTGCTTGGGGCCTGCTCAGCGCTCTGCCCCAGCCCCAGTGGCTGTGTTTGAAGGCATGTCTGTGCATCATGCACTGTCAGGGTGGTGACTGGAGGCAGCCCCAAGAACTCCTTACAGCATCCTGCGGTAGCAATTGTGGGCTCATCTTCACTGCTGTAAGGAGCAAAGCCCTGCTGAGCCGGGAGCTGTGCTGCTCCTGTTTCCTGCAGGACAGCTACTTAGCCCGCACTCTGCTCTCTCTCTCTTACTCTCCTCCCCTGGCCTCCCTGAGGCTGTGTGTGCAGAGGTGCATTGTTAGGGCAGTGAGTGGGAACCAGTCCCAGGGCTCCCTTATCCTTTGTCACAGAATGCAGTGGGGGCAGAGATGAGGGATCTCTGGGAGGTGCTGGAGCATACTGCGCCTTAGCCCTGGGGTTACATGTCACTGCTCTGCTCCACAGCTGGCCGAAACCTAAGTTTTATGTCAAACTTCCAAACAGATAAAAATAAATAAAAAGCCCCAACCAAACGAAACCACCTTGAAGAATTGCAAAGTTTCATTATAATAGTTTGACAGCCCTGGAGACTGATGTCCTCATTATCCTTGGACCAGGTGCACACAGGCGTTTCCCTGCCATGTGAGTCAGCCGAGAGGAGGAGAGCCCAATTCCCAGATTAGATGATAGTTCTCAGAGAAAGTCTACTCAGACTGCACTCATGCTGTGAAATAGCCACTAAAGGAGCTAATCGTGCACTTTATGTGCTCAGGTGCTGCTTATGAGTACCTGAATTCCATCATTAGTACCATCACAGTTAGGAAATAGGTTGAACAGTAGAGTTTTCTTATAGTACAACACATTCTCAGGGTTAGTGTTGACTGGCAGGCAGGGGCGATCTGCGCGCTAGGCTAGGGTTATTTTGACCTGGGTCTATGCACAGCAGTGCAGGCACCAGAGCCCTAGGTTTGAGCGTGGGTTAGCAAAGCCTTAACTTAGGACTAAAATACAGTCTAGACACTCAAGCCCAGTGTCCCTGACACAGATCAAGGGACTTAAGTCTGATTAATCCTATGTTTATATTGCTGCGTAGACTTAGCCACAGAGCTCTTGTTCAGGTCAGCATTACACCCAAATCTAGGATGGAATAGATTGTTTAGCATAAATAGATAGCACATGTTCTAAGGGGCCATTCAGGATAGAATGGCCCATTAATATCTCTGCAGTTTTGGGATAAAAAGGGGTTAGCGGGTTGCTGTAGTAAGCTATAATGCCATTGTCCGGCGACATCATATTAGTAATTATTGACGTTCATACATTTACTCAAATATTCCTCTGAGAAGTCAGGCCTGCGTATGGAGAATTCCTTAGATGTGGTGGAATAGTTGTTATTGACTAAACAATTTTAAAGACTATATGCTGAATCCTAAATAGTGTAAATCTTGACATTGTTCATGGTACTAAGAGGTTTTTTTGTTTAATTCCAAGAGACTGGACAGCCTTTTGCCTTTTTATATTTCATTTGTATTATACTATAACTTATTCAAAGATCTGTGAAAATAGAGGACATTGTCTCCATTGATTTCTGGGTATTATGGATGAAGAATGATATCAACTGTGACATTAGTACAGTAAACTCTTTCATATCCAGCAGCCCCAGGACCTGGAGGTTCCTGGATATTCAAATATTCTGGATAATAGAGTGGTATACTTAGGAATGCATAACACTAAGGAAAAACAAGATTAGGTGTTAAGAAACGAACAAAAAGGTATGCAGAGTACTCTATTTAGCAACAACAGTAGTACTGTACCCTGTAAACTTGTACTGTATTTTCTGTATTTATTTGTAATTACTTTCACTATATTGTACTTATGGAAAACGTAACTAAAATTTACTTATGGTTACAATGCCAGTTATTTGAGAGTTTTAGATAACAGAATCCCAGTTAAGACAGAGTTTACTGTATATTAACATAACAATCTAGATAATATAAACCAAGGGTGAATTTTAATTAGTTCTCCTGTCCTAAATTGGTGAGATCCCTCATGACCTTCTGTTTCTAAGGCCTTGTCTACATTACAAAATTGTCAGTGTACAGCCACTCCAATGTTCACGTCCACACTGCACCATTTCTGTCGGTGGTGCATGTCCTCACCAGGAGCACTTCTGTTGACTTAAATGTGTGGAAGCACTGGCAGCTGGAGCATCCCCTGGGGAAGTTGGGGGTGAGGGGTGGGGCTGACAGGCTTCCAGCTGTGAGCCTTAGGCAGGGCTGCCAGGTGAGGCTGTTTGTCCTGGGGGAGGGTGCTCTAGCTGTGAGCCCCGTGTCAGGTTGGCACCCAACAGGTGATGGAAGTAATTTAGTGTCTGTACAGACACTGTGTCGCCCAAACATCAATGTAAGAGCTGTGGCTCAGGGAGGTTGGCGGTATTAGGTTGATGGAGTGGGTGACTTGCATCAGCAGGAGCTGTAGATGTTTACAGAGTTAGGGTGACTTAAGCTCCCTTGTGTTTACTGATTCTGTAGTGTAGACTAAGCCTAAGCTTCCATGCTTCAGTCTCCCCCAGCTAGTCTGAATGCTGCTCATTTACTTACACTGGAAGACGAGCCTCCTGAAATCTGAACTTGTGAATCTGGGAAGTGTCAGGCCCATTGACAGTAATTCTGAGCCCTGGGGCAGAAATCCGTGAGCCTCCTGTCCCCTCCCTCTCATCTGGGATCACAAGCCCTCCCTTGCCCAGCCTGGAGAAGCCCCAAGCGCCTCCCCCAACCTCTGTCAGAGGGTCCCTGGACCTGCCTAGCGCCGTTCCTTACCTCTTTGGATGGACCCCAGGGCAACTGCGTGTTCTGTCCTTCCCTGGACCCAATCTGCCTTCCCTGGGGAAAGGTGCACCAGTGTCTCTTGACTGTAAGACACTTTCCATATGTACCATGCAGGTTCCAGGTCCCAGTGACCCTGTCCCGGAACCTGCATGGGGCATATGAAAATCATCTTTTGACTCGAGAATATTTTCCTCAGAGCAGGCAGAGAATGGGGTTCCGCATCACGTGCTATAGCTCATGTAATGAAGCATGGTGGCTCCTTTAAAAGGGAAGCACTGACACCTGGGCTCACTAGATAAAAGAGACATGGGAGCTGCGGTGCACAGGTGGAACCCTTGAGTGGCAAGTGTCCTATATTTGATGTGTGTTCAGTAATGGGGAGAGGAGCTGGCAGAAGGCCTGAAAATGGCTGGGAGAAGTCTGCAGGGGGGTTCTCAACCTTGAGAGTCTTGGCCAAGCTGTGGTGGGGCCATGTGGGAAGAGGCCTGAAAAAGAGTGAAGCAAGGGCTGGAATGAAGGGAGTTTGCTGTCTCAGTGACTGTGAGTTTGAGGTCAGAACCTGCACTTGGGAGAGGTACCAGGGGCCCTGGCATCCCAATGGTGTCCAGAAAGTGGCAAGTTAACGCCCTGTTGAAAAGGAAAAGGAAGAGGAGTGTTCTCACTTCGCTCTCCCAGGAAGAAACTGAAAGGACTGCCAAGTCCAGAAGGAGCAAAGGGAGAGACTGTGTAGTGTTCTTCGTTTCCCTGTAAGGGGAAGTTGTCTAATAAGGAGTTTAGCTGGAGGATTAAATCTCATCTCCCTCCCTTCTGTCAGCTGGAGACAACACACCACTTGTTGTGAGAGGGGAAACTGAGGCAGGTGCATGATCAATGGGGTGGGGTGAGGTAAGAGACTGTTGTAGTTTACACTTACCCTACTCTTTGGGGAAATGGCTCCTCATGTAAGGATGTCCTATAATCTCATTTTATAAACACATTTTTCCTGGTACTGTTTTTTTCCCTCAATTTGTGTAAAATATGCATACTAGTGCATTTTGGCTTTATTTTGTTTTCCCCTGTCTATCCAGAAGTACTCCTTGCATTTTCATAAATTATCTAAACAAATTTAACCAACCCATAAAAGATCATGAACTTTGAGGTTTAATTTTATTTACTAACTAATGCAGTGTTTATGACGGTATCGGGGAATGTCAGTTTTTTTGGAGGAAAATAGATGGTTCGTTCCCTGTAGTTTATTTTGGATTTCATCTAGGCTACACTGCCCCTCCCTTTTGGAAGGGGCATGCAAATACAGCCTACTTGAAATGCAAATGAGGCATTAATTTAAATATCTCGTGCCTCATTTTTATACTTTCATGGGATCTTGATTCCAGAAGAGCTGATTTCGGAAGCCAAAACAACCGTGGAGAAAGGGTTCATTTGAAAGGAAACCCCAATTATGAAAGCACACTTATTTCTAATTTTTTTCAGGAAGAAGGGCGCTTTCAAAAGCAGGGTTTCCTTTCGAATGAACCCTGTCTACACGGCTGTTTTGGCTTTCAAAATCAGCTCTGCTGGCATCGAGATCCTGTGGGAGTATGAAATGAGGCACAAGATATTTAAATCCATGCGTCATTTGCATTTCTGATTGGCCTTATTTGCATGTCACTTCCGAAAGGGAGGGACAGTGTAGGCACAGCCCTAGTGTTTTATTTTAGTAAGGATTTCACCTAATCTAGTATTTTTAGGTTAAGATCTTGAATATCATCCTTCCTTTTTTATTTCTCCAGACAGTTTAAGGAATTTTCTGCTATACTTTCTAGTGCTAAAATTTGTCTTTTGGGAAAGGAGGTATTTGTGGTTTGGCCATATGTTAGAGGTAACAATAGGCTATCATTTGTGTGATTGATGGGAAGGTTTATGAATTTTTCACCCAGGTAAACTGGAAGGAATTTCAGGATAAATTGGCTCCATTGATGGTGTTACAGTTGAGGCTGTGAAGGTGTTCATTAAGACCGGGGGGCCATTACTGGACTATAGAAAGGGGATACAGATGCAGTTGCCCTGAACTGTCATCTCTTCATATTTCTGAGGTCACCGGATCTATTGCAATAGGTACTTCAGCATGCTCACAGCCTAAGGGCAAACCCACACCTGACACAGAATTTTTTCCTATTCCATTTCTAAAAATAAGAGGAAATGTAGGTATTATTGTGACAGTAAGTAAACACTGACATTTTTAATAGTTGCTGCTATAAGTGTGGTAAAATTTTGCTATGTCATTTTAAAACCTGGTAAATAATATAGCTCCTCAACCTGAAACATTGTGATTAGAGGTTGCATTGTACTGAAATCCCATTTAAGGATAATTAAAAAAAAAGATGAAACACCTCAAAACCTGCTAATGTGACCCTGGTGTGTTGCTTGTTATGGAAAGTACCATTAGGTAAATTCTTTTGGCTTGCTGCAGTTTTGCTCATGCTGTGTAGAGTATCTGACAAACAAGAATTTGCTTTCTAACTCTTAGACATCATTTTTGTATGAAGAAGGAAATGTGCCAGATGATAAACAGGTGGGTATCATATAAAAGAGACATTGTTTAAAATTGGTAGACATATTTGTAGGTTTTTGTGACTATTACCTTTTTGGATAGTACTTCCTGGGGTTCTTAGTATAAGTTTATCGGTATCGTTATTGGTGAAAGTATCATTATTGACAGTAGCATGATTATTGGATATAGAAGTCTTTCCCCTGATTTTTGTATTGGTATTCAAAGCATCCCTAGGTGAGGAGTGGAACAAGCATGTAAAATGTACATATACATACAGAATATAATGAATATGCATGAGGGGCTGGGGAGCACCAACTGGATTATTAAGGCTATGTCTACACTACAAGATAAATTCAAATTTAAGGCAGTCAGCTTGATTGTACCAAGTGACTGTCTTCACCGTAAATATCATTAGCTTGATTTAGAGAGCACTAGTATCGATAGCCTAATATCATCAGAACTGTGTGGGTGTAGCATCAAGTTTGAATTTAACAGTTCGAATGAAGGCTAGTGTGGAAGCACCCTGTCTCTGAATTGAATTCATTAGCCTCCAGAGGCTGACTGGCACTGTTGCACCTGACTCCCGGCTTCCTGCCACTTGCAAGAGCTGGGAAACTGACCAGCGCAGCAGCCCTGGCTTGTTTCCTGGCTCCTGCAAGTGGTGAGGAGCTGGGAAACTCACAGCACTGCTGCAACTGGCTCCTGGCTCCCCCCACCACTTGCAGCAGCTGGGAAACTGATAGTGCAGCACCTGGCTCCCTGCTATACCTGGCTTCTGGCTCCAGCATACCAGGCACAGCAGCGCTGGTCCGTTTCTCAGCTCCCCCAAGGTGCAGGATCCTGGGAACCAGGCAGCAGGGTGAGTGCATTCAGTGGTGGGGTTGGGCACAGAACGCTGGGCTGAGGAAGCTGTGGGATAGGTTCCCACAATGCAATGCTGCAACAGTTGATGTTTGGCCACTCTAGTGTGGCAGCACTAACTCGACTCTGTGTGGATTTTGTAAGTGAGGGTACTCAAAATTGAATTTATAAAACCCAGAGCTATAAAATCGAATTTAGTAAAATCAAATTTATTTGGTAGTGTAGATGTAGCCTAAGATTGTCCTGTCCTGAAAACATTTTGTTTTCAGCTGCTTGTATCTGCAAAATTTGAATCACTTGGGCTGAAATTCTCCATACCAGGTACCTAGCTTAGGCTGATTTTTTTTCTTTTTTTTCCGTTTGAGCCAAAAAGATTCAGCCGTTTCTAAGAACAAGGCTAGGGAAAAATACCCATGCTAAAAATATTCTTGTGACCTTTTCTTTGAAATACTCTTAGTCAGTGGTTCCTAACCTGGTATCTGTGGATCCCTAGAGGCCTGTGGGGGTATTGCAGGGGGTCTGTGAAGAAAAAGGTAAGAACAATCATAGAAAATAAGTTTTAAATAAATTGTAAAGTGACAATCAGTAATTTGCAATCGAAATTTTGTGATCTCAGACATAAGTACCGTAGTCCCTCGAGTTATGTGAGAGTTGCATTCCCACTCACTGTCACATAACTCGAATTTTGCATAAGTTGGGGGGTGGCTTTTTTCCCCAGAGGAACTCATGTTCTGCAGCCGGGGAAGCAGCAGGAGCATCTGGGGCTCCTTTAGAAAGGTAAATCCTAGGCTGGGAGGACAGTTGGGGAGGGTTAAGTCTGGCAGTGGGTTGGGGCCGTGGGAGGGGGCAGGGGGGTTAAGCCTGGGCAGGGTTAGTGCTGCAGAGGGGCGGGGGAGGTGGAGTTGAGCTGGGAACCTGTGAGGGGTTGAGCTGGAGCTGTGCAGGGGGGTGGGGGTGAGGTGGGGTGTGACCCGGGTTGTGGGGGGTTTGACCCAGGACTGCATGGGGGGATTGAACTGGGCCCCGGGGCGTTGAGCCAGGCCCGGGGCGAGCGGGAGTTTGCATTGCACTTATCTTCCATTAATGCGAGCTAAGCGCAACTTGAAATCACACATTTTGAGGGATTACTGTACTCATAATTTTAAAACTTAATTGTTTACATTTCATTGTTCATTTAATGATGTCCACGTAGCAGCTAGAATTGGCTTTGATGGGTGTCCGCAAATGGTTTGAGGTGGTGATTGGGGGCTTGTACCAGTGAGAAGGTTGGGAACCACGGCTCTAGGTTCCCATGCTTTGGAGCAGGAACATAAAATTTCCCAAGGTGAGTGTATGTGCAAGGGTGGGGAAGCCTCAGGTCTTTCGATCAGGGATTTACTTTTGCTCTCCTTGTAAAAATCTGCTCAAATTTAGTCAGTTTACGAACTTCTGAAAAAAAACCTGTCGTTTGTACATCTAAGAAGAGAAGTCTGTTGAGGAGCCAGAGTCTGGGCTGTCATAAAAGAAAAAAAGTCACACCGCTAAGTCATGCAGCTATACTGGCATTCAGCTGGGTCCTCGATCGTGTACAACTGGATGTTTTGTAATCAGTTGTTTGACCTGCACTGCAAATTAATTAAGAAGCTGGGGGGGGATTGTGGATTTACTTTTTCTTCTTTCAGTGCTTGTTCATGTCAATTCCAATCAAGTGTGTGTGTGTGTGCATGGCAGCCAGAAGATACTCAGCTGGATGGACCTTTGGTCTGACCTAGTAGGGCCATTGTTATGTTCCTTCTTATTGCTGGTGACGGTTAGCTGGACTTTCCCCTTGCTCTTGCATCAAGCACAATTCAGCGATCTGTATAATTATTCGTTAGTCTTAGTGATAAGTGACTAGTAGCTACTTAGTTCTTAATTTTGGGGGGGGGGGGAGGGGTTCCCTCCAGTACAGTCTTGGCCCTGTGGAATACCATGATCTCCAGGCTTCAAGCCTGTGAAGCCTATGGCAAGGCCACAAGCAGTCCTCATACTTCATGTCTGAGGTGTTTGCGGGAGAGCCATCCAACAGACTGCTGCAGAGTCTTCAGGGGGGTTTTACCCAGGACATTACAAGATAGCGGTCAGTGCCTGAAACTACTTTTAATGAGAGCTGCACTCTGTCCCTATTCTGACATTCTGGGTCAGGTGGACCTTGCCCCAAGTACATCTTCCACCACAGAGTGCTGCGGCACCATCAGCATGAACAGCTCCTCGTACAGGAAGTGCACTCACTCCTACTATCTCTGGGAGTAGTGGAGGAGGTTCCTTGTTAGCTGAAGGGAAAGAGCTTCTGTCTCCAGTATTTCTTAATGTCGGACACTGAAGCTAGGCTGAGGGCCATTGTAGACCTGCAAGAGCTCAACAAGTTCATGAAGAAACTCAAGTTCTGAATGGCCTTGTGTCCTCCACCATCTCTTCCTGGGATCCAGGGGATTTGGTATTCCACCCTTGGCTTAAGGGATGTGTACTTTCATGTAAGCTGGGTCTACACGTGAGTGGCTTTTTGAAAGGGCAAAAATTGAAGCTTAGCGGTTGAAATAGCGGCCGTCGAAAGGGAGCACCTGATGCCATTAGTGGATTGGCATTTTGATCCGCTCTTTCGAAGTGCTGCCACGGTCTTTCGAAAGAGAGCGTCCACATGGCTCCAAGCCGTCTTTAGAAAGAAGGGAGGCAGGAAACACTGCGAACGGGGTCCCATGGCTGACAAGCCCTTCCAGGCCGCAGCCAGCTGCCTCCTTCAAAGGGCCCCTCCCTTCACTCTCCACTCCTCACAAGCCAAGTGCTGCCCAGACTTTCCCAGCCCAGCAGAGCCCACTCGTGCCAACGATGGAGGCACAGTGACAGCTCCTTCAGGAGGATACCCTCATTATGGACGCCTTGCTGGCAGTGCTGTGCACCATCGCCACAGCTGTACCCGACCTCATAGGGTTGCTGGGTGGTCCCCCTGGGGCTGTAGGGTGCCCCCCCCCGGGTGCCTCGAAACTTCTGGACCCACCCCGGCATCACTGACTGGTGGGAGCGCCTGGTGCTGGGGGAATGGGGTGAGGAAAGGTGGCTGCGGAACTTCCTCATGTCGAGGCAGACCTTCGAGATCTGCCTCTGGCTCACCCCCGCACTCCAGCACCAAGACACCTGCATGCAGCCAGCCCTCACCCTGGAGAAACGGGTTGTGATCGCCATCTGGAAGCTGGCCACCTCGGATTCCTACCGCTCCGTGGGACAACAGTTTGGGGTGGGCAAGGCCACCGCTGGGGCTGTACTTATGGAGGTGAGGTGGGGCTGGGTCACGCGTCCCCCACAGGTGGGTGGGGGGGCTGGGGTGAGGCGAACCCACCCCTGCAAGGGTCCGGATGGGAGGGGGGCAGGGGGCTGGACAGGGTGGGGTCTGGATGGGAGGGGGGCAGAATCAGCCTGAGGCGGTGGGGAAATGGCCGCCACACCTGCACTAGAACATGTGTTCCCCTCCCCCGCCCCAGGTCATCAGAGCCATTAATGCGATGCTGCTCCATAGGGTCTTCCACCTGGGGGATCTGGACAACACCATTGCCGGTTTCCAGGACCTGGGCTTTCTGAACTGCATCGGCGCTTTGGATGGCACACACATCCCCATCTGCGCCCCTCCACACAGTGCCGGCCAGTATGTCAACAGGAAGGGCTGCCATTCAGAGGTGCTCCAGGCCCTGGTGGATGTGAGGGGCTGGTTCACCGACATCTATGTGGGCTGGGCCGGCTGCACCCACGATTCCTGGGTCTTCTGGAACTCCAGCCTCTGCCGGCGCATGGGGGCCAGCACGTTCATCCCCCAGCAGGAGATCCCGGTAGTGGAGGATGTCACCATGCTGCTCTGCGTGGTGGCAGATGGGGCGTACCCCCTGCATTCGTGGCTCATGAGGCCGTACACGGGACACCTTGACCCCACTTGGGAGGTATTCAGTCAGCGCCTCAACCACGCCCGTGATGTTGTGGAGTGGGTCTTCGGGTGCCTAAAGGGGCAGTGGAGGTGCCTCCACATGTGGATGGAGGTCGGGGTCCTGAATGTGGCCCAGGTGGTGGGTACCTGTTGTGTCCTCCACAATGTTGTGGAGGGCAAGGGGGATGCCTATGTCCCCGGGGGGTGGGGCCCTCCAGCTGGCGCCAGCTATAAGCAGCCGGGCACCGCCCCCATCTGCCAGTCCTACTAGGATGGCCACCGCAAACGGGAGGCCCTCAGGCAGGCCTTTGCTGTCGGCCACCTCTGACCCGAATGCACACCCACATCCCATGCACATCTGCCACCCACTGTCCCCCGCCAGCCCCACCAGCACTGCACCCACACATCCACCACCCACCATCCCCTGAGGAGCACAGCACAGAGTGGTGATCATTTAAATAAACGTTTATCTAGACTATTCTCCTTAACTATGTACAGGGGGTGGAACCTAACCTGGAGAGGGGCAGGGGGAACCTAACTTGGAGGCGGGGGTGGGGTGCGCATTCTGGGGCAGGGGTGGTGGGCCACGAGCCCCTTCGGCCCCTGGAACCCCTACCTCCCTGGGTGCGGGGTCCCTGGTGCGGAGGAGAGGGTGTGGGCAGCACTGGCAGGTAGGGACAGAGCATGCAGGCTCAGTGGGGGCAGCAGGGGCAGCCGGTGGGGGGGGCCAGGAAGTGGGCAACGTTGGCTGCATGGTCCCGGAGCATGTGGCCAATGCCCTCCAGCGTGGTCAGCAGCCTCTCCCATGCTGCCCTCCGCCACTCCATCTCTGCCTCGGCGAGCCTCAGGTGCTGTCTGGCACTGACTGGCTGACACCCCTGTGCAGCTTGTGGTGCTGTCCACTGAAGGTGGGTGCTGGGCATCTCTGGTGGGCCGCTGCAGGGTGCCACATACCATAGGGGGGCTGGCCTGTGTGGCCCGGAACAAACAGTCCTGTGTGCGGGTGACTAGCCGTTGCATCACCCCCACCCTGTGGATCAAGTGTGCACCCCTCCATGTACATACCGGAGGGTCCCTCGGTGACGTTCGGCGATGTCCAGCTCCTGGTCTCCTGACTGGAGGAGCGGGAGAGGATTACGATGGTGAAGTCCCCCTCCTCAGTTGACCACTCGGTTCCCTTGCCCTACTGGGTCCCTGGTCCAGGCTGCTCCTCCTTCTCCGGCTGCAGCTCCTTGGTGGATGTGTCCAGGAACGCTGGGGGTGGGGAGCTGTCCCAGGGCCCCAGGATGCCCTGGATATCCCAGAAGAAGGGGCATGTGGCTGGAACAGTCCCAGAGCGGCCAGCCTGTTCTCTGGCCCAGGCATAGCCCCTCTGCAGCTCCTTTACCTTGGAGCGTGCCTGTTCCGCAGTACGCTCCGGGTGGCCCCTGGTCTGGAGGCCCTGAGCCAGGTGGCTGAAGGCAGCAGCAGCTTTGCACCTCTTGACCCCCATCTCGTGCAGGATCTCCTCCTCCTTTCGCAGGCCGAGGAGGTCCCGCAGCTCCCGCTCCACCCTTTTTTCATTCCCCCTGGGAGCCCTGCGGGGGCTCAGAGGTGGGGGCCGTGGGGCTTGTGTGGGGCCTGGTTGCTGGCCATGGCTGCAGCACTGGAGAGTGGGGCTGGAGCGCATCCAGAGACTGCTCCTAGTATGCTCTCAGCTTCCTGCCGCGGGTTTCCTGTGTGCGTGCAGCTTTAAGGCAGCCGGGGCAGGGACCACAGAGCCCCGCGTTCCAGCGGAGCAGCGCCATGGTGGACCCATATTCCTGTATTTCCAAAAAGCGGACTGTGGAGCATCTACATGTGTACTCTTCCGATTTAGTATTTTGAAAGGGGCTGATCTTCCTCATCTGGGATCGGGGTTCAGATTTTGACATCTGTGCCCCATTTTTTTGATTTCCTTTTGAAAGACGGTGTTACATGTCTGGACACTCCTCTCACTCTTTCGAAAGAGGCCTGCTTATTTCAATGTTTTGTGCATGTGTAGACACAGCTGTAGGGATTACTCTGTTCCATGGAAGGTACCTCAGGCTTGTATTGAGCCTTGTGTGAACCTGTCAGTGGCACCTTCTGTGTTTTACCAAGTGCATGGCAGTTGTAGCCATTTTCCTATCCAGGCAATAGAAAAAGGTGTTGTGATACTAATCAAGGGCTGCTCCAGAACTCAAATGGCGGTACAGGTAGACTTCAGAACGACATTCAGTGAACTGGGTGGAAATTCACTGCATGTGGGGAAATTGACTCTGTCTCATCTTCAGCAAATAGAATTCATAGTGGTGGTACAAGCCAGGACATATTTAATCGATACAAGGTTTTGGTCCCTGGGTGACATCATTTGAAGACTCAGACAGTTCCCCACCATTACAGCAAAGACATCCCTGAAATTTCTAGGACACATGGCTGCTTGTACCTATGTGGTGCAACACACCAGACTCAGACAGCAGGAAGCCCTGTCTTGGCTAGCCAGAGTATATTGGCCAGCTTGGGACAGTTTGAACAAAGTTGCGACTCTGTCTTGCCCAGTCCTTGACTCCCTCCAGTGGTGGTTCAACCCACAGGTAGTGTGTGCTGGGGTTCCCCTTCACCTCACCATCGTCATCCCTTTCACCAAAGACAGCCATGTCAGCCTTGGGCTGAGGAGCACATCTGGGAGACCTCATGACACAAGGCCTCTTATGGAACTTGCTCTCCATATCAATATTAGAGAGTCAAGAGCAGTCTGCCTAGCAGGCCAGACTTTCCAAGCCCACTTGACGAGGAGATTTGTATCAGGTATGACAGACAACACCACCGTGTTGTTTTATATTAACAGACAGTAAGGTGCATACTTCTTTCTCCTGTGCCAAGAAGCTCTCTGGTTGTGGGACTGTTGTGTAGAACATTCAATACACCTGCAAGCATCATACCTTCCTGGAGTGCAAAACAGTTTGGCAGACTATATCAGCAGGTCTTTCCACGGCAATGAGTGGTCCTTACACCACGTCTTGCAGCAGTGGGGCTTTCCCCAGACAGACCTCTTTGCTACACAATGCTATGAGAAGTGCCAGCAGTTTTGCTCCTTCCTGAATCACAGCCTGGACCCCATTGTGGACCCATTCCTTCTGCTGTAGGACAGTCATGTACTATATGCATTTTTTCCCATCCCTCTTGTCCACAAGTTGTTCCTCAAGATTCGGTGGGATCAAGCTTCGGTGCTATTGATAGCGCCAGCTTGTCCCCACCAATGCAGATATATATCCCTGGTGGAAATGTCGATGGAAACTCCTGTCATCTTGCTATTGTTCCTGAATTCTGGAACTTAGGCTTGGGAATCAAGTGATTGGATTGCACATAAACAAGTACTCAAAGAAGAAAAAATGGTTACTCACTGTCACCACCTTGTAATTCTTGTTTTTATAGATGTGTTGTTTGTGTTCATTGCAGTACCCACCCTTGCCTGTGTTGGAATAGCCAGCTTTGCCCCCCTCAGAAAAAAGTGGGGAACTGAGGGGGTGGAAGATTGGGAGGGCCCTTTACTGAGCGGTATGCAGGTGCCACTTCAGGAGGCTCCTGGACCAACCTGACGGATTCTGCTAGGGGACAAATCTTCTAGCTGCGTTGGACATGACCTCGCTCACTTTCACTGAGCTGAGGCAGGGAGCGGGGGTACATGAGAGGGAGGGCTGAAATGAGGGATGGGGCCAGAAATGAGGGGTTCAAAATGTGGGGGTGGCAACTCTCATTGGCTGGCAACCAATTAACAAAATGTATTCTGGACTGGGGCAAGGGTCAGGCTATAGGCTCTATAATGAGGACAGGGATGAGGAGGTTTGGAGGCAGGACCTCTCAAAATGACACTTTTTAAGATATCTGAATTTGAGGACCTACTAATAGTCATTATTTTTAACCTTTTGGTTCTTTTAACGTTGGAGTGTTTGGCAGACTAGTATGATTTTTATTAAATGCAAGCTTGAATTCTGAATGTTAAGATCTGTGTAGATTCCATTTGTGGCTTAAAAATAGCAGCCATAGTCATTTCAGGTTTTCTCTGTCTGTCTGTTCTCTTCTACTAATTTGACCTCCACTACCTGACCACCTCACAAAATTTAATGTATAAGGAAGTAGTAGTCTGCTAAATTTATAGATGGAGAACAAAGACTAAGTGACTTCTTCAAGGTTATACCTGTGGTCTTCAGCAGACCACGAAATTGAACCTGAGTGTCCCAAGTCCTAGCCAGGTGGTGCCTTAACCACCTCCTCCTCCTCCTCCTTTTTCTTCTTTTGTTTCCATTTTAAAAGTTAAAATTTGAAGTAAATTTTAGTCAGCTATTGGTAGTTATTGGGGCTTTGATTCAAGACAGTGTTTACACAAGTACTTATATTCCATTGAAAGCTTTGCCTGAATTACTTGTGTGACCACTTCCTAGCTGTATAATGCAGAGGATGGTGTTTATTCAAATAGGTGATCTATTAAGAGAAGAAGAATGGTCTTGTGGTTAAGAGACTCAAGTGGGACTCAGGAGGAATGCCGTTTTGGAGCATATAATTTAATCTTTCTGGTCCTTAGTTCCTGGTCTATAAAAATTGAGATGATAATACTTAATTTCTCTCACCCTGTTTTTGTTTTGCCTACTTGGATTGTACATTCTTTGGAACACTGACTTTATTATACCTTCATTCACGACCTAGCCAAACAGGACCTTAATCTCAGTTCTGGCTTTTAAATGCTGCCTTAGGACAATTAATTATGATAAACAAGGCTTATATTTTTATTGTTCCATATAAAAACATTATTACTTAAACCGAATATCGAAACTGGTGGAATACAGATTGGGAGACTTGTGGGTTTTCCAGTTGTGGCGAATCCAGGACAATCCTTCAGTAGAGGTTTTAGTGATTTCTTGCAATAAATATTAATTCTGGATAAAATGGGTATAATATAATTTGTTTGAGTTTTTCAGTTTCTTGAACTAGATGTCTCCAATGGGTGAGCAAATATAAACAAGAGTAAATAAATGCAAACCTTCTCTTGTGTTACAAGAAGCATACTCTTACTGCTCTTATTTTTGGAGTCTGTCACTACTGTACAGCAGAAATACATAGTTTCCTACATTACTAACAATGGTTCCAGGAATACCCTACAGCTGATATGCCCCATCAATGTCTGGTTGGCTTGTCTAGATAATATTCTATTTGCACTACTTCATGTAGTGCTGAGACAGAAGATCCTGAGTACTAAGAATCTGTAAATATACCAAATGAATTCTTTCCTAGTGGTTTGATTTGTAGGAACAAACTAGAATTGGATTTATGTAGTAATGCATATAAAATACTAAGCAGGCTTTCCCAGGAGTTCCTTGCGCTCCTGAACAGCTGCTGCTCACAACAGGTGCATTTTCACAGCACTGGCGGATGCAACCTTCCGGGAAGATGTGAAACTCTACCAGTGTTTTCTTAGCATAGATTGTGCCAGGGTCTGCTCGTTAACCAATTTAATACATGGTTAAGTCTTTTACATGTGAGCTCTTTTCTTTACTAAGGGCCCATTTATGTAAAATGCTAAGGGTCTCCTGAGAGGTGCTGAGCACCCTCAGTTCCCATCAAAAAGTCAAAAGCATGATTGGGCCTTGTATTTAACTACAGCAAAGGAAGTACCTCATTCCCCTTATGTCTTTGGCTTCATCATTACCTGACTTATTAAACGTTAAGGTATTTTGTATTACAGCTGACATAAATCTAGTGGTTTCATCTGCATCCTGCAGGCATTACTAACGTGCATCTTGTTCTTGTGCTTTTGCGATCAGATCAAGTAATTCTACAGAAGTTAAATGACTTCCTTGTCTGTCTCTGCACACTAACCACTGTATTTGCAGGGTCCCCTGGGGAGTTAGTGATACTATTCCCATTCAATTTCATGGTAGTGATGAGTGATTGTGACTGTGCAGCTCTCAAGATTTTAGTTTGAGTTGTGGACACCAAATTTATCTTCAGGTATCCACAGTTATTTCTCAGAAAAGCTATTGAGCTTGAATATTGTTGCTTTTAAAAAACAACTTAAACAAAACTTAACTTAGGTTAAGGGACAGACTCATCTCTGTGAACATGCTGAGTGTGTGTGTATGTGAAAATGTCTGAGAGAAACTTATCAACACAAATATCGTAAGACCATGTATGTATGGAAACGTAGGCTGTTGTAACTAGTTCTGTGGGAGGGGTTCCTTCCAGCTGTAAACTTTCTCCCCTGTGCACCCAAAGGGCGTTGTCTCATGTTTTGATGATCTGGCAGAAGACCACCCTGGGGTCTCCCAAGAGGTTTATGGTTGACATAACTACCATCTGCTCAAAAAGGAAGCACTGCCAACTTGCCTCTCCTATAAAAGATTTGTCAGTGGAGAGAGAATAAATGGCTTAAGAACTTGTTTTATTGCAAAGGGCTAGGATGTAATGGAGAAACGGAGCTGGGAGGGTAGAAATTGGGAAGCGTATGAGGTAAACTACTTGGAAAGGCCATTCTTTTTGTAATTTTTTCAGGTCAAGAAGTACACTTTTTTGTGTGGGTATTGGAATTAGTGGTGAACTAAGTGGTTGAAATACTAAACTGCTGAGATAACCCTGGCTAAATTTATGCATTGTGCAAGTTATTTTTTGTGCCTCTGCTTTTATTGAGATGAAGGAAGGCAGGGAACGTACTTTCTGTAGGAGCAACACACGCATAATGTGGAGAAGAGAGAAATACTAATTTCTTCTTCCACTTTGCTTCTTTGGGAGCATTTGTGACAACCGAAGAAGCCTATTGGGATCAAGTACTAAACAGACTTGGTGACTTGACTAATGGTATCAATAATGTTGCTCCTTGCCCCCTTCTGGTTTGAGCATAAGTACCTAGCCAGCCTACCTCCCATCCATCTTTACGCTTAGGCTATGTCCTGAGGGATAGAAAGGGTATGTTTTTCAAATGTGTTGTCTTAACATGATGAAAAAGCCCATTAAGACTCAGGCTAATTCTTTTGCTGGCTATGTTATAGCTTGGGTTGGGTGGAAAGTCAACTGAGCATATTAAGCTCACTCTACTGAGCTAGCAGAACTAACAGGCACCTTTTGCCTATCAAGATAAGGACCATAATGATGAACTTGAGCACCTGCTGCCCAAGAACTGGTGCACTTCACAGCATAAGGTGCTCCAAAAGGTACAACTACATGGGGCCACTCAGGAAAGCTAAAGTGACACAACCACAGGTGACAAGAAAAAAGCAGTCCTGTAGCACCTTAAAAACTAACAAATTTATTTACTAGGTAATGAGCTATTGTGGGTAAGACCCACTTCTTCAGATTTTCAGATTTACCTTAAAGACTAGCATATTTATTTGTGTGAAATCCATAAAATAAAGTGCATGAAGCTTGTGCACGTATGCCTCCTGGGAAGAGGATCAACTAATGTGATCTAAGCTTATTTGATTCCTGAATGAGAGTCTGGCAGAGTCAGGTGGGGGGATTAGCACACTTAAATTTACACCCCTTGACACCAAACCCTTAATTGAGTCAGTGTAGCTGTCCTGAGTGTCCTTGTCCAGATAAGTCCAAAGAGCGTGTGTCAGATCTCCTGCGCTGTTAAGATATTAAGGTAGGTTATTAAACCTTATGCTTCAGTGTTTAGGCCTGGGGTGTCCAACCAGTAGAGTGAACTAGCCACATTATTCTGAAAACATAGATAATTTTGTGAGACTCTACGAACATATCAGTTCTTGTCTTTTAATGCCAATGGAATGCTGCAACATTGGTTTTAATCAACAGAAATTATCATAGCAGAGGGGTCACATGAATGGAGAGTGGCTGTAGAATTCAGAGAGATATTTTAAAATTTTTTAATTACTTTAAATTTTAGAATTTTTTAATCTTTTTTTAATTTGCTGAATTTTTTTCTATTTACACTTTTTTTTGAATGAGACAATTTTTGAACTTTTATTGTTCAGGCCAAGTAGCCACACTCAACTGGCCAGCATGTAGCTAATGGTTAGTGCGTTGGACAGTGGGTTTAGGCAAATGTCCAAAGTACTTCCTGTTGGCCACTGACAGAGATAACGTCTTAGACTAGATGGACCGGAGGTCTGATCCACTATGACAGTTCCTATGTTCCTGTGGAGAGACATTGGTCACAATATGTGGATCACAGGAGAAACAATACAGAACAGGCCAGCACAGAGACAGCTCAGCCCTGAATGTGTTATTCAAGTAAGGAATGGTGCACCAAAGGTTGCCACAGAAGGAAAGAAAGTAAAGCGTCAATGGGTGCATTGAGGGAAGGATGATTATAATGGACCCCACTTGTAAGACCCACCTCAGCAGTCAACTTTCCTGTACCCCACAACAATAAATGCCCCAACCAGACAGCGTCCTAGATGCTGAAATATTCCTTCCTCCCTCTGGGCTAATCTTGTTCCCAAAACACACAGAATACTTCCCTAGGTGCCAGACCCTTCCAAATGCACTCTACCGGTGTCCCCTCAATGAGACTAAATGTATGTGCTAGATAAAATAGTCTGATCACCCTCCTGCTTAATATATAGTCATTCACACTTGCCCATATATTATTTAAGTGATAATAAATATTGTGGAGAAGTTCAGCCCCCTTTATTCCTAGAGGTTTTCAACCTTTATCTTTCTGAGCCCCGCCCCCCCTGCCCCGCCTCCCGCTTTAACAATTCCGCACGCCCCTGTGCTGCAGTAACTAACTGCATATACTAGCCAGGGTTAGAGGGGCCCTGTGAAGCTACATCTCTCAGTCCTTGGTAGAGGGGCTCAGGGTCCCTGGGTTTGGCTTTCTGCCCTGGGCCTCAGCAAATCTAATACTGGTCCTGCTTTGTGGATCCCCTAAAACCTGCTCACAGTCCTCCTGAGGGCCCTGGGCCCCTGCTTGAAAAGCACTGCTCCGTAACCTTGCTGATCATCTTCTCTGCTGCAACTGAGTTTTGAATAGGTAATTAACAGCATCTGTAGCAAAAAGATTTTAACTATGGAAGACCATTGCTAAAAGTGTGCTCGCACACACCCACAAACACACACATACAGGTTCATGGTCTTCAGTACTCTGCATCCTGCTCCAGAAAAGAAAGGAAGCAGCTTCATAAAATGCTGCTAATTTTACTGTGGTTGTGAATAGACGACTTGAAATCCTGAAGTGTTTTCCTTTTGACTGCAATTCTGTTATTGTACTGCTGCCCCCAGCTCTACTATATACGGCTTTTGAAATGTAAATCATATCATGTTGCCAGCAATGCATATGACATCCTCAGCAGTGTTTCTCTTTGCACTTGAAAGTGCTGTGTAGTCACACTTTGCATCTCAGCAAAATCACAATATTTGTCTTCTGAAGATCACCTCTAATGTGTACAATCAATCCCTAATAATGGGTTTTGGGAGTACTTTTTGGCTCCCTGGAGTCTATTAAGTTTAATGTTGCTACAGGTCATCAGGAAACATAATCTCTTCTTTTTTAATTTCTCAGTGAGTGTGCCTAAGTGGAGAGAGAAGCACAAGCGAGACGACAAGCGAACATCACAAGTGGCTAAGTCCTGGAAAAGAAAAGATGCTGAGTGAACAGTGGATTAGAACTAAATTTTAAAAAGGAAATAAAATCTTGGTGTGACAGTTGTCTTCACTTTCACATTCATCATGGCCCAAATCCTTTGGCTGGACGGCTGAAGTGAACGTCATACGCTTGCTGTTTGGGCTCAGTGTGCATCCCTTTGTACCTACGGCTCAAAGAACCTGGGAGCAGGTGGGAATTGGATGATGCCGAATGCTGGAATGGGGAGAGGTATGGACAGTGACAAGCTAAGATGGAAGTGACTTGACAATTTCAAGCCTCATAGTTGCCTCTCGTAAGGACAGGTTAAGATTGGAATCACAAGCTTTGCTGGGAGAGCAGTATGCAGGAAGCTGGTTTTCAGGCCACAAATGCTTTCACAGGTAAGGGCCTTTGTCGCTCTCATTAAACTAGTCATTTGTGGGTCATTTACTGTTATCTGGGAGAGTAAGTGGCATGATAGGTGGCAGTAGACAGCACCTGTAGTTTCTCACTTTTGTGAACATTGCATTCACAAGAATAAATAGTTCAGCTTTGGAAAGCTAACGGAGACTAACTCAGGTTTTGTTTCAGTTATTGCAAGTGCCCTGAAATTAAGGGCTATATGTCTTTGGAAGGGAGTTCCCAGAGTTTGGCCTCAAGTGAGACCTGAAGAAGTGGCTCTGTCCCACGTAAGCTCATCACGTAATATATTTGGTTTGTTAGTCTTTAAAGTGCAACAGGACTGCTAGTTTGTTTTGTTAGAATACGGACAAACGGAGCTACCTCTCTGTCACTATTTGGCTTTCAGGGTGGGGCCACCTAAATTGCATAAAATGTAGCAGATTTTAGTTACTCTTATTTTTAATATAGAATGAGATCTGAAGGGACAATGTGGCTTATCTCAAGCAGAGACACTCCATATTGGATTTTGTAGTCTCCATTGGCTTTATCTCCATATACAAGTGGTGTCCATGGTCTGAATTTAACTTATTGGTTCATGTCTATTTTCCTGTGGGTGTGTTAGAAACAACATAAGGAAGCAAATGAGGCTGTACCTTTCTGCTCAAGAATTCTTCTAGTGAAAATTCCATTAGTGATTCCATTATAATCTCTTTGTATTTCTCTTGTGGCAGACCAGAAGTTGCAGCTGGAAAATACCTGCTGGAGGGTGAACATTTTGGGTGCTGGAGGAGCTCCTTTTCGTTCCCCTCCTAAGTTCCCAGAAGGTGCAGACCTGCAGGCTGGATAGGCAGCTGGGGTTTGTTAGGAGTCAGCCAGCAACTGCTTGCAATCAAGCACCTGCTACCAATTAAGGCCTTCAGGCTCCCTATAAGAGGCTTTGCTCAGGTGGGAGGGGGAGAGAGCGGTGTCCTGAGAGAAGGGCGGAGCAGGACAGGCCCAAGTGGAGCTGAGTGATGCCATCCACTAGGTACCAGAGGGAAGTGGTGGGTGCAGATGCCCCGGGAAAGGTCTCTGCTGTGGGGCAAGGGCAAAAGCCCCGCTAGCTGCCTCCCTTCCTAGGGTCTCTGGGCTGGAGTCCAGGGCAGTGGGTGGGACGGGACTCCCCCCACCCTACCCCTGGAGGGGTACCCAACTCAGGCCAAACCAGGGAGGCCCGAGACCAGTGGAGAGGGTCTTACTGCACCCCCCACTCAAGACTGAAAATGGCTCGGTAAAGGGAGACCCTTGCCTTTGGGAAGCCCCAGGGCAACAAAGGGGCCTCTCTGCTTCTCTGAGGCAGACAAGGAGCCACCCAGAAGTGTAGGACCCCTAAGGAACAGGTGAGAGGGGTCTGTTACACTCTCTAGATTTCAGTGGGTGTAGGGTGCGTGCGTGCGCCCACGTGCAATGGACTGTGTTGCTTTGTTCCCAAGCGAACTGAGAACCTGCAGGATCTGGTTGAAAATTCAACAGGAATTTGCGTCCTTAAAATAATTTAAATGGTGGTTAGTACCACAGCACAAATTAACTACAGGGTGCGAATCCTGCATTCTTCCCATCATTAAATAAAGAGACAAATTAATGTTTTGTTTTATTTTTTCATTTGGATACCCAGGAAAAAAAGATTCACTGTTTCAGAGCTGCTTTCAGCAACGTTCCCAGCTGGACTTGTAGCTGTCAATGGGATAGAAAAGCAAACCTTTTCCAGGGGCAGAATCCCAGTTGCACCATCCAGTGGCAGCTTCTTCATCACAGACATTCCTCCTGCTTTTTGGCTGCCAGAATTTGAAAGTAACCCCTAAATCCAGTTATCTTTACATTGAAGAAATATGACTAGTGAACTCGGACTTAAGGCTTTCTGTAAATGAGCTTATGTTGTCACTTAGCGGGCATGCAATGTACATGCCTATCTCATAAGGGATTGGCCATTGTTCCTCAAAACAAAACAATGCTCGCAGGGAGCTACTGTCACATAAAGACATCATAGTGAAGAGTTATTAAAGGGTTTAAATGATGAATGTAACATCCTGTTTGATTATTTACTGATTAACCAGGGAAGGGAGAGGACTGGGGAGGGTTACTTCGGCCCAGTTGGGCTGGAGCCCTGCCTTGAACAAGGGCTGCTCCAGCTGGGCTGGGGAGCCCACGCTTGTGGCGTGCCAGAGACCAGGGTTGCTCTGGCCTGGCTGGAGTGTCCTTGCCAGTGGCACTGCTGTGTCAGAGGGGCACTTTAGTGTGGCTGGAGCAGCCTCCATCTGCAGCAAGCCAGCCCTGGCATGCTGTGGGATGGTGGTGCTCCTGCCAGGCTGCAGCAGTCCCACTGCAGATGGGGGCTGTTCTCACCTGGCTGGAGCAACCCTCTACCTGTGGTGAGCAGGGGAGCTGCTCCCGCGTCTACTGGTTAACCATAACCAGTAAGCCTCATCTGTTTAGGGTAAGACTTACTAGTTTACTGGTTAAACTTGAACATCCCCAGTTTATAGGTAAGTTTATGGGTGTACATTCGTACATTGCACTCTCAGGTGACTTGAAGAGGAACCAAGGTAAGAACCAATCCCTCTATGTAAGGATAAGGGGAAAAGCATGTTTTCTTTGAACAAGTTTCGAGCTGGATTTGATTTCTTGAGGAGCACTCTTCTTCGAGTGCTTGCTCACGCTGATTCCATTCCAGGTGTGTGCATGACCCGTATGCACAGTCACTCGATATTTTTGCCTTATTGGTATCGTACAAGGGGATATTAGGTGCCACAGACCCTACACCCTCTCAGTGTCTTCTTACTGCTCATGATAGTTGGTCGTAGTGCCTTGTCTTGTACAGCAAGAGTGGTAGTAGTTCTTTATAGTGGTTCTTTCTGTCTTCTTGGTATGGAGCTTGCAGGTATTTAGCCATTACGTTAAATGTTGGGTTAATTTAGTGCTCAGAATTCCAGCTGGAGTTTTGCCAAGAGTAGGCCAGGCCGTGTTCCCCTGGCTTCAAACCCTGCTCCTCATGCAACAGCCCAATACCTATTGGTAAACCCTACAACAGCTGTTGGAAGTGTGTGGAGTAGTTCCCTAGAAAGGACACATACCGAATCTGTAATAACTTTTGCCCTAAAACCTAAAAGGAGTAGGATATCTGCTTGAGGGCCCTCATCACAGAGGCTGCACTTTGTCCTGCATCAGAATCCTCCCGCTTGGCCCCTGCAGCTAGCCCCTCTGTGTCAGTGCAGAGCACAATGCCAGCACTGGGCTCCTTCCCACGGGTGCCTAAGAAGCAGCAAAAGAAGAAAGTCCCCTACCCCCAACACCAGAGGAGAAAAGGGCTTTAGGCAATGGTCTTGGGTCAGGCTGTGTGTCTGCCCCAGGGCTTCATGTAATACTGCTGCGGAGAGACCCCTGACCCCAGCCATGGATCTGTTTCTGACTCCTGAGAGTGACAGGGGCTATGGCTTCTCCTAGGGCCCCTGTTGCCCAAAGCCCAACCGGCATCAGGTGTCAGACTCAGCTAGGAGGTGCCTAATACCTAAGGACAAGTCGGTCATGGGACCTCCTGTGTGGCAGTGAAGCATCGTCATTCGCCAGACGGCATATGTAGAGTCCCATCTCCATGGCCAAGGGCTGTGGCACTGCACTCTCACTCTCTGGTCAGAAGACATAGGTCCCTGGAGCCGAGGCATTGGTCCCCAAGCCCCAGGAAAGCTTCCCACCAAAGATCACTGCAGTGCAAGTCAGCCTTGCCTAGACAGTCTCCCAGACAGTGGTCCCAGCTAGGTCAGGATTGCTTCCTATCACAGCACTAGTTTCCACCTTCCCAGTACTGCTTGCTGGGCTGGCACTGATCTTTGCCTTATCTCACCAGTTGTAGACCAGGGTCAGTTAGCAGGTTCAGATCTTTGCAACTCTGACATAGTCGCCAGAAGGGCAACAGTCTGGATCAAACTGGGAAGTCAGCCCTACGCCCAGGAGGGGTGGTTCTCTGCTGGCGCGTGAGACTGATGCGTCATCTACAGCAGTGGCATGGCAGCAGTGACAGTAGCCTGCCTCGTGGCCATAGTAGAACCCATGGAGTGTGCCTCTGGTGCTAGTATCATGTTCCCACTGGCTCCCTTGAGCAAGCCATCTCTGATAGTCAGAACGCAGTACTGAATCCAATGCAGGGGCAGTGCAGCTGGTTCCAATGCCTAAGGAGCTATCCCTGGAGAAGGAAGATGAGCCCACTGTGCTGCTGGCTGTGCAAATGTCCTCTCCAGATGAAGTGGTGGCCTGTCTCTCCCAGATGGGCATCCCCCCCCCAGCAAACTTCATGGAACACCAGGACCTCCTCAAAAAGGTGGCTGCCACTTTAAACTTAAAAAATGAGGTGTTTGCAGGGGAGTCCTAGTGTTTAATATTATATCTGCCTCCACCCTGGCCAGGGTTGTGCTGCCCGTCCACCCATGGCATCCTTAAATTGTCAAATTCTGTGTCAAGCCACCTGTTCCCTTCCTCCTATTTCTAAGAAGACAGAAAAGAAGTATGACGTCCCTGCAGAAGAGTTTGAACATTTGTAGACACCCTCCAGTGGCGGTACTGGTCATGCCCACTGTTAACGAAAGGAACAGGCAGAGCCGATTCAGTGACATGACAAAAAACAAAGACACCAAGAGATTAGATTTGTTTTGCTGAAAAATTTATTAAAAAGCCAGCTTGAAATTTTGGTCACGTAACCACCAGGTCCAGGTACAGTTTTAATTGTGGGACATCCTTTGCAAATTCAAGGAGGCTCTCTCTCAAGACTGAGCCCAGGAGTTCACCATTTTAGTGGAAGAAGGCAGAGCAGAGGTGAGAGTGGCCCTCCAGTTGGCCCGGGAAGCTATGGACTCAGCAGTTAGGGTGGTCACCTCTGCCATGAGCATGAAGTGAAGCTCATGGTTGCAGTTCTTCAGGTTATGCCAGGAAATGCCTTTAGAAATACCCCCTTTGAGGGGGGAAGGTCTCTTTTCCATGCTCAAGGACACAAGGCTCTATGACCTGAAAGACTCGCGTGCCATTCTCCGCTCCTTGGGCCTTCATACCCACAGCAGGCTAGGAAGCCATTCTGTTTTCCGCTTCCTCAGTCTAGTTCCTGGGGTACTCCCCAGCTGAGCACCTGTAGGAGAAAGGAGAGACAAGGGGCCTTGGAGGCAACACCCATCATCTTCCTGTGCATCTGCTCAACCTGGCCAGTCAAGGAACCCAGGATGCCAGAAGCGGGCATTTTGAGGGTGCATGAAAGAACTGTATCCCAATCACTTCACAGGATCCACATTCCCTCACATCCCTCAGCTGTCTGCTCTCCCTCTGGTTGGCCTGGTCATAGCTGATCTCAGGTGGTTGGGTGTTCGATTTAATGTTTTCAGTATCTGCTCAAAGAATTTCTTCTCAGGGCACTGCTTGCATTTACTGCTGCTATGGTCAAGCAAAGGAGCCACAGATGGTGATCATAACTATCTATTCAACCAGGCATAAACCTCTTCAGCAGCTTCCCCAGACTAAGTGCCTATGCAGGACATCTGTAGGGCAGCCACATGGTCATCCATCCACATGTCCATGTTCCGTTATGCAGTTACCCAGCAGGCCTGGGACGATGCTGGCGTTGGTTGAGCAGTGCTGCAAGCCACAAGACTGAACTCAATGCCCACCTCCAAGGATAGTGCTTTTGAGTCACCTAGAATGGACCTGAAATGAGCAAGCAGGAAAAGAACTAAAAATGATTAACTACCTTTTCATAACTGTTGCTCTTTGAGAAGTGCTCCTCATCTCCATTACCCACCTTCCTACCCCTCTGGAGTTGATGGCACGAAGGAATGGAGAGGGTGTACGGTTGGCAGCACCTCAAATACCAATGCATGATGCAGTTCTTAGGGGGGTGCTGGAGCCGACCCTATGGATACGGTTAAGGCAAAAATCTCTGACAACTGCACACGTGGGTGTACACACACCTAGAATGGAATGGACATGGGCAACACATCTCGAAGAACAACGGTTAAAAAAAGCTTAGATCGTTGGTTTTTCCTCATGTTTTTTCAGTACAATATCTAGAGATGAACAATGTCATTCAGTGGGCAGCTTGTGAGTTAATTGTATTGTAGGGGAGCGTTCCTTAGAGAAATTCCCAGGAATGCATTTTAAGACATTTTTATTTTAATTTCACAGTTGTAATCAAAATGTAATGTTAGCTATGTCCTGTTGTTCCCACAGCCCACACTTACTTCAGTTATGGGAGTGGTGGTTTAGCTTCACATTCAAAGTAATGCGATGATATCCCAGAGTTATGTAGTGAGCGGGGAGGGTGTGAGCAGATGAAAAAGACAGCTATTTGACTCATTAGCATTTATATGTACAGCAAAAAACGTTGAAATCTGTGTCAATGTTGAGCATAGTAGAAGGAAGTGAGAACAATTTTAGCTACGAGGAGACCAATCACTTTGATTTTACAACTGAATTTAGGGTGGATGAAAGGAAGCTTGGAAGAGAGCATGCTTCTGTTTATCCATTTTGGTACAAGGTGGCTCACCAGCTCAGCCATGGTATTTAACCTTGATCCTGGAAGGCCTATTGTTAACGCTAAGAAGGTAGTTCTGTCCAGGCTTCATGCTGGGACACCTGGCCAGGTTGCCAAACTGTAACCTATTATTTGTTTGGTGATGTGATCACTTGTCCCCAAGAAAGTGACTGAAATCATTAAATCATTTCACACAGATCACCCAACAGCATCTGCCAGTAACAGCTTTTTGTCTGTACTGACTACAAACTGATTTTAATGGGTGACTTAGAGGTGACAGGCTCAGAATCCCACTACTAATTCCCTGAATTATCTACTCCTTCAGCTCTTGGTATGAAATGCAATATGCTCTCCATTACCATTGCTCTCTCATCTACTCAATAAAGATGATAAGACATAGATTCAGTTAATTGGATTGTCACTATATGATTCACAATTTTTACTAGAGCAGTATTTAGTTGTGTGCTTTGCCCTCCCCGCTGTCATTCTATGATTTTGTAGAATGCAGAGTTTTCATTGCAACTTTCTTTATGTATGATATTCTCTGTGTCGTATACACAGTGAGGGCTTGTCTCTACTGTGGGGAAGATCGACTCACTCAGGGTCAGTCTTCCAAAGTTCAGTTTCGCACATCAGGTAGAGATGCGCAAAATCAAACTGTCTGGGGTCGGCAGTTGACTTCTGTACTCGCTACGGCGAGGAATAAGGGAGGTTACTGGGAGAGTTTCTCCTGTTGACTTCCCTCTGAATAGCCAGCTCCCAGGGCAACAGGCCTCTCTGCCCTCCCTACATCAGTGGGCCTAGAGATATTCAAATTCAGTAAATCAGAACTTTTCCAATCATGTGTTGCATGAGCCATCTTAGATAAAGTATTTCTCAGTTATGACATTCACATATAAGTATATTTTCATAAAGCACATGGAATGGCCCATCACATGGGTGTTCCATTGAGGTCTTCCCACTTCATCCCATTGAGGGCACCTCTTTTATCTTGTTGTTTTGACCATGCCTATCGCTTTATGCTCATGGGTGAAGGTTCCAATTCTCCTTTTTCTTACCTGTACTTCTCCATCCCATAATTTTGGGATGTTCCACTTTCCATAGGTTGGTCTCCTAGTTCACCTTTTTCTTATTAGCATCTTATTAATATTTAAATCAATTTGTTTCCAGGACAACCTGTGCTCAGAACAGAACTTACCATGATGTTGTAATCAGGTGTCTTATTCCGTAACATCACCTACTGGCACATCCTTTGTAATAATCTTGTGCCTTTATGGGCACACGGGGTGAGTGTAATAATCTTGTGCCTTTATAGGCACATGGGGTCAGTCTTAGGTCACCCACTCATATCAGATCTCCTTAACCTTGAGGCCTAGTGTGGCTAAACTGAAATCTTGTAGGTTTCAGCCTGTAGGTCTTGCATTACTGACGTTTTACTTATATACCTAACACACTCCTAAATACTTGTCAACCTTACACTCCTTATTTATTCATGTCACATCAATTATATATGACATAACATATGAGTTTACCATGACAAGAACACACTTCAGGGATAAAATGAACAGTCTCCCCATCTGTGAATTTTCAAGATTAGTGTGTCACAGGCAAATTTTTCCTTGCCTCTGAATTCTGTAGACATACCTATTATGGTTTGTTCACCCAGATCACATGCTGCTATAGTTATTGAATATTTGATTCATACAGGTTTGGCCTCCCTGGTCTGGCATATTTGGGACTTTGAGTGGTCCTTGGCCAGGAATTCTGACAGACGAGGGGCAGGTAGATGCTCCCCTGCTGGCTTACCACTCCTGGGCTCCCCTCCTGGCTGCCACCTCTGGCTTCCTGGCCTCCACAGCTTCCTGAACATAGGATGCTGGCTTCCCAGCCACAGGCTGCCAGCCCCAGCCCCAGCTGCCCTCTCCATGCCCAGATCACACCTGGGACAATCTGCAGGTTGCTGGCTCCCTGGCTGTAGCCACGGGGGCTCCCAGCAGCCAGTCTCCCAGCTTGTCCTCTTCCCCCACTCCAGCCACTGGGGCTCTGTGCTCCAGTATATACCACAGATGTTGCCAGACAAGAGAGACCCAGATTTCAGCCTCTGGATGTGTTTTACATTTAGCTCTGATAATATTCTCTGCAGTTCAGTATGCAGAAGAATACATTATCTCTGTACCAAGAGCTGATAATCTAAGTATATTGCATTCAGTAAGATTGAGAAAAATTTCGTGAAATTATATTAGTTTAAATATGGTAACATGTACTTTACAGGCCTATTTCTCAGGCTTAAATACTTTAAAAGAATTGCTGTCATTACAGATAAGAAAGCTGCTCATAGAGCTATTTAGCAACGACAGTGCCATATGATAGTGATAATTGCCAATTAGAGCATTGTTAAATTTAAATCTATCCACTGTGGAATCTTTTAATCAATTACTGAACAAGTATTGTCTTTAGTTAGTTAAGCTGTGTTTTCCATATACAAGTAGGCAGGCATTTTACACATTTGGAGAATTTTGTATCTTCAGTAGACCCCTTTATGGATTTTGAGTCAAACAGCAGAATGTGTCCTGAATACTTATTTGCCAAGAGGGGCCATTATGATTATCTAATCTGACTTGTATAAATAACACAGACCATAGAACTTCCTCAAAATAATTCCCAGGGCATATCTTTCAGAAAGACACCCAATCATGACGTCAGAATTGTTAGCAGTATAAAGAACCCACAATGACCCTTTTAAAATTGTTCCAAGGGTTAATTACTTTCACTGTACAAAATCAATGCCTTAGTTCCATTGTGAATTTGTCTAGCTTCAGTTTTCAGCCATTGAATCATATTATACCTGTCTCTGCTCCACTGAAGAGCACATTCAATATATTTCACTTTTTTAATCACAATAAAGCGTGGATTTGCTTGAGTGAGCGTAATGAATGTCGTGTTATTCAAGTAAAACTCAAAAAAGTAAGAGACACTTGAAAATGAGAATTGACTGCAAAAGTGCTATTATAGCTGTGGTTTCTCCCTAATTAAAACTTAATTATTCATTTTATAAGGAAAGACAAGATGGGATATGAAAGTCCAGCTGTGTTCTTGCTGGTTCATGCATCATCACTAATGATGATGATTTTGCATTTTGAATGTAGCAATTCATTTGATAATGCATGAGCCAGAAGAGAAGAGGTTGCATATTGGCCCTGAGTGGCTGACAGGAGTAATAATCAGTTACACTTAGTTTTGTCAGTAAAGCAAGCGGATAATACACAGGAAACAGCTCTGTTGTGCAAGAAGATGGTATTTGAAGATGTCCGTGCTCTGACACTACCCACATTTAGTTCATCCTCAAATTTTAGAGTTGAACAGTGCTCAGGAGCCACTGAGTAAGGAATGTCTTCTGCTCCTAAATACCTGCTTTTTTACAATTAATCCATCTTTCCCCCAGAAGTGAGAGAGAGAGATTGAGAGAGAGAGAGCAGCACTCCCTAACCTGGCTCTGGCAGGGGGCCTTGGAGCCACAGCCTGGCCCTGGTAAGAGCCAGGAGGGAAGTGTTGGGAGCTGTGGTAGGCCTTCCACCTGCTTGTGGTGCAGGGGGCCTGAGAACCTCCAGCCCATGTTGCTGCCCTCAAGACACTCTGCCCACCTGAGGCAAGTGGAGGGTCTGCGATTCCATAGCTCCTCACAGCTGTCCGTGTGGCTCTTATGGTGGCCTGGCTGCTGCTCTCAGGCCCTCCCCACCCAGCCAGAGGCAGGCTGGGGAGACCTGCTTGGGCAGCTGTGGGAGCCAGCATGTACTCATGGATCCTTCTCCTGTGGGACAGAGGCCAGCAGCTGTCCTCAGCACCTCCCCACAGCTCTCCCAGGATGGGGGTGGCCCACTGTGGCTCCCCAGTGAGACTCAGCACTCGTCTGGCTAGGTGTGGGACTGTGGAGAGAAAATGAGGGGATGGAAGTGGGGTCCAAAACAACATGTGCTGGGTCATCATCTGAGACTGCTATACCAGGAAGTATATGGCAGAATGCAGGTAAACAGAGCCAGAGACATACAGTTCTTCCCAGAGCCATCCTGTTCATCCTCTGTAGCTGCTCTAGAACACAGGCGCTGCATTTTTGGGGGCCCTGAGGTGCTGCTCCAGCTGTCCTACAGATGGGAGAGATGGGGGCTTACCTGGCGTCCCCACCCCAGCCATCCTGCTCGTTCTGTGGCAGAAGGACTTCTCTCCTCTCCTCCTCCTCCTCCGTGCATAGGTGGCAGGAGCTCAGCAGCCTTCTCTGGTCTCCACTGCCCTTCTGGCCCACTGTGCCCAATTTCTCCTCAGCGGTGGCACGTGGAGGGCCTCAGTGCCAGGGCACTCTGCTTTCCACCCCGCAGAGAAGTGGGGCCCAGCAGCAGGCCCAGAGGATAGCACGGTGGGATGGAGCAGAGTAGAGCTCTTCTCTGGCTCCTGCCACGTGCGTGGTGAGTGGGGAAGGGCAGTGGCGACCCCTGCTCCTGCAGCACAAGGCCCCATAATCCAGCGGGCAGCACTGCTTGAGGGAGGGGTGGACTTGTGGTGTGGGTGAAGAATGGGCTGGGTCTGCGGCATGACTGGGGTGTGGGGGGGTTGTCCCAGGCCCTGTGCCTGGGGTACTGGGGGACTTGCCACAGGCCCGTCCTCGGGATGTTCCTGGTTCTTCCCCAAGTAGTTCTGTCACAAATTTAATTAATGAATTATTTTTTAGTAAGTGTCATCAACATGGAGTAGTGTCTGAAGCATGAAGGGGCATATGAATATTTTACATATCCGGCACGTTAGTACCCGGCATTGGTGGCTACAGAAATGCCGTGAAATCACATAGGCATGGGAAGTAAGTGTGGGAAGGGGTGCTGCAGCACTGCCAGGTTCTCCACTCAGCTTCCCTAAGTCCAAGAGCCAGCTCTGTTGCTCACCTGCGGCCAGCTACATTGCCAGCCCGCCTCCGGATACGCTGCCAAACTGCTGCTGTCCTCACCAGCCCAAGGTCCAGGACGCCAGGGAGTCTCTCTGGGGTACCGCTGATCTGATTGGCTGTGTCGCTCCCTAGGGTCCTACTGTCCCACGGACTCTGCAGCCCGCTGTCCCCATGACCCAGGCTGCTGGCTCTGGAGGCTCCAGTGCTGCTAGGAGTCACCTAGAAGGCTAAGGGATTCTAGAGGAGTCACCAAGAGGGCTCTGCAGACTCCTCCAGCTGTGGCTAGAAATGCCAACTCTCCTGGACTGGATTGACTGGATGCATTTGGGACAATGGCATCCTGTCTGTCCAGTCTGAGAGAGCGGGCAACCCCCAGTGTGACGACAGCCTGGAACACGAACAGCTGTATATGTGGGGAAGGGTGGGGGGGCCCAGCTGAGAACTGCCTCCCTAAAAGTGGTTCCAGCACCACTGTGCAAACTCCTCTTCTCAATTTCTGATGACAGTGTAAATCAGAAATGGGATGCATTAGCTCCTGTAAATGTAAACAAACTTGTTTGTCTTAGCGATTGGCTAGACAACAAAGTAGGACTGGATGGACTTGTATGCGCTAACGTTTTACATTTGAATAATTTGTTTTTGAGTGCAAGTATGTAACAAAAAGTCTACACGTTTAAGTTGCGCTTTCAGGGTAGATAGATTGCGCTATAGTACTTGTAGATGGTCAATTGCAAAATATGTCTTGTTTGGCATTTTTACAGAGTAAATATTTGTGATAAAATAATAGTATAAAGTGATCAGTGTACCTGTTGATTTCACTTACAACACAAAATACGATATATTTGAAAACGTAGAAAAAACACCCAAAATAATTAATAAATTTCAGTTGGTAATCTATTGTGTCACAGTGTGATTAAAACTGCCATGAATTGTGGTTAATTTGTGAGTTAATTGCATGAGTTAACTGCAGCTAATTGACAGCCCTAATGTTAATAACAAGTATGGTCCAGCAGAGCTACACTACACCTGAGCTCTCTGCACTGCAGCTCCATAAGTACATGGTGAAAATTACAGTAGCTTCCTTGCTTCTCCAGCTTCTGACTGGGCCAAGCAGTTAAAGATCAAGAAGTTCCTACCATCTCTCTGCAGCTATGCTAAATACCTGAACATGCAAGTTTGCTATGAGACTCAGTCAGTATAACACTGCCATAGTAACAGGTAGCAATTGTCTAACTAAAATGAGAGCAAAAATAAATCAAGGTGAGCAGACATTTGTACAAGAACTGAGAAACATAAGAGATGCGAGAACTGGCCACTGACTATTTGATTCTGAACTTGTTCTCACTTGGCCCTAATATTTTCTACTGAGTTTTGAATTCTCTTTGGAGGAAGAGAGCCCTTTTTTTGGTTCCTGTTTCCCACACTACACTCCATTTTGATTTAAGGGTGGGAATAGAGGGAGCGTTGTTAAATAAAGAGGGATTTCAAATTGTAAAGGTGTCTCTACCAAGAAGAAAATCCTTCCTTGCAGCCAACACAGTATTGGTACAAAGCAGTATCTTCAGGCAGAGCTTCTGAGTGACAGTACCTGTTGACAGCTGGTGAAACAGGGAAGCTCCATGTTAGCTGGTTTCTGATGACTCTGTGTGTGTGTGTGTGTGTGTGTGTGTGTGTTCTGGTGGTAGTGGGAGAGGGAGCACTGTAAAAAGGACACAGTGGTAGCTTCAGAGAAGCATGAAAAACTTGTTTGGGATGTGACTGGTTCAGAAATTTCTGTTTATCCTGGAGGCTTAGGCTATATAAACCTGTAATTTATACTGGCTGAAGATGAATGTACAGCCTGGCTATGTATTCAGTCAGTCCGTGATTTCAGTGGAAAAATTGGAGATTGTGGATGACTCACTGTATTTTTTCTCTTCTGAGTCTTATTATACTTGATTTGTTTATTTCAAAAGAAATGCTCTGTGCGCTCAATTGCAAATATCCGCTCCCAATGGCTCAGAGCAAGAATTTTGAGAGGCATGTGACCTGCCAAGATAGTGGCAGAATAATAGTAAAAAAGTTCTCTGTGGTTAGTTCAAGAGATTGGGAATACCTATAAAGAAATAACATGTTTCTTTCCTGGAGGAATGTAATGTTCTTGCCAAACATGATATTGTTTTTAGAAATGATTATATGCTTGTCTGTGTGGTTTAAAAAGTACACTAGTAAAAGCAGGAAGAGTAACTTCAGAAGATGCAAGATGCATCTTTCTGCATATTTCTATAGTCTGGGAGTGGAAACAAAATCTCTCAAATGTGCTGCATTCGTAAAACCATCTTATGCATGGTTATTATTTATCATTTGTATTGCAGATATACCAAGAGTACCCAGTTGACGTCAGAGCCCCTTTTCTCCATACAACCAAATACTAAAATACAGCCTTTGTCTCAGAGTTTGCTGCCTAAATGTATAAAATAGATGGGGAAGGAGATAGGAAGTATTACCCTAAATTTATCAGTCAGGAATTGATGCACAGAGGGGTATTAAATTACTTGCCTGGGGTCACACAGGAAGTCTGTAGAATTGAGTACTGAACTCCAGATCACCTGACTCCCAGTCCAGTGCCTTAACCATAAGTAATAATGTATTTCTTTTAAAAAATTCAGAGTCAACTTCACCACCCCCTTTTCTTGCACTTTGTCCATTTGTACTGGCCTCCTGCGAAGGGGAAAAAGATCTTGCTCAATAGTACCTTTTTGTTGTTTGGAAGATGAGCAGTTTCATAGGGCAGGCTTAATTTTTTTCTGCAGTTTTGGTATTCAGTGGTATATTTGCTATATGACAGAAATGTTGAAGAATAAATTTAGCTTTGGATATTTGTTAAATCAACAAGATAGAAGAGTGTACATATTGGGCTAGAGTGATGGGAAGTTTCTGGTATATTATGGAAGTAGAAGAAAAACAGATATTAATCGATTAAATTCAACAAGAAACAGTAATTCCACTAGACTGTCATGTGGCTTGGATTGTGGCGTTGAGATTATTGTTCCTAGCATCAGTTTTTTTAGGGACCGATAATATAGTCTATTGCTGAAATGTGATGTGGCTATAGGTGGGGTCTCTTCTTCGAAAAAGAGGAAAAGAGGTGGGCAAACATCAGTTAGTAGTCTGCTCTGGCTGGTTTAAAAGAAGGTGAGAGATGACACAAACTTCAGCACGGGTGAAAGAGACAAAAGGAATAGCTAGCATAGATATGTTGGCAGAATACAGGGGTCTGTAAAGCTAATAGCACAAGAAGATGATAGCGAGAACTTTGAAAGTGAGTAGACACTTACGCTTAATAAGCTTCCCAAGTTGATATTTATTAGTCCAGATACCAATGTATTTTTGTCATTATTAGTGTTCCTCTAATATTTTCCATCCCTGGATGGAATCAATTTTGTTATGTGCGCTAAGGCATGTGCAGATTGGCATCACCAGTAGAAACACAGTGACACTGTTAATCTGCTGAGTGGCGCCTGAATCTTTCCTGGGCAGCCAACTGGGTGTTACAGGGAACACTGGTCATTACACATTTTTGGGCTTTTTGGTGTTAAAAAAATTAAGGTTTTTTACACTTCATACACCACCTCTGATAGCCAAGAGAACATCTGCAGGACATGAACTGCTTTCATGCAACTTTGAGGACTCTGTGTGTGTGTGTGTGTGTGTGTGTGTGTGTGTGTGTGTGTGTGTGTGTGTGTGTGTGTACACACATGCATGTTGACGGGACTCTCTGGATGGGAAAGTAATTAAGAATATTTTAATGAGTCCCTGAACAAGGGAGCGGACTCCCTACGCGTTGGACGCCGGGACCCAAATCAAAACCCTGCTACAAAACCCAGCCCAGATAATGCCCACACAGGTGAGCGCCTGGGCTTCGCCCCGAGCCTCCTGGAAGGGAGTGGCCAGCAGGAACAGTGAGACTAGGACAAGGGTGGACTGGTTTAAACAAAGTAACTACAAGCTTTATTAAAAACACAACAGGATTAAATCTATAACAAGTAACAACTTTCTAAATGTAACTCTCTTATACTCTAATGATACGTACATTCATAACAGTATCCATTTGACAGCTTGGTCTTAAGTCTTGACTGGTTTTTATTTTTCCGCAAAATAAAAAAAGGATTTGATTATTGGGATAAAAGAGGAGGGGGAGAGGTTTATAGAAGGTCCCTGCTGTTTCCTTACAGAGCCGGGGTGGGGGTGCTAAACCCCACCTCCGTGCGGGGTCGAGTTGCTAGCCCGACCCAAGGGGTTGGTACCTGAGAGCCAGTCAGGACTGTCCCTTTATTTTGTAGGGGTCCCCGGTACCCTCTTAATGGGCCCAACGCGTGTTCCTGGGAGGCTTGTGCTCTTCCCAGGTCACTGGGTAGGATAAACAGATAGGGAGACAGGGAGGCAGTGCCTTCTTCTGCAGTGTATGGAGTAGGGGTGAGCAAGGATAAGGGGGAAAGGATAAAGGAAGAGGGTTAGTTAAAATTTATACTTTGCTCTATTAAGAGTAATGTAACTATAACAACTTAAACCTTCACAACGTACCCCTCAATTATTAACTAAATGTGCCGGTATTTGGCTACGGTGGTAATCCCTGCCTGGAATGTCCAGACCCGGCCACAGATGGCCAAGTCCTCGGGTACTTCCCTCCCCTCGTCAGGGAAGGGAACAACAGAGGAGCCACCCTCCGTTCCCTCATAGAGGGTCCCAAGTTCCCAGGTGGGAGTGGGTATAAAAGTAAAGTAAGTTTACGTGTCTAAGTCCAGTTCGGTCAAAGTCCAGTCCGGTGAAGAATCAAGATGGCGGGCGGCGGGAGCGTAGGTGCCGCGAAGGTGGCAGGCTCTTAAGCTTCAGCTGGCGTGTGCGCAGTACCTCACCCTAATGGTGAGGCCAGTTCGTCACACGCCAGATCCACTCTTGAGCTGCTTGTCAGCGGCGGGGTCGAGGGTGCCGCAGTGATGGCAGGCTCTGGGTGCTAACAGGCAGGAGCGCAGTACCTCACCCTAGGGGTGAGGCCAGTTCGCCTCCCGCCCAATTTACCTCAGAGCTGCTGCCTAAGCTCTTTTTGTGTCAGTGATACAGCTAGTGCCTCAGCAGGCGGACCCTGCTGGGCGGATGTGGAATTGTTTCAGGAGCTCTTCGAAAAGGCAGGAGCTCTTCGAAAAGTCTTCACCTCAGAGGCAGCTGGTACCAAGTGCCCTGAACTCTGTGGGGCGCTGCCTTATATTCCCTGATCTCATACATTATTCATGAGACTATTTACATATGAACATTCTGAAGGTCCTGCTTTCAAACAGGTCCTCCTCTAGAAGCTACCTCGCCTTTGTCCAATGAAGAGCCTGGATTTCAAATCCATGATTTTGAAATGTCTGTGAGTTCAGGTTACCGGTAAAACCAACTGACACAGAGTGACCGTTACAGGGGGCTGCTAACTGGCAGCCTATGTACCTTTTTGAGTCTACCTGCCCCTGTAATGATATTAAAAGGCCGAAGGCTTGTTTCCCCTGGCCCACGGGGACGATTATGCCCGAGGGATGAAAAATCCCTGACACATGTGAGCAAAATAAGTTCTTGTTAGTCATTCTAAGTGGAAGCAGATATCCTCTGCATCCCGTTTGCTTCTCCTTCTTTCCCTGCAAAAGATCTGTACTTACAGATGGTGTTTGTATACAAGCCAATCTGTTTACTTGGTTCCATAGCAGTCCCTTTGTTTCCCCATTTGCCCTATTCTTGTCTAAGCTGTGTGTCACAGTAAAGTATCTTACCATCAGCGGGGAGCATAGGTGAGTGTCCCTCTCCAGACCTCAATTCTGGTGCTGTTTGCACATCTCAACAGAAGGGGCTAAAACATGTCCCTAGTTTATATTCTCAAAGGACTCAGTCTAGCTAGTGTGGAAGTCAATAAGCATCTTAGTAAGTGCATGTAATCTTTGTGAGTATCACTTACAGTTGTTGCACTAGATGTAATTTATCCTTTTCATAAAAAGGCCTTGAGTATTTTAAAGCAGATTTTAACTTTTAGTAAAGCAACATGAATGAAATCTATTTCCAAGAATTTTAAAAGTGCTATTTGTACTAATCTTACGATCTTGTGCATTTAGGCCTCTAATTTTTAAAATGTTCTGGCCTTTTTGGTGATTTTTTTTCTTCTCTTTACAAGTTGGTGTCATGAATTAATTTTTTTTATTACACACAAGTTTGCCCTTAAAGACAAATCCAGAACATGGTGAGTTATTTCCTATGTTATTGCTTTATAAATAATGGTTATTTATAGTATACCATATAGGCAGTTGTATAAATAGCACAAGAAGACCTATTTTTATTATGACTTGCTCAATGTTTAGCAACCATCATTTTGGCTAGATGCCTCTGCCAAAAGCATACAATTCAATAAAAAAGTCTTGTACATTTTAAATGGAAAGCCTCAAATTCTTCCATGTGTTTAAGACGACCTGCATTCATGTGCAGGGCAAGGAAAATGATACATCACTGCTGTAATCAATTTTAAGACATACATTTGTTACATATTCTCTAGAACTGTACAGATATTCAGTATGTATTTCTGGTGCCACTTCTGCTGCTGTTGACTTAGATGCCTAAATAATTTCTTGTAAAATGAGTAAGCAGTCTACTGCCCTCCCTATCACTCAGTTATTTTCAGTTTGTTCTGCAATACTGTTAACTGTTAATACTGTTCTCCTTTTATTTTTTTTCCCTCTCTCTTTTTGTCTGTTTTTGGAACTTAAGTAGCATGCATAAAAAGTTATGGATGAAAACTGCACAGATACAATTGGATTTCTGTATTTAGAACAGATAATAATAGTTTGAGTTCAGCTATCAGTTTCTGTATACCTGTCAGAAAAATCTAAACAAAGCTGAAACCACAAACTCCAAATATCAAATAATATAAAATAAAAAATTAAAAGAAAAGCCAAAGGAAAGGAAAAATGGAGAGGAGACAAACAAAGGATGAAACAAAACTCACAGCAATAGAGAAATTGGACTAGAACACAGTTACGAGAGTTTTGTCATTCTCTTTTCAACAGCAAAACCAGTACCTTGTGGTGCCCCAAGCTGATTCCTCATGAAATGAGATGATTCTGACATTGCTTTATATAGAAAAGATGCTGAAATTTGGGGAGACTTTCTTTTGCTGTATTCCACATCTGCTTGTTCTCACCAGTGGGAGGTGCTGTAAATAGTAAAATACATGTTATTTGACCATTAAAATTGACATTAACAGGTGCGTGTCTGTATGGTATGCCTTGAAATTGTTTTGGTTCAAAAGCATATTAGAATACCCAACTTTATAATATGGCTATGCTGCAGTTGCAGGAAACAGATATCTAGACTACAATTTATTTTGTCTGATATACTGACTTGGATTAGTTATTTCTGACCAAGGTTATAAGATCATTTATATAGACCACATACAATATATTTATATTCCATTTTATTCTGGTTTTTTTTTTTTTTTAGTGCTAGGTATTTGCTGATTCAGTTTTACTTAATGACTTCTGGTGATGTTGGAAGTTTAACTGTGTGTCTGATCTCATGCATTGGACAGCTGTTCAAATCACATAGCCTCATAACTGACAAGGGCAGTTCCCTTTGCTGTGAAATATTTGAAATCCAGCCACACGTCCTTGTGTTTGTAATGTTATCAAGCTGTAACTGGGGATACACAGTTTTTCTGTGTGAGCTAGAGTTACATTTAGCTATTTCTCTCTTGATTGACTAGGTTCTTTTTCTTACTTCATTAGCATTCAAGTTTTCAGGAAGACTTTTTCCCTTCCCATGCTCTATCTAGCCCGTGGGGCTGTCTGATTCAGCCAGTGATTTAAGCTAAAATATTCTAAGGTGCAAATCAGATAAGGTACATGAGCCTATAATTTGCCCTTTTAGTTTATCTCATTCCAGTCTCTCCTCCTGCAGCAAACTTCACACCTTGCTGGTACACAAGTGGCAATTATTTGCAGTGCCAACAATCTACTTAGAGCTTGAGCTGACATTTCATAAGTAGATCACCTTGCCTTCAGTGGCAGAGAAATACAGGGTTTGGCACTTCCAAAGATTTTTTTTTTTTTTTTTTTTACATTTATATATATAGGTTAGTTTTTGTTTTCCTGAGAACAGCTCCATCACTTTCCACTGGAGACTCATCTATAGAGAGAGCTTCTTTGAGACATTTAGGCTAGGTCTATACTACCATGGAAGATTGACCCTCTGAGGGTAGATGTTTCAGGATTTTGTTTCTCATGTGCGTGAAACAGTGCCTTCCAGGGTCAGAGTTGACCCCGGAATGCCTTACAAACGGCAAGGATTAAGGAGGGTTGACAGGAGAAACACTCCCATTGACCTTCTTCTGTATAGACAGCCATTGAAATAGACTGCTGATAAGTTGATTTAACTACCCAAATGAGGTGTAGGAAGAGCCTGAACTTTTCTTTGTCCACTGTGCCATCCGCTGCAGTTTGACCTGGTGCAGAGGAGGGAGGGAATCTGCTGCTGCTGCCACCCATTATTTGGTGAAGATTATTTTCCCTTACAACAAAAAGAGAACTGAATTGTGACTTTGTCGTGTTTTCATCCCTGGTCTGCCCCAATAGTAACTCTAAATTTCCATCCCATTCCACTGTAAGTTAGCTTTTTAATTATGAAAAAGACAAAAAACTGTTAAAAGTATATTCTGTCAATGCATGTCACATTTTGTTTTCAGTTTACCTAATTAGAAATGTCTTGATATGTTAATACATGTTAAACAATACTGCATAATTATAAATTCTACACACAAGTTCCCAAATGTTAAAGTAGCTTTTTAAAAAGCTTAGGAGTAAATTAAATAGTCAAAAGAGAATATAAGAATTCTGTTTGAGAATAACACTAATTAAATACACTTTTACATAAGATATATAGTCAAACAAGCCACTCAAAATACCCTTTAACAGTGATGTACATCTGTTTTTCTGAAAAAAAAACAAAACAGAGACATATTGCAGTATTAAGATAATTAAAATGTATGTCTTAAGAGGCAAGAAAAGTTACCATTTAAAAATTCTCATTAAAATATGCCTTATCACTGTCAGATTAAATCTACGTTTAAAAAAGTATTTGCAAGATGTTCGTGTTCTGATGTTACAGAAGGTTTGTAAGCTACTATCTGAGAAATAGTGTCCGATCACATAGCTCAGCTTCGTCCATAATGCATAGGTACGAGATAACGGCATTAAGGTTGTATGCCGAGTGTTAATTTTGGTGTTTGTTGACTTTCAAATGTTACTTTGTCCTGTAAGTGTGGTTTTCATTGGAGACTGAAGTGCTGATAATAGGTATAGTGTATTGTGTATAGTCAAGCTAAACCCATAAAGCTTCTCCTAGAAAGGACCTGGGTTGGATTTGATTTAAGTCAGTAACGTTGGCAAATGCCAATTTCAATCCTCCTTCCCACCAATCCTGCAGGGCTTGGGTGTCACCAGCGCTATGGTGGAGCAGAGAGCCCTTTGGAACTCCACCGACTTGCCTGTGGAGCTGCACAGGGCTCCCTCTGCTGCCTCAGAGTTGTTCCTGTGCTTGCAGCATTAGCCCAGGGGTCTGCAACCTGTGTCTCCAGAGCCACAGGCGGCTCTTTAAGGACTTCCTCGTGGCTCCCAACACTGTAATTGCAAAATAAAAAATACCCTCCTGATTATTTTTGACAAACAGGGGAAGTGTAAACGCCCAACAATGAACAACTCGTATCTAAATAGAAAATGTGATCTCGAATCATTGAACAATTTCTCCTTTAATATGTGCAGTGCATTGTGAGATATGATACCGTGTCTGTGTTGTGATTGTGTTAATAAAGTCTTGATTTTGAAAAGGGAGTTTGTGGCATTCCTGCTGTGACGGACAACACACATTTTAAGAAAGAAAACTGAAATTAAACATGAAGTAAAATTGGCATAATTCAAGTGGATTCGGGAGTGAAACTCAGGAAGATAGTAGTAGGAACACACACATGTAGAGTGTGAGGAAAGGGAATATGTAAAAGGTTTGTGAATGTCCTGCAGTAAACATTTATCACATTGCAAATTATTGTGTGCGTGCGCCGCTCTTAAAATAGGGGTTACAAAAAATATGATTTGATGATGTTTGTTAAGGATCGCCTTGTACTAACATGCATTGCAGCTCTTGAATTACTGAGTTTTTTCCAAATTCAAAAAAAAATGTCTCTTCTTGCTGTTGTGGTTGCCTACGCCTGCATTAGACCATATACCCTTTCTCTTTCTCTGTGATTTTGTGAAGTGTACTCTCTCTAGAATTGATGTGAGATCTTCAGAGGTTGTAATATATATCTGTTATTCACAACTGGGTGAGTCCATGGTCAAACTTGGCTTCTTCTATGATCAGTCCTTGCGACTCTTTGTAAACCCTGCACTAAGCCTGAAGCAGGGAAAGGCTGGAGCAGTTCAGGAAAGTGCCTCAAGCACATTCCTGGGAGAGGAAGAGGGTAGTACATTGATGACTTCGACAGCACAGGTGGGGGTATGAGAGAGGGCATTCCCAAGAGGAACTCCACCCTGAGGCAGATGGAGAAGCTGCTGCCGCCAGGGAGGTCTGGTTCTGAGTCATTTTCTTTTCTTTGTCATATCATCCCCACAGGTAGGAGAACCAAGTGCCCCTCACTACACCAGATCCTGCTGCATTCAGCTCTAGCTTCAATAAGACTAGGGTGTTACCAACAAGGAAACTGACCCAAAGAGAGACTGAAACAGTAGGCCTGGGCAACTAGACACACTGATTGTAGAAACACCCCTGCCAGAGTCCCCTAAGAATAAATGTTTAATAATGAAGTAATATATTTGGTCCCATGGTAACATCTCTTATGGGGATGGTGGGGGTGCAATGAATTAATATCTATGCAGGCTGGAAACACTCTGAAATTAGAGTTGAGAGAACAACACATGTTAAATTTCAGTTTCCACAAAGATGGAACCTACAGTGGTAGATTTAGAAATGTTAGTTTTAGAGATAAGTCTGAGCTGCAAAATTTGGAACAGAATGAAAATTTCCACAAATTTCAAAGCGATTTACATTCCATGTTTCAGTTCCATATTCTCTCCAATAAATGATATCCACAACAGTGTTATCAAATAATATTGTTAATAACTGCATAATTTTTTTTTATTTTGTTTATAAACTTTTTATATTCATGTGCTGGGCAGAGTGGATATAGTTTCTGAAGTATGCTTTTACATAATGTGTATTATTTCCCTAAGGGCCTTGCAAAACTGTCATAAAAATTATTGCTCCAGGCACAAAAATTCTTCATCCTTCCTTTACTATAATGTTTGTTAATTACCAAAATATTTTTTTACAGACATTGAAATAACTGCTTCTCCTAGATGAGTAGGCGATACAGACTTTTGTTAGGCTGATTTACTACTTACATTGGTTTTATCCCTAGAAAAATGTTTGCATGGATATTTTTTTCTGCCAAAAAGATATAGAAAGTTGCTTTCGTAAGTGATCAGGGGCTAATGGCATTTTTACAGTAGTGGTGCTACAAGGGCAATCTCTTTATGACAGAAGGAAAATAGCTGAACATTAGACAGAGAGTAAGCTGACGTGAAGGAGATTGTTTCTTTCTCACCCTTGCAGATGAAACAATGTGCATTAGAATTTTGCTTAATGTGGAAGTTGTTCTCCTTGAATACAGAATCTGCCAGCTCATTAAATTCCAGACATGCTTAATTATTCTGCTCAATTTTCTGGAAAAGTAGGACAGGAGAGGCACCTGGATCCTTGACACTCAGCAAATAAAGGCACACAAGTTACAAGTAGAGAGGACAATCCTTTCCATTTTTCAGCCTTCCATGTTTACTGCTCAGTTGGAGTTTTGGGGAGTACCAGTTGGCATAAGACTGGAGTGCAATCACAGAAATGGACAGTTCCCAGGTAAAGCTACAGTCTTACCTGATCAAGTAAAAACTGGTGGTGAAGGGAAATATTATCACCAAAATGTTCAGAATTGAGGGCAAAGTTTCAAATGTAAGTGTATTCTGGCAGTTGCGTGCTGGTGGTGGTGGGGTTCGAGCCGGAGAGCTTGGTAGCCGCGTGGTGTGGGAGGACGGCTGGACAGTCTAGGTTGATTCCTGCTTCCCGTTTCTTACTTCCTGCTCACCTGGAGGGCAGCAGATGTGAAAGCAATGGTCAAAATGGACATCGAATTAAATAATGCTGTGTCTACACTAGCATTAAGTCAACCGTGTAAATTTGAATTTGCCATTACTCCTTGTGAAAAAGCTGAAGTACAAAGGTCAACCTTAGGACCCCTTAAAGTTGACCTAACGATATTTGTAGTGAAGACGGGTACATTATAAAATTGACCTAACTCCCTTAAAATTGACTTTATACTCTAGTGTAGACACAGCTGTAGAGAAGTTATTATTCCCCTTTATTCAACGCTGGAGAGGCTGTATTTATAGTTTTGTGTCCAGTTATGGGGTCCCCCCAGTATAAAAAGGATGTGGGTACATTGGAGAGGGTCCAGGAGAGGGCCACGAAAATGATTAGGGGGCTGGAGCATATGACCTACGAGGAGAGGCTGAGGGATCTGGGCTTGTTTAGTTTGAGGAACAGAAGCATGAGAGGCAATTTGATAACAGCTTTCAGCTTCCTGAAGTGGGGTTCTAAAGAGGATGGAGAGAGACTGTTCTCAGTAGTGATGGATGGCAGAACAAGGAGCAGTGGTCTCAAGTTACAGTGGGAGAAGTGTAGGTTGTATGTTAGGAAAAACTGTTTCGCCAGGAGGGTGGTGAAGGACTGAAATTCGTTACCTAGATGGTGATGGAATCTCCATCACTAGGTGTTTTGAAGTCCCAAATTGACAAAGTCCTGGCTGGGATGATTGAGTTAGGATTGATCCTGCTTTGGGCAGGGGGCTGGACTCAGTGACCTCCTGAGGTTTCTTCCAGCTCTTGGATTCTATGATTCCATGACTGTTGAGATGAAAGGTGCGAGACTAGACTACGCTACGATCTTTTGCTGATGGCTATGTTGGTTGGGGTGTAAGGAGGTGTGATCCCTGATTGATATAGCTGTTCTGGCAAAAGTCCTTCATATAGACTCACTTACAATAGCAAATGTAATTTTGCCAGTATAACATACGGTAGGATCTCAATGTTCGTGAGGGTTCCGTGTTGGGAGCTCTCGCGAATGCTGAATTTCATGAATATGGCAGCCCCTGGCTGCCGGTGCTCCAGCTTAGGGCCCTGGGGAAGCAATGGCTGCCAGTGCCCCTGCCCAGAGCTCCAGGGAAGCGGCCACTCATCAATAATTGACTGTTCCTGAATATTGAGACCCTACTGTATTTGTTTGGGTTACGACCGGCATATGACTAGAAAAAAGCATAGTTTTGCTGGTATGAGCTGTTTGCGCATAGGAACGCTTTGCCAGTGTTGTACAGCAGTACAGTGTAAAGCTGGTTCAAGTCTATCCATGATTTGGATAGTCCATCCATTGATAGGGCGACCATATCTCCCTGTCCCAAATACAGGACAGGGAGATATGGGGGGGAGGGTTGCTCCTCCCATCTCCACCAAGCCCTGGGGAGCCAGGAAGGAGCCTGGGGAAGTGGCAGTCCCTAGTGCTCCCCAGGAAAGTGGTAGCCGCCCGTGCTCCCCTGCTTCCCCAAAGCTTGGGGAAGTGACTCCCACCAGCAGCTGTGGGCCCAAATACAGGGACAGTTAGTCCCTTTTAAAAAATAAGTACAAGTGCCTTTTTGGTGTTTCAAATATGGGACCATCCCACCAAATACGGGATGAATGGTCACCCTGTGCATTGAATATCTTATGCGCGAAACAGAATGGAAGTGTTTGACAAAGAGAGAGGTTTGGAACAATCACCAAGTGCAAGGCCTGTGTTTTTAGAGGTCGAAGACTTACAGTGAAATTGAACATTGTTTCCTCTGTGAGAGAGGAAGGATTATCTGCTCAGAGATTTGAAAGATTCATGACAGTACCACTTGTGAAATCTGTTTGGTTAAATAATAAATGGGAGTGATTTTATTTTCGTTTCTGAGGAGACCTAAATCATAATACAGTAAAGGAGGTGGGGGATTTCCAGTAGCTCAGGGGTACGATAGCACATGTGTTTGGAGAAGTTAGATCCATTTCAGACACGGACTTCAAACAAGACTATGGCATGCTCATTAGAAAATACTCACTTGAGGTTTTAAAACGTTACAGAAATATTTTATTCCTTTACCCATTAGGGAATTGATGGTTTGTCTGATGGGCTTTTGTCTATTAGTTACTTTACTAACAGTTTTATTCATAGTACTGAATATGACTATATCTGTCTATCTCTTTATTGCACTACATCTTAAGAAACACTGGATTTTTAGCTCTTTTGCTTCATTAGAAGGTATAAAAAATGTGAACGTTCTCTTTTAAACAGTGGCTGGATCTGCTTTTTATTAAGTTTTGTCGTCCCTGTTTTTGTAGTTGCTGTATTGTTTGGAAATATCTCAGAAGTGTAGCAGAAGATCTCTCAGACTTTATTTGAAGGAACATGCTATTGAATCTTTCCTGCCACCTACAGTTCATAAGTGTTTGCATATTTGAAAAATTCTGGGAAAAATATCTTGTGAAATCAAAAATATATGAATAAGAATAAAATTATTGTATCAGATGAGCAATCTACCTACTCAGGTACACTGTCTCTTTGTCCAATATCAAATGCTTCAGAGGAAGAAATCCCCTAAACGAAAATTATGAAATACCCCGCACAAGGAACTTTTTTCCCAAACCTGGCACTTAGCAGAATCCTACAGAAAGAAGGTTCATGCCCATTACAAATTCATAATCTATTTTGTTTGAGTAGATATTGCTATCCCATATAAATGTTTAATCTTTTTTTTAAAACCTGCTAAGCTATTGGCCTGAATACTGCATGATAGTGAGTTGCACAAGTTATTATATGTATTACATCAAACAAACATAAAATAAAACAACTCTTTATTTGGGTATGTGTGTTTTTCTTCTCAGGTTTAATTTTTTGTGCCTTCGAGTTACATTTGTGTGCTGCTTTGTTTCATTATGAGAGGGCAAACTGGTTTATCCGACTTTCCTTTTTATACTTTTTGTCACTTTATATAAGACTATCACGCTATCTCATAGTTGTCTCTTCTATATTTTGTAAAGCATTTGTACATTCAGTGAATCGCTACTGAGTCAAATTCCAAGTGATAGGTAAGGTGAAGTTACACATGAATAAAAAGATGTGAGTCTAAGCTGATAGAAGGCTAGAAGACGTATGTTACCAATTTAGGCTTGCACTCACCTTTGAATTTGGCTCCTGTATGTGCTCTTGTTAGTTGGCATCCTCTTCTGCTCAGTTGGCAATATAGACGAGTTAATTTCTTTACTCTTTCCTAAGAATATATAATCATTTCCATTTTTCTGTGTCTCCTTCATTCAGGGTGAAAGTTTTTGATTTGTGATGTAGCCCAAATATAATTTAGTTTGGTTTTTTTTGTTAGGGGTATCAATTAATTGAAGTTAACTCATGCAGTTAATTCAAAAAATTGTGATTAATCTCAGTTTTAATCACACTGGCAGTGTCTACACTTCGTGAAAACTTTGAAATGGCCATACTAATGGCCAAATTGAAGAATACTAAAGAGGTGCTGAAATGCTTATTCAGCACCTCATTAACATGCCAGCAGCTGCGGCGCTTCAAAAGTACTGTGGTTCGCTCCTGCACAGCTCATCTACACTGGGGTCCTTTTCGAAAGGACCCCACCAACATCAAAATCCCCTTATTCCTATGATTATATATGATATTAAAATGATTATATATTCCTACGAAAGAGTAAAGAAATTTGACTCTTCTATTTTGCCAGCTGAGCAGAAGAGGCTGCCAACTAACAAGTGCACATATGGGAGCCAAATTCAAAGGTCATAGGAGCTCATAGGAATAAGGGGATTTTGCTGTTGATGGGGTCCTTTCGAAAAGGACCCTGGTGTAGATGAGCTGCGCAGAAGTCAACTGTGGCACTTCAAAAGTGCTGTGGCCGCTGGCATGCTAATAAGGCACTGAATGTGCATTTCAGCACCTCACTAGTATTCTTCGATGTGGCCATTAGCATGGCCATTTCAAAGTTTTTACTAAGTGTAGATATAGCCACTGTTAGTAGAATTCTGGTAGCGATTTTGGATGTTTTTTCTACATTTTCAAACATTGATTTCAGTCACAATGCATAACACACTATACAGTAGTCATTTTATATTATTTTTATTACAAAGATTCACACTGTAAAAAAAGATAAATAGTAGCATTATGCAAGTTGCTTCCTGCAAGTACTGTAGTGGAATTTATTTATCACGAAAGTGCAACTTACAGATGTAGATTTTTTTTTTTATTATTATAGCTGCACTCAAAAACAATGTAAATCTTTAGACCCTACAAGTCCACTCAGTCCTACTTCTTTTTCATCCAGTCATTCAGACAAACAAGTTAGTTTACATTTGCAGGAGGTACTACTGCCTGCTTCTTGATTGGAATGTCACCTAAAAGTGAGAACAGACATTCTCTCCAGTTCCGCTCCTACACTCCCTCTCTGCCCCTGGCAACAGAGACGTCAGATCTGAATTGGGGAATGCACCTAGGAGATCTGCAGATGCAGATCCTGTGGCCTTAGCCTTGAATTCCATGCCTCCTCAACCTGAAGGAGCTCAGAGCAGTGAGACTGGCTTGTCAGACTTTCCAGGCCACCATACAAGGGCAGTGCATAGCAGTGATGACTGACAGCAGCACAGTCATATTCTACATAAACAAGCAGGGTGGAGCCTGTTCCTCATCTCTCCGTCAGGAAGTAGGCCTGCTCTAAGATTTTGTATAGCCTATTCTATACACCTGGGTGCATCTTATCTGCCAGGGGTACTGAATAAATTTGCAGACCATCTCAGCAGGGCACTCTTCATTGATGAGTGAAGCGTACATCAGGTATTCTGTCATCCAAAGGTGGGGTTTCCCCCATGTAGACATATATGTCATTAGGAGCAACAGGAAGTGCCCAGTCTGGGCTCCATTTTGGACGTGTTCATTTTCAACTGGGGAGCACAACTTACGTATGCATTTCCCAGTCTGGCTTGTGCACATGGTGCTACTAAAGACCTGCAGAGATGGGCTGGAAGTAATTTTGCTGGAACCAGCATGGCCACACCAGCATTGTTGCATCACCCTTCCGGACCTTTCACTGGAAGCCCTGATCACCCTGCCACCCTTCCCTGATCTTATCACACAGGACCATGAGTGCCTCCTTCACCTGGCACTTCAGTCCTTACATCTCATGACATGGAATATTCATGGTTACATCCCAGGGAGTTTCAATGTTTGTAACCACTTATGGAGGTGATTTTTGGGTGCAGAAAGCCGTCCACCAGAGCCCCTTACCTAGCTGAGTGGAAAAGATCCTCACACTGGGGTGACAAGCACCATGCAACCCCAATTAAACCATTGATACCATTCATCCTTGAGAGAGGTAGCCGAGTTAGTCTGTATCTTCAAAAACAACAAGAAGTCCTCTGGCACCTTTTAAACTAACAGATATTTTGAAGCATAACCATCCAGGGCACAATACACGATCCATTGTATACAGCCGGGCACTAAGATACAACCACATTTGCTCCAGTCCCTCAGACAGAGACAAACATATACAAGACCTTTACCAAGCTTTCATGAAACTACACTACCCACCCAAGGAAATGAAGAAACAGAGCCAGACGTGTACCCAGAAGCCACCTGCTAAAAGACAGGCCCAACAAGGAAAACGAGAACACAGCTGGCCATCACATACAGCCCCCGCCTAAGGCCTCTCCAACACATCATCAGTGATCTGCAACCCATCTTGGACAACGATCCTTCTCTCTCACAGACCTTGGGAGGCATGTCTGTCCTCGCCTACAGACTGTCCTGCCATCCTTAAATTCTCACCAGCAGCTCTAGACTGCAACACAGTAACTCTAAACCTGGAACCAGTCCCTGCAATGAACCTCGCTGCCAGCTCTGCTCACATATCTACACCAGCGATATCATCACAGGAGCTAACCACATGAACTATTCCATCAGGGGCTCTTTCATCTGCACATCTACTAATACATTATATGCCATCATGTGCCAGCAATGCCCCACTGCAATTTACACTGGCCAAACTGGACAGCCTCTACGTAAAGGAATAAATGGACATAAATCAGACATCAGGAATGGTAACGTACAGCAACCTGTAGAACACTTCAGTCTCCCTGGACACTCAGTAACAGATCTAAAGTAGCCGTCCTACAACAGCAACAAAAAAATTAAAAAATTAAATGCAAAGAGAAATTTCAGAGCTGCAATTTATTTGCAAATTTGACTCCATCAATCAAGGATTGAACAGAGACCAGGTGTGGTTGGCCCATTACAAAAGCAGTTTCTCCGCTCTTGATGTTCACACCTCCACATTAGCAACCAACAATGGGCCACCTCCCCCCGACTGAACTGACTTGATTTCTCCTCTCTTGATGTTCACAACTCCACATTAACTGCCGATAATGGGCCACATCCACCCTGACTGAACAGACGTCGTCATCTCTGGCCCTTCTTTTTACTGAGACTCCCTCTTTAAATCCTCCTCCAAAACCCTCCCACTCACGCATCTGACGAAGCGGGTCTTTGCCCATGAAAGCTTATGCTCCAAATATCTGTTAGTTTATAAGGTGCTACAAGACTTCTTGTTGTTTATTCATCCTGGAATATCTGCTACACCTGGAACAACAAGGGTTAGCTGGTTCCTCCACAAAGGTGATCCTAGTGGCCATCCTAGTATTCCATCTGGTAGAAATGGGACACTCTGTTTGCTAATCCCATGGTAGACCCTTTCCTGAAGGCATGGAGAGATTATGTCCACATAGGTGTTCACCAGTTCTTGCTCGGGACCTGACCCTGGTCGTGTCCAGATTAATGATGGCCGCACTTAAATCTCTTGCAGTATGTTCACTACTCTACTGCTCATGGAAGGTGGCATTCCTGGTAGCCATTATGTTAACCAGGAGAATATCTGTGTTAAAGCATTAACCTCAGACCCCCATCCCCTACAGTCTTTCATAAAGACAAAGTGCAACTCGGACCTCACCCAGCGTTGCCATGGATGGTAAGAAGGCACTGAAGATGGGACGAGTTGACAGGGTTATGTATTGAGCACTATAAAGGTGCCATTTCAGAGGGTTCCCCAGCTGACCCAGTGGAAGCTGCTAAGGGAAAAAGATTGGAATGGATGTGAACTGCACATATTGAAGAACAACAGTTACAAGAAGTTAGGTAACTGTCTTTTGTGCCTTTTATAAGGTGGAGCTCATTGCCAATGTTTGTTCAATAATAATCTTTCAAAGAATTGCACAGCATGTCTGCTGATTAACTTGCAGTGTTCAGTATAACTCTAGAAAAGGAAACAGTTGTTATGACTAAGTAGGCTTAGATAACTGTTTTTGTTTGGTCTGCCATAAGCATCAGCTCAAAGCATGTGCTGCATGGTAAGGCATGACACAATCCAGCTCCATATTAATCGTGTTTTCATGTTCACCTCAGAAAACATTTCTTAAAATCAGCACAGCTTTTTCTCTCGTGTTTTTTATACACAAAAAAATCTGCATGAGTGAGCACAGTCTCTGGTGTGCAAGGCATTATCTGTTTAGTCTACAAGCAGTTTGGGTGAGGCCTGTATCGTCTATGCCTTTTTTCAGTGCTAAGTACACTGTTGACATTTAACCAACATTTTATAATTACTACACTGAGCGCCTACATTCAAAGAATGGTATTTAGGTTGCAAAGTGAAGCAGTTCAAAATTTTAAAGTACCAGATTTACAGTTGCCCAAGTGATCTTCATTCTGCCCTCTGATTCATCCAGACTGTGCATTAAATTAGAGAGGATCCTGTGGAAAAAAATATCTTGCAGTCATGTACTTAAGGATGGTACCATAGAGTGGCTCGCAACCTTTCCAGACTACTGTACCCCTTTCAGGAATTTGATTTGTCTCTCTTACCGCCAAGTTTTACCTCACTGAAAAACTACTTGCTTAAAAAAAGAGACAGAATCACAAAAGTGTCAGAGCCCTCTAGTACAGAAAAGTTCTTACTTTCTTATTGTTACACTATAGTTATAAAATGTTCTAATATAAATATTAGACTTACAGTACAGTGATGGTTACTTATCCCTGGATCACAGCTGTAGCTTCCCACAGCTCCTAGTGGACTGCCACAGCTGCTGGACATGGTGGCCTGCACCACCTTCCAAAGATCCTGTTGGCTAGAAGTGGCAAAACAGGGCCACTGGGAGCTGCAGGGGAGGAGGGGAGGCATGTGTGCGGACAGTCAATGTAAACAAAACGTCTTGTGGCCCAGCAGTGGATTACTTTGATGGGCTGCATGTGGAAGGCTTGCTGACCCCAATATAAATAGTGGCAAATATTTAAAGGAAGGGTCTCAAAATGTAGATAGTGAAGTTGAATATTTAAAATACACAGGCTGTTATTTCCTTTTCCCCTGGTACTTGGGGGGGAAACAATCCGTTTTCCGTAAGGGAAAATCTGCTAACAGGTTTAAACACCTAGCAAGCCCATTCTTGGAATGCTGGTTCTCGGTGATCAGGTGAGTGAAAGAACACAGTGTGACTTCTTTTTTAAAGAGTTCAATAATTAACAAACTGATGTTAATGTGGTACTTGATTATATGCTGGGTTGTCTCATCTTTAAACTGCAGGACACTGACACAATTGTACATGTCGGTTTTAAGTATTATTTATTTTAATTTATGTGATATAATACTCAAACACAACGGCCAAAATTAAGCATTTTTTAAGAGAAATCACTTTCACAGCACATACTGACTGCAGTGAAGTCTACCGGATGAACATTTAAATCTTTACTCACGTGGATTAAAGAATATATTGCACAGACATCTGTAACTAATCACATCCAAAGCTGCATAGTATGTAATGAGAAGCTTGGTATTAGATAGATTAGCGCACACTGCACCGTTCAAATGCTGGGAGAAATTAAAAAAGACTACTCTACCCACTTGTTTGAAATTCACTCTCTAATGAAAGATGCCTAGCCATTCTGCATCCTAAGACTTAATAAACTCACCTCTTGCTATAGCTACATAGATCCAGACAAATAATATTAACAAGAGTTGGGTACAACCACAACCACCCCAGACTCACGGTGCATTCTCTCTGCCTTATAATTTGTGTATGGATGGCCAGATTCTTAGATACTTGTACAATCTCAACAGTAGTGTTCTGGAAGAAGCAAAGACCACCAGTATCGAGGCAGTGATCATCCGTCAGCAATTGGCTGTACTGGTTAGGTTGTCCAGAAGTCAGACCCTGGCCTCCAAAAACGGGTCCAGTTCTCTCAGCTAAAAGAAGGGTAATGGGGGGAGGACAACAGAAGTGTTATAAGGACTTGCTGACAGATAACTTAAAGAAGTGCAATATTGACATTGACAGCTGGGAGACTCTTGCCCAGCATCGCTAAGTGGAGAGAAGTCCTAAGCAGTGGTTCCCTGCATTATGAGCTTGTCTGCTTACAAGCTCAGGAGAAGAGGCACAGGAGGAAGGAGAGACTGACTTCCAGTCATAATCAATAGCCTCCTGCCATACCTGGAAACTTCTGTTCTCATGGTAGTAGAACTTGTGGTTCAAGGATAGGTCTTATCAGCCACCTGAGGATCCACAACTCAAAATTATACAGGTTCAATCCCCCTGGCCTGGTGCCGTCAGGACCTGAGTGATCCCTGACCAGAGGAGGTCAATTCAGCCTCCAGCCCCTGTTCCTGCACCCACATCCACTAGCTCCTCAGCCACAGGTTCCCAACCCCAGCCACAGCTTCCCTCATCAGGTTCCCAAGGCAGGGCAGCCACAGCTGGTCTGGCTGCCAGGAGGGAAGATACATCTTGCAAGGCGTCATTGGAAAGGCTATGATGTACTGAATATGATGACCCTATTTGTACGCATTTATCATTTTTGTATCTGAAGTTAAGAATATTGTGTGTGTATCTCTATTGCAAATGTGTGCACATGTGGGGAGGAGCGGTGGGAAGGGCTGGGCAATGAGCTGCTGGCTCCCAGCCCTTCCCACTACTCCTGCAGCAAGGGTCTCTCACTGCAGCTCCCAGGCCTATGCTGCTGCTAGCCCCCTTTGCAGCCAGACCAGCTGTAGCTGCCCTGCCCTGGGCTTCTGATGGTAGTCTAGCTAGCCTGTCCTCCTCCCAGCCTCGGGACTCTCTCCTGGAAGATCTGTGGTCCTGCCAGACCGTGGATGAAATCAGATGAGAGAATGCTGGATTTGGGAATTTCAACCTGTTCTGTCTTGCACTGCACAGGGAACTTGTTCGCGAAGCTCATGGAATTTGCTTCCTCTATCAGGCTGCTTCTACACATACCACCTCCCGTCAGAGGTGGCATGGAAATGAGGCAATTTGAAGCATGCCAATGAGGTGCTAATGTGCATATTCTGTGCCTTATTAGAATAATGGCAGCTGTGCAAATTTTGAAGTGCAGACTTCGAATTGCAGGTGGACAGTGTAGATGGGGGCAGCTTTGAAATAAACGCCCCACTTCGACATTCCCATACTCCCATCTAGTTTTGTGGGAGTAAGGGAATGTTGAAGTGGGGCACTTATTTCGAAGCTGCCCCATCTACACTGTCAAACTGCAATGTGCTGTTTGAACTTTGAAAGTCACACGGCTGCTATTATGATAATGAGGCAAGGAATATGCATGTTAGCGCCTTGTTAGCCTGCTTAAAATGGTGTCATGTAGAAGAGGCCTCAATGTGGAGGGAGATACAAAAAAACAGTTTTCTGCCCAAACTACTGACTCTCACACTTCAGTTTCAGACAAAGCAAAAATAAATGTATTAACTACACAGGAGAGATTAAAAGTGAATATAAGGGATAGCAATCAGGTCAACGTAGATTACCTAGTAAATAAACTAAGCTTTTAATGTACTATATAGACCAGATATTAGTAGCAAATTTTCACCCTAAATTTAAATATTAACAGGCGGCAGATTCCTACAGGGTAAGCTCCACTAACTTACATCTTGGAATTCCCAGATGTTCCACTCAGAAGCTAAAAATCCTTTGGCCTGGGTCCAGCACATTCCCAAGTTCAGTCTTTGTTCCTTGGGTGTTTGCACGAGCTGTCTTGGGTAGGGAGTCAAACAAGAACCCAGTTGATGTCACTAGTCTGTCTCATACAACTTTTGCATATGGCGGGATCTCTTTGTTTCAAAGCTTGGTTTCCAGGACTATTGTTGGAAAACACGGGTATCCCAAAATAGGGATCCAGCACCAGGTGACCCAGTCGCATGTCCCTGTTCTGTCATAGCAGCCGTAACATGTAGGCTGTCCAGAGCATGCTCAGGAAGGCTCCAGCTGGGGGAGAAGTATCTTCTGAGGCCTGTTGTTTTTCCCCTAATGGCTCATTAATCTGAATGGGCCCTTCCCAGTCAGTCATCCAGAGTGGGAGTCTTTTGCTTAGTGGGTATTCCCCCGGTGTACACACATTTGTAATAGAGATATACACACAATATTCTTAACTTCAGATACAAAAATGATAAATGCGTACAAATAGGGTAATCATATTCAGTATATCATAGTCTTTCCAGTGACACCTTGCAAGATGTATCTTTCATAAACTACATTATAATTGTCATAATCATACCATAATATTGTGGTGAAGAATATGGGGTGTAGTGACATGTCCTCCATTTTAGTAAACTAGAGGCTCCTCAGTATGCTCTAGATTTCTGTCCATGACCTCCACAACAACTGGGAGCAATGCATAACTCCAACTCAGGACAATGAACTCTTCCAGCTATTAGCATTAATACAACTCTCATTTTGAGAACAGCAGGCAAGTGCTGAGTGAAATACACCGTGAAGGACATTTCAGCAGCAACTTAGCAACCTGAGAAAGAAGTGGCATCATTTGCTACGGAAATCATGCAAATTGCATGTAGATATGGGGCAGTTGAAATCCTTGGTACAGGTTTTAATAAAAGTGGATTCCTCCTAAATGATCAGTGGTTCTGGAGCAGGACCACAAGCGCAAAGTGGCATCATCCTGGGATGATCAGCAATGATTCCAAAATGTCTTTAGCCTCGTGGACACCTTCATGGAGCTACCTGAGGAGTTTTCCCTGGCTTTACACACATGGGGGGGAGGCCATTCCAGTCCAGAAACAGATGCTATTGTCATTTGGAAGCTGCCTACCCCAGACTTCTCCGGGTCAATGGCTAATCAGTTTGACATTTTCAGTGAAGGGTCAGCCCTGTGGTGATGTAAGTTTGCAAGGCAATTATTGCTGTGGTGAATATTTCTAATGTCCTTGAAATAATAGTGGGATTTGAGCAAATGTTTCCCAACCGTGCTGGGACTCTTGGTGGCACAGTCATGCCCCCTCCACTGCAAAGTGCCCGTAAATATGTAACCTGCAAGGAAGCTAATTGTTCGTTATGCAGGCTTGGGTTGACCTCAGAAGGAGGTTTCCTGAATATTAATGTGGTGAGATACATGAACGGTGGCAGAGCTGTCCCCCACAGCACTCTTTTTCCTGTGTGTCTAGTGCTGGCCACATGGAGAATAAGTCTGCTCCACATTCAACTGGAAAAGGTGGCTCCTATCCACTAGGCTGACACAGTTTGCTGCTCCAGGTGTTGCAGCCCAGTGAATGGGGTCCCCTCAACCAATGAACCGTTGCCCTCCGTGATTGAAGAGCTGGCTCTGCCACTGGGCATGATGCCAGATTATTTTGGTGAACCCAGGCCTATGCTCCAAGATGTAGGATTGAAAGAGGCTTACTACTACGACTGCACATTTGGGGGGAAAAAACCCCCTTTATTCTCTCTGAATAACATGGTTATCAATGGGGTAGTTGTGCCCATCTTACTTAGGAAACCCAGCCTATCCTCTACGGCTCTGGCTCAGAAAGCCAGTTCTGAACTCCAGAGCATCTGGCAGAAGAATGTGTAATTACGTGCTGAACAGCTGCAGGGTGGTGGTGTGGCATAATGCAGGCTTCCTCAGAGCATTACCATGTGTGGTGCCATGAGTGAGGCCTGCTTTGATTTCCCTTCAGCTGAGGTATAAGCAAGTTTGAGCAGGCTTCTGCTATTAAGAAACAACCTCTTTGCAGGGTTCTTATTTATTTACCAGAAAGTCCAGCACAAAGCATAAACACAACCATCCCAGCTTCCCAGCTGAGACACTGAGTCAGTCCCAGATACACTGCCCTAACTGAGTCCACAGCTTTCCTTCATTCAGGGTCTTCACCAGGGTCAGCTCTGCGTCCCTGGAGTCATAGCCGCCTCTTGCTGGTCATCCTTCTTCTCTGGAATCAGGGTTTGGGAAAGTCTCTCAAGGGAGCTCTTCCCAAGGACAGTTTGTAGTTCCTTGTGAGACAGACTTCCTACCATTGTTTGGTGGCTTCCCCTGCAGAGGCCATGCACCTATGAATGCCCGCTAACTACAGCTCTTCCTTTAGAACTCTCCCCTCTAAGAGCATCTCTTGCAAATTCCCTGTGCTGAGAAGCTCTCCAGAGAACCCTCTGTCTGGGCTTCCTCAGCCCATTTTATGCTTCACTTCTCAAGAGGTCCCTCTTTCTCAAGGTGTGCCACTGCTAACTGAGCTTGGCTGAGCTGTATAAGGTCTGTTATTTGTTAAGTGACCACCTGGGCAGTCATTTACCCCTAGGTGGGCCTTCAGAAGGCAGTCACAGGAAGATTGGGGCCCTGATTCCTCTTAAAGTGTCTGATTGGGGCCCTGATTCCTCTTCAAGTGTCCATGGTGGAATATACCTTTGGTTGACTGAAGGCAAGATCGCACTCTGATACTGACCTGTGTGTAGTAGCATTCATGTTACTGCTGCATGGTGCATGTGTACATGGAGCTCAGAAAGACACCTTTTACTAGGAGTGGGTGGAACACAATATTGGTTTATGTGCTTGCAACCAGAAAGTGTGCATCTTGATGAGTGGGGTTGAGTGAGGTAATATCTTTTTATTACACCAAGGCTGTGGCCACACTAGCCCCTTCGAAGGGGCTATGGTAATGTGGCACTTTGGGATATGCTAACGAGACATTGCCATGGATATGCAGTGCCTCATTAGCATAATGGCAGCTGCATGTGGTTTGAAACTGCTAGTTTTGAAACACAGCTGCCTGTGTAGCTGGGAGAGCCTTTCGAAACACCCGATTCCCAAAACCAGACAGGAATAAGGGGCTTTTGAAATCAGGGGGGTCGTTTCGAAAGGCCACTGGCTACATGGGCCGTGTGTGTTTCGAAACCGGCAGTTTTGAAGTGTGCACAGCCACCATTATGCTGATGAGGCACCTCATGTTCATGGCAGCACCTCATTAGCATATCCCGAGGTGCCACCATAGCCCCTCCAAAATGAGGGGCTAGTGTGGCCACAGTGCAACAGAAGTTCACCTAGTAAAAGAAAGTTTATCTCCCATCTGTTCCTCTAATGTGGAGTTATGCAGTTCAGCTGAATAACATATACCTATTTACATATTCATAACCTGCGACTTAATTAAAAACGTTGGTTAAACTTCCTGACTCTTTGTTCTTTCCCAAACACTTGCGTAAATTTGGCTCTTTAGTGACCTAACCATAGTGTGAGTCTCTGACCAACTAATAACACTACACCCCCTCCCACCATGCTTTTTGGAAAATTGATTATGAGTATTCTTGACTCAGAAATGCTTTGAGCAAGATGTGGCTTGTGACCTATCATTTTAAATGTTGTAACCTGGTGGATCTGAAAATGCTATTTTTCTGGATGTATCATTTTTGTAGTTGAACTTGTAAGTGTTGTCTGTATATTTGTGTTCCGAATGTTGGTCTCTGTGAAGACCTCATCAGGAGGTGTGGTTACCCTAATGTGAGAGTGTGGCTTGGGAGGGGATAGCAGTCCTTAGCCAACAAAGAGCCTTTGAAGGATGGCAATCCTGTCTGTAAACATGCAGTACAGAAGACAAGCAATAGCTGAATGCCTAAAAAGGACTTGGACAGGTGACCTGCTCATGTGACAGTCTACATCTTGGAATATACTGTTACACGAAGAAGACGATGGAATTCCTTCCACAGGGGAAAGGTATAAAGAAGACATGGGGGTTCCTCCATCTTTGTCTTCAGCCTGCCTTGGAAATTGCCTAGCAGACCCCAAGGAAAATAAAGAACTTTACTGGAGACCAAAGTCAGGTTAAGACAATGTTTGACCTGAATATTTCACCTAATATTAAGGAAGCTGTTTAGGGTAAGAACTCAAAAGTAACTGGATTTCTCAGTGAACAGAATTAGTTATGCTTTTTCTCTTTTGTTGTTGTGTCTTGCTTAGATCTGTTTGTCACTATAATCTCCTGAATCCTACTGTTTTGCTTAAGAAACACCTTTGTTTATAATCATAGAATCATTGAACAATAGAGCTGGAAGAGACCTACAAAAGCCACCAAGTCCCGCCCCCTGCCCTAGGCAGGACCAAACCCATCAGATCAGCCCAGCCAGGGCTTTGTCAAAGTGAGACTTAAACACCTCCAGGGATGGAGACTCCACTGCTTCCCTGGGTAGACCATTCCAATGCTTCACCACCATCCTAGGGAAAAAGTTTTTCCTAATGTTCAACCTGGACCTTCCCAACCGCAACTTGAGACCATTGTTCTGTGTTCTGCAATCCGTGACCATTGTGAACAGCCTCTCTCCAGCCTCTTTGCGACCTCCCTTCAGTAAGTTGAAGGCTGTTATCAAGTTCCCCCTCAGTCTTCTCTTTTGCAGACTAAACGGTCCCAATTCCCTCAACCTTTCTTCATGGGTCATATGCACCAGCCCCCTAATTATTTTGGTTGCCCTCCGCTGGACCTTCTTCAGTGTATCCACATCCTTCCTATAATTGGGGGCCCAGAACTGGACACAGTACTCCAGATGCGGCCTCACCAAAGCCAAATAAAGAGGAACAATCACTTCTCTGGATCTACTGGCAACGCTCCTCTTGATGCAACCTAATATGCCATTCGCCTTCTTGGATACAATGGCACACTGTTAACTCATGTCCAGCTTCTCGTCCACTACAACTCCCAGGTCCTTTTCTGCAGAACTACTACTGAGCCAGTCGGACCCCAGCCTGTAACAATGCTTGGGATTCTTTCGGCCCAAGGGCAGGACTCTGCACTTGTCCTTATTGAACCTCATTGGATTTCTTGCAGCCCAGTCTTCCAATTTGTCTAAGTCACTCTGGACCCTGTCCCTACCCTCCAGTGTATCTACCTCCCCTCCTAGCTTAGTGTCATCCACAAACTTGCTGAGGGTGCAATCCAGCCCCTCATCCAGGTCATTGATAAATATGTTGACCAGAACAGTACCCAGAACTGTACCTTGGGGCACTTCACGAGAAACCGACCGCCATCCCAACATAGAGCTGTTGATCACTACCCGCTGGGCCTGACCTTCTAGCCAGCTTTCTATCCATCTTACCATCCATTTATGCAATCCACATTCCTTTAACTTGCTGACAAGAGTATTGTAGGAGACCATATCAAAAGCTTTGCTAAAGTCAAGATAAATCACATCCATTGATTTTCCCCTATCCACAGAGCCAGTTATCTCATCATAGAAACTAATCAGATTGGTCAGGCATGACTTGCCCTTCATGAACCCATGCTGACTATTCCTGATCACTTACCCCTCCTCCAAGTGCCTCAAAATGACTTCCTTGAGGAGCCCCTCCATGATTTTTCCAGGGACTGATGTAAGACTGACTGGCCTATAGTTCCCTGGATCATCCTTCTTCCCTTTTTTAAAGATGGGCACTACATTTGCCTTTTTCCAATCATCCGGGATCTCTGCTGATCTCCATGACTTTTCAAAGATAACCCAGTGTAAATCATTGTTACCTGGGGAGAGCTACTACTGGTATGTCTTCTTTCCTTTGTTAAAGGGGTCTTACCTAATGAGCCCTCCCTGTGCAAGTCTTTTGCACGGAGAGAAATTTATTTGGGGTTCTAATCCCTTCTGGAGGTTGATTCCCTGGGTGCTGTGCCCTAGAACTGCACCTGCCCAGAGCTGTAATTAATTGATGTTTGTATTGCTTTGCAGGGCTCTCTGTGTGTGTGTGTGTGTGTGTGTGTGTGTGTGTGTGTGTGTTAATTCCAACTCTCTGCCTTTTCTGGGGAAAAGAAGAGGGTCTGGTTCAGCAGGACATGGTGATGGGGAGCCTCAGAGACAAGAAGGCAGGTGTCAGTGGCCTGCACACCTCACAATAGGTCTTCTCTGACTGTGGCCAGTCAAAACTGCTCAGTTCAAGAGCTGTTTTAGTGCTGAGTAAAACTGTCTCAGGCTATGTAGAATTCAGGGTTAAATGTGAGTGTTTTTGTTTGTTTTAAGGGGAGTTGCTGGTGTTCCAGTGTAACAAATAAATAAAGCCGTAAGTTTTTAGTATTCAAGATAATGCTAGACTTGCACCATTAACACTGAATATGTTGTTTCCAAAGTGGGGTCAGCAAGGTGAACTTTTGGGCAAAATTATGTATTTGGTTTTACACATTAAATGTGATATGAGTGCATCCAGTGTCTTTACAGGTTATTTCTGCTGCAGTCAGACAAGTAGCGTCTGGCTGTTTTACGGTAACCAACAGATGAAATAGAGAAAAATCTTGTCACAAATAAAAATAGCAACAAAATCTCCCTCCTTTCATCTGCCCTCCCATGCAGCACGAAAAATCTGATTAACTGGGTAAACTTTATATGGTGCCCTTATGGCCTCCAAGCTCAAGCTTTGGAGCATTGTCAGTTTGAGATGCTTCCTCCAATGAGAACCCTCTGCTCTTCAGTCTTGAAAAAGTCCATGCAAGGAAACTGTTGATTTCATCTGTATGGAAGAGGTAGTCAGTGAGGCAAGACCCAGAGTGACCATTTAGTGGCTACAGGTGGTATCCAACACCATGAACTTAACTGAGATGTGAAAAGCCTTCCAATATAGAGAGCTGGTGTTTTGAACTCCTAATGTCCTTATTGACCCCCAAAATGTACTTTCTTCATTCTGTACCTGCTTACCCTCATCAGTCCTTGCCAGTAAACAGCTGCAGGTGACATTCATGGATAGCAACGGTCTGTATCAGAGAAGAGAACCGGTTCTATGGGCAAAACCTGTCTTATGCCACCCCAATTTCAACTATCCCCAATACTTCTAGTGTCATTTTGTTTAAACTTTTAGTCAAGACAAACATAGCTGGGTGTCTGAGTTCTGACTGTATGATGGTTTTGTAGATTAAGACATGTTTAGCCGCCTTCCATGGTTAAAGGAAGTAAAAGTAAACAACTGAATAAACCACAGTGGGTCTTCTTAAGTTAATCATTCTGCCATGCAGGATGCATGAGGTTGAAAGGTAATCACTGAACGAGCAAGGTGTGTAAGACCTGAGCAGGGACAGCAGTTGAATTTTTGGTTGTTCTCTTTTGATCTACGTGAAACAAATCAAGCAGTCCTTTAGCACCTTAAAGACTAAATTTTATTTATTAGGTAAAGAGCTTTTTGTGGGTAAGACCCAGTCTTTAAGGTGCTGCAAGACTGCTTGCTTTGTTTTGCAAAGATGTGGACTAACACAGCTACTCCTCTGAGACTCTTTTGATCTGATGTCCTTCCTCAAATGAGTTTTTTAAGACTAAGCCCCTCCAGGCAGAAACTGTTTGTTGCACTGTGTTTCTTGTGCTGAGGGGGAGGGGGGCCCAGTGCTTGGGGCATCTGGACATTAACAAAACACAAATAATATGATTTGCTTAGGGTGATCAACTTTGATGCAACTTCATCGCTTACAGTTCTGCAACTTGTTTTACATAAGCAGATCTTTTTTGGCTTTTGTTAGTATTCCTCTTGGCATCCTTTTTATGAAGTGCTTTTGTGTTTTGTAAGATCTTTTTATCCCTGCCAGGCCTGTACCGGTGGAGTTTTGCTAGATTAGATGGCAGCTTGCCATCTTTCTTATTAACAAAAGCCTTTTTCCCAAATAAACATGTTCCTTGTTGCGTATGGTGCCTTCTATTTATGATTTACTTTCCATTATAAAGCTACAATCTGTATTATTAAAAATAATACATAGCCAGATGTTTATCAGAGCCTGAACAGCGTTTTAATGTACAGACTCTGGTATTTTTGGTTTATATTCCTTTAATCTCTGGTGAAGTGCTTCTTCCTCCTCTTCTTTTTGTCCCCCACCCCCAGTACCCATATACCAGCTGACAATGATCTTGTAAATAGATTTTCTTTCCGGCTTTAAATGTAAAAATGTGAAGAGATGAGAAGAACTCGATATTTCTTAATGGCGTCTCCTTTAAAAAGTGAGTTCTTATTTGAGAAATTGGCAGTGGAACCTTTCATTTTCAGCTCTAGATAGACCAGGTTTATTGGGACCCACTGACTGCTATCCCATTGTCTATTACTTTTCGCGGTGAGGGGGCTTGTTTACTTGTGTCTGAATGAACTGGAGATCTATGCCAGTGGGAGCTACATGTCCTAGAAGGGTCACCCAATTTGGACAGATCAGAAGGTAGAGACCTGACAAATTTGGATCTCCTCTTTCTGAGGTAAAAGGGGTTTGCTTAGGGCTTACAACCCTATCCATTTTTTAAAAAAAGTTACAGGAACATCTACAAAGAAATCTACAACTATACAGGTCTTGGGAGGAGTTGGCAATCTACACAGATTGAGTATGAAGCATGGTAGAGAAAGCCAAAAGGAATCTGCCCTGCAGATGACCCTTCTCTTATCCAGGACGACCACCCAGTTTGGAGTGTGGAACATTTGGACATATATCAAGCAGGGAAGACAGCACAGATTGCAGCAGAGATGAAACGGTACAAGCTTGCAGTTTTGGACTTGTGTGAGACAAGATGGACGCAATCTGCGCAGCTACGCTTGGCAACAGGTGAAACCCTCATCTACTCAAGACCTGAAGTAGAGGGCTCACCACATACAGAAGGTGTGGGCTTGATGTTATCATGAGAGGCATCTGATGCTTTAATGGAGTGTACAGCAGTATCATCACAGCCAGATTCTACACCAAGGTGCGGAAGGTACTTATTGTGCAGTGCTACACACCAGACAACAAAGCAGCTGAGAAGTGTAAAACAGACTTCTACGAGAAACTATGGAGAGTGGTGAACCAGAAAGCAAAGAAGGATATCTTGATTTTGATGGGCGACTTCAAAGAGAAAATTGGAAGCATAAATACAGGCAGAGAACAGATCATGGCAAAAGAAGGCCTTGGCAACATGAATGAAAATGGAGAGCACTTCAGTGACTTTTGTTCCCTCAATGGACTGGTGAGATAGGTGGTAGTGTTTTTCCACACAAAAGGACCCATAAGGTCAGTTGGGTTTCACTGAACCACCAGTCAGAAAACCAGATTGATCTCATCGGTATCAGCAGTTCTTTCAGAAGATCAATGCAGGACGTTCACACTAGAAGAGGAGAAGATGTAGGTTCAGACTACCATTTGGTTATGATAAAATGCAGGTTCAGTCTCAAGAGGTACGCCACAAAAGCGACCAAACCAGGATTGAGATTCAACACGGAACAGTGGAAGGATATAGAGACAAGAGCCGGTTTCCAAGTTGAGCTGTCTAACAGATAAGTACTTCTGACAGACCTCATCTCCAGTTTATCAACATCTTTCCTGAGGCGTGGCACCATGAATTTGACACAGCACTCCAGCTGAGACCTCACAGGTGGAACGTAGAGTGGGACAATTACTTCCATATGACACGACTGCCAATGTGTCCGAGAATGGCATTAGCCTTTTTCATACCTGCATCGCATTTACTCATATTCAGCTTGTGATTCAGCAACAGTCTCAGATCCTTTTCAGCTCTACTACTGCCTAGTCTGTTGGCCTCATTTTTAGCTGTGCATGTGATTTTTTAAATTGAGTATCTGTTCACAGTTAACCTTTTAGTGAAAACTGAAGCAAAAGGCAGCGAAGACATAAGCTGAGTTAGGATGGTTATTGAACACCCCAACCGCGAGTCCCCTTGTGCCTTGCTGTTGTCTGAATGATGTGGAGAAAAGCTTACATAGTCATTCCTTGTGCTGAAACTGCTTCTGCTGTATATGTTCTTCAATCAGATGAACGATTTCAGTCTCCAGTGCTCCTAGCCAGGCACCTTTCACAATGGACAGATTTATGGCCTGACATTCACTTTCACTCTCATGTAACTGGTAAGAGAAGGGCCAAGGGATGAAAAGGAACTCGAGGAAGAAAAGTTTTGTGCCTAAAGCTTTACAGACGTTAAGTCATAGCTCTTCCATTGTTAGACAAATCTGCCTTGGTGAAAATGTGAAGAGTAGGCAGGCTCCTCAGTAAGCCTCACTGATTAGTGAGAAAATCATGCTCTGCCTTTGGCACACTGCCACTGCTGAGATAACCAGAGGTGCTTGAGTAGAAGCCCCCTCAGTGTAAGTGAGAGGAGTCTGCTGGCAGGATGTTCTCTGTCAGAGATCCTTGATTTTGGAACTTAATACAATAAACCCTCGAAATGCGGGAGTTCGAGTTGCTCTTAATTCGCATTAATGCAAGTTAAGCGCAACTCAAAATCTCACTCACCCCGGCCCTGGTTCAACCCTCCACCCAGCCCCACCCACCACTCACGTATGGCTGTGGCTCACTTCCCACCCCTGCATGCAGATCTGGCTCAACATCTCTGGCTTGGTTCAAACCCCCTGTGGCCCGGCTCAACTCCTGCAGGCTGCTCCAGCTCACCACCACTGCGCGCAGCTCTGGCTGAACCCCTCCTCCCCCCCGCATGGCTCCAGCTCACCACCGCCACGCACATCTCCGATTCCACTGGTTCAAACTCCCTACGGCTTGGCTCCCCACCCCTGCATGTGGCTCTAGCTCCACCCCGCCTGCCCCAGTTCAACTGCCCTCCTGCACATGGCTCCGGCTCAATTCTACCCCCCACACGCCCCCCTGGAATCCTAACCCACACCAGGCTTAACATCCTTGCTCCCCTCCCATGGCCCCAGCCCACTGCCAGGCTTAACCCTCCCCAGCTGCTCCTCCCCCAACCCTAGGACTTACTTTTCAAAAGGAGCTCAAGGTGCTCCTGCTGCTTCCCCAGCTGCAAAACATGAGTTCCACCGTGGGGAAAAAACATTCCCCGATTTACACAAAATCTGGGTTACAGGAGGGCACATGGGAACAGAACCCTCATGTCAATCGAGGCACTACTGTACTCTCCCACTCTCCGTGTGGTCTTCCAGAGCTAATATTTGTTGACACCATCTTTCCCATTTTGTTAGTGCTGTAGTTATCCAATTGGGATCTGAGCAGTGGGTGGGTGTGATTTGCCCTCCCCCTCTGCCCTGGGGATCCACTGGGCTCAGGAACTGAAGGAATTACAGGGGGAGGGGTGAAATGGAAAAGAAAGCAGGGAGTGCTTTATTTATGGGTGACAGTAAGACTTTGCAAGAACAAGCCTCTGAAGAGGATTGAGTATATGGAGATCTTTCATGTAGACTCTTGAATGAATTGTGTGCATGTCTCTGCATTTCAGTGGGAGTTGCAAACACATCCATCAGGGTAGAATTTAGCCCTAACCAATGTTCCTTATAAACTACGTGCATGGGCAACCACTCAGGAGAGGTTCAGATGCCCTCCTACTCATTAGCAGAGCACTCACAACTAGATTCTTTGTTTCTGCTGGTGGTGCACATTCACACATGCCTTGGTGCACATAAAATTATTCTCCACATAGATGGAAAAAATCTGCACCTGGATGGAACAGATTAGAGGGTATATTGGCCCTAATTGGTCAAATTTTAATTTGATGAGTGGAGCCTTAGTGGCACAATTTTCAATAGCATTTCTGTAATGTGTCTGTACAAGAGGCCAGACTTAATTTTATAGTACATGTAAGTTATATATGTAATGCACAAAACTCCCATATTTAAAAACATTAAGGTTACAAAGTCAAGCGGTGATAAGTGAAGTTATGCCAAAATTAAGACTGGCTGCAAGTGCATATGCGTTGTGATTCAGTCTGTAAATACATGATCGCGTATTCATTTTTCCTCATTCAGGAGAAATCATCTATTTCTTTGTAGATCTTAGGAATCTAGAAACCGTGCTCTAACCCTTCATGCTGAATTGAAGGAGTTTTGGAAATTTACTAGCCATGATATATAACAACAGTTTCAAAATCATAGGGCACCTGGGAGTTCGATGTTTAGACCACGATTTTGTAACTGTAACTAGGTGGTGGACTGGCTATTGGAAAAATGGGTAAAGACATAGATTACAGGCCTGGAAGGAATTCATGCAGGTTTAAGGAGGTAGTGTACTCTGTAAAGTTGATGCCATTTTACATCATGTGGGTTTGAAACCTGGTGGTCAAAAATTTATCATGTACAACTGATCATTGTTTACTACTTACATTTATTAAACGAGTAGTATATTATGTGATTCATCAAAAAAATGTGAGTGGCACGCCAATTATTATAGCCTTCCCCACGTCTGAAACTAAATTCATTTCAATAGTTTCAGTATCTGCCAGAATTGTACAAAGAGAAGAGTAAGCACTGATTACATGACCACTTTTTGTTGTGCTTTTTCAGAGTGCAAATTCACCTGCACCAGTGGTAAATGCTTGTATCTTGGGTCGCTGATTTGTAACCAACAGAATGACTGTGGGGATAACAGCGATGAAGAGAACTGTCTACTTGTAACAGAGCATCCACCTCCAGGCATCTTTAGCTGTAAGTACTTGCCCTTTGCGTGTGATTTGTGCACACTGACACTTCACAGTTGACTATTATGATGGGCAGTTTGATTTACAGTATGTTTTCAGAAGGTGCTAGATGAAATGGGAGTTAAAGGTTGTTTTCCAACAGTAATCTGTAATTTGCTTTCTCTAAGCAATAACTTCCTTCATTCAGGAAGTTTCTAACTCTGGAAAGTCATTATATCTTTTTTCAGTATTGTAGCTATTCACACAATGATTAGCTCATATGGGACATACAAAGTTATTGACAGTTCTTGAACAAGTTTTGTTTTGAAAATGTACAATCTGCGTTCATTTTTTTTACCATATTCCTAGAAAAATGAAATGTTATGTCAATTTCCAGGGCTTTATTTTTTTGCTTGTAGAAATTATGTTTTATGTCATAGATATCCCTGTGAAATGAGTTTATTTTCATTCTACAGCAGAGCCTGATTCTGACTAGACTATATGTGCATGCATCTATATACAATACTTTAATTTCCTATCATTTTAAATATGATACTCTCTTTGCACAGAATGATGGAGGCTCATTGGAATCTGTGTGTATTTTGCATTGATCGGCATACCCTGAGGTGTCTTATACTTTAATGCTTTTTCGTGTTTTGGCAATGTAAATTATTTGGCTGCAAATCCATTGTGCATACAGAGCCAGAGCATTTTTAACACCCATTCCAGAAAGCTTCCCATACTCCAATGGAATGGGGTAGCTAGCACATTTTCTTAATGGTTTGATCCTGTTATCCAGTATTGGATAAGCCATTTCAACCCTGGTTGAGAGGATGGATTAGGGACAGGCATTTTCAATCATTTTATTAAAGACACATTCTTTCCACGTGCCAAACTCTAATTACTGTATGCAGACGGAAGTGGCAGGTGCAAATAACATGGTTGTATGTGGTATTTGGCATGCTTATGCGGGCGTGTTTAAAATGACATTCCGTAACTTGCACTAGACGTCATATTAAAGTTGCATGTAAGGACGCTTAGAAAACTGTGGACCTGTGGACTATAATATTAAGCAGCTTTTCACTTTCCTTATGTACTGGCTCTCAGGAGTCAGTCTGCAAGAACTTACACCAGAGAGCCCTAGAAAGAGTAAAATGGTGAAAGAAGGAGTAGAGGGTTGGATACAGCATTGGCAGCACTTGGTTTACATGATACATCATAATATTATATAATCTATAGATCTAGAAATAGACTTCTAGCATGGAAATGATATGTAGCAAGAACATTGTCGTAGTGCAGGGACTCTCAACTTTTCCATACTACTGTACCCCTTTCAGGAGTCTGGTATGTCTTGTGTACCCCCCAAGTTCTACCTCCCTTAAACACTACTTGCTTATAAAAATCAAACATAAAAATATAAATGTGTCACAACACACTACTGCTGAAAAATGTTATTTTTCTAAATTTTACCATATATTGTGCTTTACATGTCAGTATATAGAAGAGTATGAACAAATAATTTTTTGTACAAAAATTTAGTTTGTATTGCCTTTGTCTGTTGTGAAAATACGCAAATATCTGGATGAGCTAATGTATCCCCTGGAAGAACTCTGGGTACTCTCAGAGTGGGGTACAGGCATCCCTGGTTGAGAATCACCGCTGTAGTAGGTGAAACATTTGTTATTCCATCCTTTACTAATATTAATACAGTTAGTAGATTAGCCCAAAAGGCCTGTGTCTTTGGCGCAGAAGATCAAACTACATATTTCGTAGCCTACGTTTCTACAGTCTCATCCTGGCATCCCAGAGAATTAGGTATAGATGGATACAGATATGTTACAAGAAGCCAAACTGTGAAATTATGAGGTGGCAAGAAGGTATTGCAGCGGCTATCTGTGTGAATTTCAAGGTGCAGCTCAAAGGATTAGCTGTAACTTATCACACCTCCAATGGTTTGATACATGGTATGCAAAATACCACTACTCTTTTTGGGCTGTACTGCTGCAATTGTAATCACCCATGTGATAAATGGCATGGTAGAGCTAGCAGGCTCCATCATGACTCAGTTTGCTCCCTGCTTGGTCTCTCAGATTGTGGGTCTGTTGACTTTCTTGTCATACTTTAAGGCCTGATTCTATTCCTAGGCATTTGTGGGCAGGTTAGAGGGGGTATCTAATTAATTGCTAGGGGCATTATGAAGGAGGTTAACTGTTTATCTACCAGCAGTGGAATGGAGAGGTTCGTTATTTGTTATATGAGGTAAGATGAGGTTGGAGATTTTTAATTGTTGTGAGGACTCCAAGAGCCCAGGATGGGAGATTGTTAGTAGGGGAATATCTATTTTAAATCTGAGAAAAAATTAAAATAAATGGGGAAATAATAGTTTCAGTAGTGAACCAAGGAGAAAAAGATAAAAGCCAAGAGTCAATATAATACAGCTAGGTGGGATTGGTGGGATTTGTCCTTTATTGGCCCTGAAATATACTCTGCAATGTTAGAAGTTCATGCCAGGAATGTTGTGCAACAGAAGCTCATTATAACTATTACAATAGAACCTAGTGGTATGTTAGATTTGCAACTTAGAACAGTTGTTGAAATGAAGTCCCCAGACTCTGTGGCGATGACATTTTGAATTAAGTAGGTTTTTTACATGTTTTTGCACAATGTTTTAATAGGGGCCCCTACAAGCTCTTGTGGGGACTTGAAAAAACCCAACAGCTAATATTCCTAGTGACCATATCAGTGACTGAACTGTAATGAAGTGATTTAAAAATGACACCAGTGCACAGAATATTTTCCAGCGGAGGTTTATACCAGTTAATATTACTATGTCACGTATATAGTAGTGTGTTTTTGGCTGATGTGCACTACCTTCCATAGACTATGCAGGCAATACTTCTAAAACAACATGTAAATACATTGCAAATCTCTGTCTTGGTTAAGTTCCAGCATGACTGACCTCCTCTTTTTCTCTTGGAGGTGCTTTAGGTGTGTCATTTGGTGTGAAAAAATGCTCATGATTTCCCACTGCTATATTGTATTTCAAAGTGACCCTTCTGTTTTCGTTCTGACTTTTTGTTTCTCTAAAGCTATGTTTATTTGACTTTACAATAATGTATAGAACATTTCAAATGTTCTTCACTTCAAATGTATAGAACATTAGCCCCACCGTCAAATCCACAATGCTGTAAATGTTCTGTTGAATTTACGTAAACACTCTGTACCTTTATAGCAGTAATCCCTGTTAGGATGTGCATTCCGTAGCTATTTCTCATTCACCTGCATCACAATAATAAGTGCAGAATCCTCTGGTTTTTGCTTGTTGCTTAATCTAGCTAAGTTACATGAAAATTGGTGGAAAGATTATTTTATGAGGTACATGATGCCTGGACTCAGTGATGGCAGAAAATATTACTGTATTGTGCTTGAATCTTGGTAATGTCATAGATCTGCTGCCACAGTCTGATACCATTATAAACTCTGATCTGGTCTTTCCAGATACTGATACTGACCTTGTTTTCGTGATCACCCATAATACTGAGAATAAATGAGGGCAAAATGGCGAAGACAGTGTTTTTCAGAATGAGGATCCAAGGGAAATTATATATCCCACGGCAGCACTATCCTGGACATTTGCTGCAGCATACAGTGTAGTTAGCTGCAGTTTCTGTACCTGGTCGGACACAGGCCTTCTGTGAAAGACATCCTGTCAAGCTGTGTGGAAAATGTTTTTGCTTAGCATGTCTAATTACCAATCATCATTATTAGTTATTTCTGTGCTTTGAAACTGCTGGAAGCCAAAATTATTGTTGTTTCCTGCATTGCAAGTATCTTTTTAAGAGCAAAGGATATAACACTCACTAAATTTTATTGTATCCTTTTAACGAAAAGTTTTAGTTTTTGGATTAATCATCCACATTTGCTTTTCTCTGTTAAAGCCAGATTGTGTCCTTTATCTGTAGTTCCAAGATTTTTTTAATACCCTTTTTTCTCTTTCAGCTTCATGCCCTGATCCAGCAAACCGCTAGCTACTTAACTGTGCACGTGAGATGTCCCACTTCAAAGGGACAACTCATATATGAAAAGCTAGGCAAATATGTAAGTGTTTGCAGGATTGTGACCAGTTCAGTTTTCCTCTGTTGATTTGCAGAAGGGGGTCTCTGTTCTTCCTGAGATATATACTCCAGTACATTAATGAGAGGTTATAGGCCAATTAAGTCATATTATACTAGAAAAAAATGTGTGTTTGCTAATAGGAGTTACAATACTAGTGCCCCAGACAAGAAAAATTGTAGTTTTAATGCTTGTTAGTGGGTGTGGGTTAAAATGACACCTTGCCTTATGTATACAATAAAACCCTGAGTTATGTGGGGGTTGCGTTCCTGCAACCCCCACATAACTCAAATTTTTGTGCGAGACAGGGTGGGGAGCCAGGAACCAGTCTGCCACTTGTTTCCCAGGTCCCTGCCACTTGCAAGACCCAGGAAACTGAACAACTCACCAGGGCTGGTCCGTGTTCTGGCTGCTTCTCCTTGCCTTCCCCTAGCCATGTAGCTGTCAGCCTGGGGGAAGGCTGGGAGAAGGGGCACTTAGCCTGCCTATCTGCCCGCAGCTGCTGGCAGATAGGCAGGCTGACAGCTACAGAGCAGCTTCAAGTTGGCTGTGTCTACACTTGCATTCCTCTTTCGAAAGAGGCATGCAAATGAGGGAAATTGAAAATGCAAATGATGTACAGATTTACATATCTGGCTCCTTATTTGCATATTCTTATTTCAGACCAGCTTCTTTTGAAAGAAGAAAACCAGTGTAGACACTGCTCTTTCGAAAGTAAACCCCATTTTCGAAAGAATCCTTCTTCCCATAAAAAAGGGAAGAAGGATTCTTTCAAAGATGGAGTTTACTTTCAAAAGAGCAGTGTCTGCACTGGTTTTCTTCTTTCGAAAGAAGCTAATTCGAAACAAGAATATGCAAATGAGGTGCCAGAAATGTAAATCTGCACATCATTTGCATTTTCGATTTCCCTCATTTGCATGCCTCTTTTGAAAGAGGAATGCAAGTGTAGACACAGCCGTTGTGTTTAACTCGCATTAAAGTGAGTTACTTGAAACTAGAAGCCACGTATTTTGGGGGTTTACTGTACTAGGATTTTAATGTATGTTAATGTGTTAACATCTACCTTTTCTTCTAGTTAAAGCAAGGCATTAATGCTGTGTGTGACTGTGTCCTAACTTAGCTTTCTATGAACCAGCCTTTGTCAACTTGAGCCTGCACAGTTTATAATTTGTATCATTACTAGCAGTAGTCATATTTATTGCTCTGATTAATTGAGCACTTTTTACATACTTGCAGAAAACTGTGATAAGAAAAAATGAAACAAAAGTTCAACTAAACTTGCAATGAATGCAAATGCAGAGTTTTCACCACTGCAATCTAGAGCTTCGTAATGACTTGACCATGAAAGGTTACTGTATGCTCACTTGTCTGAGACCTGTAAAATTAGGACTGTCTGTGGAATTCAAAGAACATGCCTGTTTTTACCAGGGCACAGTTCATTTGTCAGGGTTTTCCCCAGCATTTGTGCATCGACTGATCCCCCTACACTAGCCTGCCCTGGCTGCCCAGAGGTAATTTGATTTTGAAAGTAGCATAAGGAATGGAAAGTTTAAGGCTGCTGTCTCTGCTGCACCCAGTACTGCAGCCAAGTGTAACTGAGATCTTCTAGAGATGCTGGAAATCTAATTCTTAGTTTGTTTAGTTGACTGTATAGTTCGTTGTGAGTGAAACTGGCTGTGCAGTTCACTGTGTGTGGGCATGGGCATGCTATTTAAACAAAATACTGTCGTGTGAAAATGAGAGGAACTATAAAATAAGGAAGACTGCCTCTCTCTGGTGTCATGTGAAATTTGGGTACACGTCAGATGATAAATTGTCAGCATTAATGAGGCTGACACTTTACTACAATTTGAGGTGGTAATGTCAGGGTTTACTGTGGAATCTTTATTTTCCTTGGTGAGGTGTACTTCCTCACACCTTTTGTGACAGCTGTGTACCTTGTAAAATCTATAGGGGTGTAAAGAATGATTATGCCTTAAAAACAAGGAACTCAAACAAAGGAAAATATTTTGTTTAATAAAAGAAATAGTGGTTTGAAAAGGCCATTTGCAACACTCTCTTACCGTTTCTCTGAATTCGTGCAGATAAAATCAACTTCTCAGATTTACATTTTGATTGTATTTTTGCTTTCATGTGTGCTGGGCTGTCCCACTTCAGGTGAAATTTATCCATTTCTTTAAATATTTAGCAGTCTAGCGTAGATGTTAATGAAAGTCTGGCACTGCTATTTTGAGAATTGCCACAATGATAGTAATTTTCAGTGTCAGATTACTGCTTTGCCGAGGGAAAGGGAGATGGAAGGAGGAGAGAGAGAGAGGAAAAAAAGATTGTTTCACTTCTAATAGAGTTTGCCATCAGCCTGGCTGTGCCAGACAGATGGATCATGAATACTGTCTAGACGCTCTCTGCCTGAGTGGAGCTGTGGTCTCTAAGGACAAGCAATGAGACGCCAGCTTAAGTAACTGGGGAAAGTCAGGACGAGCTCTCCTCTAATCAGATAGCAATCAGTGCAGATCCTGCTTCACGGGGCTAGACGCAAGGCTCTCTGTTACTGATAACAGATCAATACCGATTGCAGCTGAAACCTGTCTATTATTAGACTTCAGAGGGAGAGAGAAAGAGGCCAGAGTATTTTAACGCTATTGATTTCAACTGTGTATGTCCAGAGAATGCAGAATGATTTCATTCAGGAGTGTGGTACTTGAGAGGCATGTTGGAGTGGAGAGGAGAGTGGGAAGGCCGTCGTCTGGCCCTAAAACACACACGTCAACCTGTTTAGTTGGGAGATTTCTTATTGATTGTTCAGTCGGCGTGCACGCTTGGAAATGCCCCTGCTGCTCACTTTCCTGCAGTTTGGTCCGCTTGGTCAGGAAGTATTTTTTTTTTCTGGTCTTTTTCCCCTCCTTCCTCTGTTCTGATGACATGGACTGAGGTATCCAGCTAGCTCTTCCCTCGCTTTGGTGTGCTCACCGGGGGAGCCTCTGGGAGATGTTACTGAGCTTAATGTTCTTTAGCTCAGCACATTTTCATTGCTCTGTCACTAAGCACTATTGGTTCCCTGCTCATTAAATAGAGTTGGGGGAGGTGGAGCTAGTAGTGTGTACTTCTTAGCCAGCAGAGTTGGATTTGATAAATTTGGTATCTTACTGGAAGATGGCAAGATGAATCTCTGGCGTATATGGTGCAGAATGTCCACAGTGGTCTCAAATTCTGGTTCTCTGTATAAAACCAAATACCCAATTGAATCTCCTGGGGTTTTGTATACTTTCAGAACATGGTTTCCCAAACTGGGGGGCGTGCCCTCCTGGGGGACATGAAGACATTCCAGGGGTGACCCAGCCCCCCCCATTATTTCCCCCAACCAAAGAAAGCCTTTGCTTCCAGCTCTCAACCCCTGCCATTTCACATGGGCGACCCGGCTCAGCCGCTTAAAAAGCAGGCAGCCAGCAAAGGCCCATGTGGAGCTAGCTGCTTCCTGCAAAGGTGAGCGAGTGTGGGTGGGGAAGAAGAGGAGGATAGGGTTAGATGGGGGGCTGGTGGGGCCTGGCTTTGGGGTAGGGGAGGTGCTCCGACAGGCGGCCCTGGTAGCGTAGGGCTCAGGCATATGGCCAGCTTGGGCTGCACCAGGCAACGACAATGTGGGCCTGTGCCGTTAGCCTGGATGATCCATAGTTGGTCTCCTAGAATTTCCCAACTTATGCAGAAAATGCAGCATCATCTTTCATATTAAATTAATTTGTTTCTGCTGTTAAATTACATTTTTATTAAATTTTTCGGCCAAGAAAAGCTATTTGTGCTTAGTTTTAATTTAAAATAACATTTTTATGTCAAGATTTTGTTTATTTTAAGGTATGAATTGAATTTTTTGTTAAAGGGGTTTGGATGATGGTAAAGCAGAGTTGGGGGCGTGAGGGTTTCTTAAAAATCAAAAGGGGGCGTGATTCCAAAAAATTTGGAAACCACTGTTTTAGAAAATCCATTTTGTTTTAATTCTTTACCCCTTGATGTGAATGCTGAAATGCTAGAACAAGGGTCAACAACCCCCAGCACGGGTGCCAAGAGTGGCATGCAAATTAATTTTCCTCAGTGCCTAAGGTGGGAGCTCAGCCCTGCCCCTCTTCCCCCATGCAGCTGGCAACTTGCTCAAAGCCATGCTGCCTGTGGATTAACAAAAGACCACGTAATGTTACCAACCGCTGCCTACATGATAAAGATCTGCATCTTAATTTACTAATGAAGCTGTTTTAAGTAGAACTATTAGTGACTTTAAAAAGTATCACCCATCCCTAGAGATCAAAATGTCAAATTTTAGCACTCTGCCGCAGAAAGGTGGCTGACCCTTGTGCTAGAAACTGTAAGCAAAGTGTTTGTTTTTGTGATTGTTTATTCCTTGCAGATTTTGAAATGCATCGAGAAAAAGTGTTAATATAAATCTAAAGTTGGAATGAGCAAAGCATGGTTGAGAGTGGTATTGAAGTTCTCTATTTAATTTTGTTTGTTTTCAAAATACCAAGTTCTGTTCGCCTTTGGGTGGAGACAGTAGGCGAAATCCTGGTCCAGGGTAGCCAGTGGCAAAACTCTTGCAAACTTCAGTGGCACAAGAGTGTACCCACAGTGCTCTGGAACATTAAGGTATTGAAAAGTGTGGCAAACAGCTGGGTAATTTTTTAAAATAAGAGGCAATGTCTGGGAGCTGGGGAATTGTTGCAGCACAGGCACTGCAGCTCAGAAGGAGCTGTCTTTGTGCCCCAGTTGGTCCATCCCTTGCAGCTGTAGTGACCATCCTGTCCTGCCAGCACCCGCTCCAGCCCAGGGAAGAGCGAAAGGCCCACATGAGGCATTGACTGATGGACTGGCATTGCATCCTGGGCTTGTGGTACCCATGCTGCCACCGGACAGGGAGTGACACTGCTTCCCACCGCAAGACTGAGGCTGCAAATGCTCCCTCCAGCACTCCCCAAATATCTCCTTCTGCACCCACAGCTAACACATCTGGCACCCCCCCATGTACCTCTCTCTGTATGCACACACCCTGCCAGTACCCCTCGAATGCCCCCTCTTATACCCTCCCAGGACACAACCCCCCATCCCCCAAATACCCTCTCACACTAAACACACCCCTGTAGTACCCCTCTCCCCCCAGTATCTCTTCCAGTGCCCCCCACCAAACAGGATTCTCTCTCCCCATCCCCAGCTCCTTGTCAGTATAGAGATTTCTTTGTAGAAGGTTATGATTTAGAGACGCTCCTTCATAAGGGACAAAATTATGAACATGAGAACTTGCGCTGCATCCTGGAGGGAGGGGATTGGGAACACCACATGCCTGTGTGCGGCAGTTCACCAGAGACACTCTCTGGTTTGTTTTATGAGTGTTTTATTCCTTTCTCATTCACTGATATATTGTTTAATGAACCCCAAGATTATCACAGTTCTCATCCACATACGTTTTCAGTTGCTGGAGAAGTTGGCATAGAATATGGTAGAAGTCATGTGGTTAAATCTCTTGTTTCATTTTTAATACCATTTTCCAAAAGCTTTCCAATCTGACTTTTACTTTTTTCCTCATTCATTTGAATATAATGGTAATTGAATAACTCCTAATTATGAGCAGTGCATCTGTGCTGTATTTGTACTTGGCTAACACAGGTGTCTAGATGAGCAATCACAGAGTGTACATCAGTGGAAACCTCTGGATTGTCTTCTTCCAAGCACACAGCAGATATAAACACTACTTGTATTTTCATATCTATTAAAGCATTACAGAGGTTGTGTTTTGAAGGGGCTTTTAAAAATAATGTGCAATAAGAAGCCAAATAACCTTCATCCCCTAAAAATAATGGAGATTGTTTAATATTTATAATATTTTTTGTGGGTTTATGCCAGACCTTGTACCTTCAGAGACAGTTCATATTATGATCAAATGAACAGCCTTAATTTCTTTTGACCAGAAACATGTTCCTCTAGGATGCCATCCTGTGACATTTACATTTTAAAATATCTGTGATAAAATCTACTTTATACATATTATCTATTAATTGTATATTGTATATGCAATATTCAGAAATGTTATATATTACAAATCTATAATAATTGTGTGATTGTGAATTACCCAAGCAAGATGGTAGAATACCAGGAATACCAGTTAAATTTCCTTTATCTATGATGGTAATTAGCCCTTGGAACAACTTCCAAGAACTGCGGTGGATTTTCCATCCCTGGGAATTTCTTTAAAAAAAAATAAAAAAAAAGATTGTTTGTTTTTCTAAAACACGTGATCTAGTTTAAACAGGAACTATATCAGGGAAGTGTTGTGGCCTGTGTTATGGAGGAGTCAAGCTACATGATCACAGTGGTCCTTTCTAGCCTTGGAACCTATCCTATTACAGTCAGGCTGTGTATAGGCTGCAGGGAACTGTTGGCAAAAGATACACAAACCGCATACTGCAATTTACATATCTTTTCGTGACAGCTCTGTTAGGAGAGGCTTGTCAGATATTGGGCCTGTCCACATGGGGCCAAATGTTGGAAAAAATCACTCTGTCGAGACATCCATTCTTCCTCATGGAACGAGGTATACAGGGATGTCGACACTCCTGAGTGGAAGATCTCCTCGCAGAGATCTGCAGTCTGGATGGGCACTCTGTCGACAAAACTTCTGTCAACAGAAGTTTTGTTGATAGAAGCCTGCAGTGTGTAGACATAGCCCCAGAGAATAGGACAAGTGATGAGGAGGGCTCTGAGTCACTACAGAGAATTCTTTTGCAGGTGTCTGGCTGATGGGCCTTGCCCGCAAGCTTAGGGTCTACCTGATAATAATAATGATGTCTTTATAATATGATGAAACCCTCTGTCATTAAATCTTTGCTGAGGCTGAGGGGCACCTGTTTTTTGGTGAAGGATAAAAGCGTATGGCTTAATGAAGTAAAGAGATTCTCTTTGCTCTATGGAGTGAGTTTGCGTGTGTGTGCTTCCATGTGTATATACTGCAAAGTGGAGACCACTGAAATAATGAAATTCCTTCACAGAAAGATTTGTGCAATGGGGGAACCTGCAAGCCATGCCCTAGCATATATTCTTTCTTGTAGTTTCCTGAGGACAGACATCTTGAAGCTCACAGCAGTCTGTGTTGTATGGAAAATTGTGTACAGAATTATTCCCTTTTTAGCCAAAATCTATTATATTGCTTTTGATACAGAGTAAGCTACTTGTTCGTCAGAGTCAGTGATAAAAACAAGAATAGAAGTGCTATCTTATTAAAAAGTCTAAGGCCTTACTAGCACTTGTGTACCGTTAAACACATGTGTAAGCATAATTCCTGAATGCAGATGTTTTCTTGAATCTGGGTCTAATTGTTTCATTATACAAAGCCTTTGGGCCAAATAGTAGCAAAATACATAGGATAACAGGCTGTGTATCACAGTGAAACTACATATAGCTATGAATGCTTCAGAATTTAAGGATAAGGATGTCATATAAATGTTAGTGGGAATGGGTTTGGAATAGGCCTGTGAAAACATACTGTAGCATATGTCCCCTAATGGCAGGGGCATGCAAAATGTGGACCACTGGATACGCCAGCCACCAGCCTGGAGCCTCTAACAGACCCCTGCCTGCTGCTCTCCTGAATACCACTCAAAGTGGCTGGCTATGGGGGCAATGTGCTATCTGGATGCCACGTACCCTGGGAGGGAGGGAGGCTAAGAGTGTTGCATGTGTCACGCACACAGTCCAGGCAGCTCCTATTGGCTGGTTTCCAGCCAAATCCTGTAGTTATCTCTCCACCTCTCCTGCATCTCAACCTTGTGCCTCAGGTCACAACCCCAAAACCTGCACCACTGCACCCAGTTCCTCTTCTCCCACACTGCATGCAGAGTGGCGGCCCAGCACTCCATGACCTTTCAAAGGGGCCTGGAGTTCTGGTCTCTGCTACTGGGGATGTGGCTGGAGCTCTGGACTCCTTTGAAATGCCACACTTGGGTTCAGCTGCCCCCTCTGCCTTCCCCCTGCCGGCAGGTCTGGGGCCAGTCCTTCTGTGCTTCGGGGAGAGCAGGGGGAGGTGAGGAAGAATGAATGGACAGATGCTATTAAGGAATTAAGAAAATTTTCAGCGGTTGCATATTATAAAAAGATCTACAGCAGCATCCCTGTGAAATGCTAAGTGTGTAGGGTTTTTCCCACCTGTAATTAATATTACAATGTTGGAAATAAAATCAGGTCAGGTTCTAAAGAAATATTTTTGCTGTAAGAGGGGAATGCAAAACAAATCTTCCTGAACGGCTGCGAGGGTACCGGGAGATAGTGATGATTCAGCAATGGTGATATTTTTTTCCTCTCAATAGTAAGCTGTGTTGAATGCCTTATTCAAGATAAGCATCTTCTCCAAACAGTGAAAATGTTCCAGAAAATAGAGAGTTGTATACCTGAGGGAACAGTAATGCTTGCTCAGATTGGAATATTTTCTTCTGGAATGTATTCATCTAACAGCTTGATGTTACAGTGCCAATCACTTCATTCTTCCTTCCCATTGCATTCTCCTGCAGACCCCATTTTCCCTTCCCATATTGCTGTGTAATAGGTTCGCAAAGGTGAGAGGGAATAATGACGCAGTATGTGAATGCAGAGTCTGGCACCTAGTAACACTTTGATAGAAATAGAAAGCCGTGAAAACAGTATTCAAATATGCTAACAAGCTGCGGGAACTAATGGGCTGAATTTTTACACTGCAGATGTTCTCCCGGCACTTCTGCTGAATTCAGAAACAAATGTGTGGAACTGATGATATTACTGTGGTCTCGACAGTGCTGCTCTCGAAAATGATCTCTCCCTTCTTCGTGTTTTGCTAAGGCATAGAATGTCTTCTTCTGTGGACTAAAACAAAGAAAGTAATTATATGTGTAAAACAGATTTATACTTAGTTTATGGCAGTTGGCCTTCAGGTGGCTGAACATAGTAGGTTATGACAGGTCACATGAGTCTTGTTTACGCAGAGTTATTTTTACAGAGCCATACAGCATTTATATAGGTGTATTCAGGGCCGTATAGGCTCGGCTGAGGAGTTGCTAGATCCTCCGTGTGTTTATTAGGTCTCCTGCACCACTAAGGGTCAGAGTTCTTGAAATTTTTCTCATTTGATAAATTGAACTAAACTGTATGAAAATGTAAGTGCGGTACTGTACAACATGCAATCTGATTTTTGAAAAAACCAACCTCCTATCTTTCACAAGGCTAGGATTCTGTGTGCTTTTGGAAGGAAATTTTACTTATAGGTTCATTTGTCTTGCTCCAGCACCTCAGCCTGTCAATCCGTGTCTCCTTTTCATTGTCAATATTCAGCATAAAATAACAATCATCTGTCTCCTCCCTTCTTTCCAGCTCTTTTAATAACAATATTGACTTGCTTCCAATAGGTTCTGGCATTTCTGAAGAAATCTGTATTAATGCTGGCAAAAGATTTGTCAGATGCCACCTTTGTTTGCAGTCTTTTTCTTCTGTCTCCTTTGTTGTTTTTTGTAAATTTAACAAAATGGAAGGCACACATTGCCTTTGTTTGTCGTACTCTGTAGCTTTTATATTGAACACCTGTTGTTTGCACAAGTATGCCTACGGTACTGATTCTCAGCCTAATGGCTCTAGATATTAATAGTAGATGATAGATTCCCTCTATCAGGTGCATTTACAGTGTACTGACAATACAAGACTTTCCAATCATTCCACCTTCTACCAAACCTTTAAAAAGGTGTGAGGAAAATTAATTTAATTTGTGTCTACTAGAAAAGGAAGGGTAGGGCTGAGATGAAATGAAGAGTATGGATATATGGGTTCTTTTCCTAGCTCTGTCACAGGTTACCTGAAGGACCAAGGGCAAACCATTTTAATCGCTCTTTGACTTCATTTCTTTGTTTGTAAAATGGAAATAATGATGCTCAATGGTTTGAGCATTGGCCCTGTGAACCAAGGGTTGTGAATTCAGTCCTTGAGGAGGCCTTTTAGGGGTCTGGGGCAAATAGGTTTTTTAAAAAAAGGTCTGCCAGGGATTGTGCTTGGTCTTGCATCTCTAGGTCCCTTCCAGTTCTATGAGATGTGTGTGTGTGTGTGTGTGTGTGTGCGCTTATCTACATCGAGGGTGTTGTTAGATTAAATCAATTAAAGGTCACGGGGAACTTGCAATGAGAATACGAGAAGGGACGGAAGTGTCTATAAATAACTTGTTTGAAGTGTATTATACTGAGAGAAAAAGGCACATGACTTACGCAATCTGAAGAGAAACTGGAGAAATATGAGAAAGAGCAGGGGAGGGGAGCCTGTGGTCCAGATCTGGGCTGCAGCTTCCCTGGATCTGGTCCCCAAGGCTTGGGGCTCCCCTCCCCAGTATCCAGCCTGTGGCAGAGTGGGGATGTGGAGTCCCGAGTCTCGCAGGCCAAGCCAGGCAAGCTGGGATTCTGACAGGGCGTGGTAGGGCAGGAAGTGGCTCCGCAAAGCGCTGTTCCTGTTCTCCTAGCCAGGGAATGGGGAGGAGGCAGCAGCAGTGACAGCACTGCCTGGAGGCTTTATCCTACTGCTCTGATTGGCCGGAATTCTGGCCAATCAGAGCAGCTGAGGATAGTGCCTGGGAGCAGGGGCAAGGAGACACAGAGCCATATGCATGGTGGGGGGTGCTGCCCAGGCAAGCTGCTTCCCCATCATCCAGACTCCATACCCCTCAGCTGCTCCTGCACCCCCTATCCCAAACCCCCATCCCCACCCTAAACCCTCCCTTCCAGACCTTGCACTTCAAACTCTCCCACACCCTTCCTCCCACCCAGGCCGCACACTCCCAGCCCACTTCTGCACTCCTCATCCACCCAGACCCCTACTCCTCCTGCCCCTCCTCCTGGTCAGACCCTCAGGCCACTCCTCCACCCTCTCCTGTCCAGACTCCCACTTGCAGCTTGCTCCTGCATCTCACTTCCTAGATCAGCCACCTCCAGCTCACTCCTGCACCATCCCTCCCGCCCAGGTCCCACAACTCAAGCCCACTTCCTGGCAGCCCCCTCCCACACTGAACCCCTTGTTTATGGCCACACCCCAGAGACTAGAGGAGGCCCACAAAATGTGCAAACCTGGCCCTTCTAAGCCCTGGGGCTGGTATGTGAGGGGGCAAAGGGAAGGTTTCCTTATTTGTTTTTCACTCAGGGATAATGTCAGTGAGTTGTTTTTTTTTCTTTTCACTTATGTGGGGCTCCAGCTGTGGCCTCCTGCCCCGATACACAGCACTGGACCATGGACATACTTTTACAGAAATCCCAGCATCTTAAATTAAGTTAAATATTAACATGGATTATACACATTTACTGATGGCTGAGTAGAAAATGCTCCTTGTGACTGGGTTTAGCAAAGGAACTCACTTTTCATCTAGTTGTCCCTGCCAACAGCTGCTCAGGTCCTGAAGTGGTCTCTCTTCTCCTGATTTGCCTTCAAGCCAGGTCACTTTACATTCTCTCCCTTTCCAGGGTATCAGTTTCTCACACAGTCAGTCTCCTACTTGACAGTGGTCCATTAGTATGTTGTCTTCTACACATACAGGGTTCCTCTTGTGTTTTGCTCTTCTCTGTACAATGTGACCCCAGAACTTCTCCCTGCAGTCTTTTAATCAAACTCTAAATTAAAATACAAACTGTAATAAAAAAAAAAACTTGTGAACCTTTCCCAGGATTGGACCACGTGCTCCCCAGCTGTCAGTTCTTCTGCACTACAGACTGCTTATTTGGAAGTTGCCTGCCTGGATTTTGGCTTCTGGTCTGGATCTTGAGCTCCAGTGTGCTCTCAAAACCATTTGTGGGTGGGTTGGCCTTCTCTCAGGCCAGTTAGTCTTCTTTTCTCCTGCAACCTTCTTGCATAAGTACCAGCATATTATCTTCTTTCTGAAGTTTCTGTCATCTACTACCCAGAGAGTGCCTCCTCTCTGAGCTTTCTTTACAAAGAAATAGACCAGCTCTTCCCTAGTTGGGATTCATCTTTGATTGGGCCTAGCCCACACTCCCGGTGCAGCCGGGTTTGTTAATTGGCCTTAGTTCACCATTAACCATTTCATCATTTCTGTAGGGTAATCACCCCTTCACCCACCCAGCAATTTAAAAACAGAGCATTTGTTCAAAAGGTATATCTACTGAAAATTGTGAGCCTCCTTTTTAATTTTATTTATATGAGTTGTTTCTGGTCTGTTGCTTAACACTTACAGATTTAGCTTTTCCACTGCTGAATCAGTATCTAAGTATCACACTAATAGATGCTCTAAAATTAGTAGAGATAGAAACATGAGAACTCACTTAGGTGAAAATTTTATTAGGACTCAGGAAATAAGAGTAGGAATCCACCATCTGCATGGCAAAAGGTTAACAGCAGGGATGCCACAAAGATCCATATGAGTATTAGTGTTGTTTAATATATTTAGTAATTATCTGGAAAAGGGGTGAAAAGTGAAGTGGCAAAATTTGCAGTTGACACAAAGATTTTAGGGTAGACACAGCTATTTCTGAAACCTGTCAAAATGATCTAATTACAGTAGCTGAGTAGACAATACAATGGCAAATGAAAATCAGTACTGATAAATGCCGAGTAATTTAAACTGGTGGGGAAATGTCAACTAAACATATGTGTTATTGGATTCTAAATTAACTGTATCAACTGTGGAAACTGAGTATCACTACAGACAGCTGAATGAAGACCTCTCAGTCAAAAGTAAAATAAAATAGTATGATCAATAAGATCAGGATGGAGAGTAATATGGAAAGTATTATAATGCCTTTACATATATCAGTGGTTTGCCCTCATCTGGAGTACTCTGTTCATTACTGGTTATCTCCATTCAAAAACATGTTTCTCGAGAAAGGGTTCAGAGAAGAGCAATAAAAACTAAACGAATGAATGAAAAGATTGAAGATACTGGGACTGTCGCTTCATAAAAATCAGAGGCCACATGATAGAGGAACAGAAAATAATGAATGGTATGGAAAACAAATCAAGAATCCTGTTCTTGCCTCATAAAAATAAAGAGGCAGTCAATTGAACTAACTAGTGACAAATTCAATTTAGAAAATACTTTTTTTTTTTTTAAAGCACATAATTAGACTCTGGAAGGTATTACCTTGCGATGTTGACAACAGAAAAAAATCAGCAAACTTTAAAGACCAGGATATTTGTACAAATAATTTAGAATAGTAGAAGGAAAGTGTTTTAGAAAGTGTATACCATCTCTAGCTTCAGCCCTTAAACCAGTCTCTAATTGTTAGTGGTTAGGAAGAGAGCTTCGTGTCAAGCAAATGAACACAGCTGTTCTTTGAGTGGTCCCTGTGGGTGCTCCACAGTAGGTATTGGGCTTGCCCCGGCGCCACAGTTCGGAAACTTCTACCAGTGTCCGTCGGGTCGCACAGGCGCCAATGCGCGCTGCTCCCTCGCACGCTCTCGGTCACGTGCGCGACCTGGTCCCCGCCAGTTCCTTCTCAACCGCCAGCGGCTGCAGATGGAATTTTCTCCGGCTCCAACTCCTGAGACAAAAAAAAAAAAGAAAAGAAAAAACTGTTGTTAATAGTTATTAGTTGTTACTTGTTAGTTGTTTTATGACTGTTGAAACCATTTTGTGCTATATACAATTTAAAAAAAAAAAAAAGAAGAAGAGAGGAACAAAGGGGAGAAGAGAGGCGGCTGCCTTAGGCAGTTCGCTACCCCTGAAGGCCGTGAATGTTATCTGGCTACAGACTTCATTAGCCGCTAAGTACCCTATTAACATTTAAAGACTTACAAGCCTCGGCAGAGATGTCTTCGCAGGACTTTATGGAGTGTGAGTCATGCCGCGAGACCATGCCTGCCTCAGATGGGCATAGCAAGTGCATTCTTGAGGAGACCCACGTTACTTGGAAATTAGACTAAAAATGATCTTATTTGATAAGGCCCTCCAACCCGAACCACTGGAGAAGCCCCAGAAAGAGGGGCCCTCGGGGTCGCACATGAGGAAGGCGGTTTTCCCTAACCTCCTCTGCGCAAAAGAAAAGGAAGCTCTCCCCAGCTTGATCCTTGCCGGTAACACCAGCGAGCAGAACGAGCAGAACGCAGGGCCCTGACCCCCTGGCTGCTCATAGCGGGGATACAACAGCACACAGGACTGTGCCTGGCCTCTGACTGCTCAGCAGTTGACACCGAGGGCGCCACAGGCATCAACACGGCAAGCGCCGGAATCAGCGGAGCCGACTCACGCGGCACCGATCCTTGCGGCACCGACGGCACTGGAGGAGGGGCACCCGGCTCGGGGCCAAACGGTGCTGGAGGAAGCTACCCGCGCGGCACCGCGCATAGCGGCACTGAGCGTGGCACCAACAGCGGCGCCGAGGTCCCCGGCATCGGAGGGGGCGGTGCCTACTCTGCAGGGGCAGGGGAAGGCAAAGGCCAAAACCCGGCACTGCAGTCCGGCTCCGGACGTCATTGCGCTGCCGTTATCACCTAGCCGCCGTCCTCCCCCCGAGATACACACACCGTGCCGGGCAGCCACTCCAACAGCCTACTTCAGACCTCCCTCCCTGTTCCTCCAGCCACCATCACCTTGGCTCGGACAATCTTCACCATTTTCCAGCATGGACCCTTGTGAATACTATCACAGATCATCTCCGCCATTATCAACGTCGTCATGGAGATCACACTCTTTCAGACACCATATGTACGCATTCCAATCGTGGTCCAGATCTCCATCACCGGGCCCTTGCCTGTGTTGTCATGGCTGTCCTTATCATACTGAACACTGGCATCGGGGGTCCAGATCCAGGGGCAGATCCCCACCCACACCCCGCCAACACCCCCTCATACAATCTTGCTCTGTGAGAGGAACACAGCTTTCCCAGACAGACATTGGTCCAGAGTCCCGGGACCTTTCTTCACAATCCACAAAAGAGTAGGTATATCAGCAAACTCAAGAATCAGAGGAGTTAGAGGAGGTATATCATAGTGGTGCCTCCTTGTCCTCCCCAGATGAGGCGGGTGTCCCCAGGGACATCTCCCCCCTGGACAACCTTAAGCAGTTCCAGGAGCTGTTCAAGAGAGTAGCACTCACACAGGACATTCAAATAGCGGAGGTGCAGGAGAAACATCATAAACTCCTGAAGAATCTGAGACTCCCAGCTTCATCCAAAATCACCATTCCGCTAGACAAAGCCATTATGGAATCAGCCACCAACATATGGCAGATTCTGGCCTCCATCCCGCCTACAAATATAAAGGCGGATAAGAAATACTTTGTTCCAGCCAAAGGAATGGAATTCCCGTTTAGACAATATAAATCAGGAGGGTCAGACAAAGATGTGAGGAAATTAGACCTGTTTGGCAAAACGGTCTACTCCTCCTCTACATTATTACTAAGAATGGCAAACTATGCGGCACACCTGTCAAACCACAATTTCGACAATTACTCCAGACTGACCCCTCTTATGGACTTCCTCCCAGAGGACAAGAAACCAGTGCTGAAGGCGATCATCCAGGAGGGCTACGCAGCCTTGTGAACAGGAGTTCAGATCGCCCTGGATGTGGCGGACACAGCGGCACGCTCAACAGCCACAGCAGTGGTAATGCGCAGGGAATCCTGGCTCCAGACGTCCGGCATTCCCAGAGATCTACAAACAAAAATCGTGGACCTTCCATTTGATAAGCAAAAGTTATTTGCAGAATCAACTGACTCGGTCCTACACTCCAGCAAGGACTCGAGGGCCACACTTAGGACCTTGGGTATGTATACCTCCCCATACAGGAGGAGAAAATTCTACCCCCAGCAAAGGCGCTGCGCCTATCAACCGCAGCGTGCACAATATCAACGAAGCTACGACCACGGGCGCCACCTACAGCAGCAGCAGCATAGGGCCCTCAGGCGACATCCCCAACAAAGTCGCACAACCTCGGGGCGAGCCCTAAGACCGGAAGTTTGACGGGTATGTCGAGGACTGCACTATCAAGACCATCTCTCAATGCCACTCTCAACGCATGTTCTATCACCGCCTCAAACCATTTTATTCCCAATGGCAAAACATCGCAACAGACAAATGGGTACTGGAAATCATAGCCACGGGTTACAAGATCCCCTTCCAATCTCTCCCACCACTGAAACCTCCCACCCAGTCCTCCCTCACGAACCTTTCTCATGAGACCAGGCTGAAACAGGAGGTAGATCATCTCATGTTTATAGGGGTGGTGGAGAGAGTACCGGAACAATTCCAAGGGAAAGGTTTTTACTCATGATACTTCCTAACAGAGAAGAAAACAGGAGGCTGGAGGCCAATTTTGGACTTATGGGCCCTCAACCGGTATTTGCGCAAACAGCGCTTCAGGATGACTACAATTGCCTCCATAATTACAGCACTGGATGATGGAAATTGGTTTGCAGCCCTCGACTTACAGGACGCTTATTTTCATATAACGATCCACCCGGCACACAGAGTTTTCCTCCGCTTCAAAGTCGGTGAGGAGCATTTTCAATACAGAGTTCTTCCGTTCGGTCTCTCTTCGGCACCCAGAGTTTTTACCAGAACCCTGGCGGTAGTATCAGCATACCTACACAGGCAGGGTGTGTTCATTTTTCCATATCTGGACGACTGCCTACTAAAAGGGGTCTCGAAAGCAGAGGTCCTACACATGATACACATCACCGCGAACACATTCACCTCCTTGGGCCTGGTTATCAACCTCGCAAAGTCAAAGACCGAGCCCACGCAAGATATAGAATCATAGGGGCACGCATATACTCTATTACATCAAGAGTATACCTACCCGATGCCCGTTTTCGCATCATCAAATCCCTGGTACAAGGTACGATGTACAGCCCCACGGTGCCAATCCTAACATGTCTGCAACTGTTGGGGCACATGGCAGCCGCCACGTTTGTGGTACAGAATGCCAGGCTACGTATGCGAAGCCTGCAGCATTGGTTGTCAAGCGTTTACAGACCAAAAGTCCATACCATCCACAGGGTAGTATCGCCCACGACGGAGGTGCGAAAATCGCTGGCATGGTGGGTGGATCCCAAGAACTTGCTAGTAGGGGTGCCCTTCCACCAGCCACAAATTGCGTTTTCTCTTGCAACAGACGCCTCCCACATAGGATGGGGAGCGCACATTGGCAGCAAAGTAACCCAAGGACTATGGTCCCCCACGGAACAGACACTGCACATAAACATACTAGAGCTCAGAGCAGTGTTCAATGCGTGCAGACGTTTTCGCAAATACCTGCACGGCAAAGTCGTTGGGATCAATACCAACAACACCTCCACCATGTTTTACATCAATTGACAAGGAGGGGCCCGATCCCGAGCATTATGTGCAGAAGCAGTCCGGTTGTGGAACTGGTGCATTGCCAACAAGATACACTGAAAGCCTCATACTTACCCGGTGTCCACGTGAAGGCGGACCAACTAAGCAGATGCTTTGCATTCACGCACGAGTGGCAGATCCACTCCGACCTGCTCCGACACGTATTTCACAAATGCGGGTTTCCCCAAGTCAATTGTTTGCCACCCAACACAACAAGAAATGCCCTCAGTAGTGCTCCAGAGCAGGCATAGGACGGGGGTCCTTGGGGGACGCCTTCATGATCTCATGGAGGGGCCCTCTACTCTGTGCATTCCCTCCCAAGACACTCATCCACAAGGTTCTAGAGAAAGCCAGAAGGGAGAGAGCACGCATGATGCTCATAGTCCCAACCTGGGACCAACAACAATGGTTTCCCCTGCTTCTGTGCATGTCATGCTTCCCACCACTCCCCTTACTGGTAGTGCCTGACCTACTCACGCAGGCTCAGGGGTCTATAGTGCACCCACATCCTCAGGGGCTCAGCCTACAGGCATGGCTAGTCCATGGCTCAGCGCCTTAGAGAGCACATGTTCGAAGGGAGTGAAACAAGTCTTGGAGTGCAGTCGAAGGACCTCCACGAGAAGGACTTATGAGCAGAAGTGGACGCGATTTACCTCCTGGTGCTCTTCCAAGCAGTTAGCTCCTCTGGACGTCCCTGTAACTGTAATTCTAGACTACCTGCTGGAGCTGAAACGAGACGGACTCTCCCTATCCTCGCTAAAGGTCCATCTCGCAGCTATATCAGCGTTTCAACACAAAGAGGAAGGGCCAACCATATTCGCCCATCCTGTTGTCACAAGGTTCCTAAAGGGGTTGGCAAATCTGTACCCCCCTCGGAAGCCGTTACCGCCGTCATGGAGTCTGGACTGGGTACTCCACACACTGTCGGGACCACCCTTTGAACCATTGGCCACAGTACCCCTCTGACTACTTACCATGAAAACGGCCTTCCTTCTCGCGATTACGTCAGCCTGCAGGGTGAGCGAACTTGCAGCAATAATGGCAATGCCACCCTGCACAGTATTCTCAAAGGAAGCGGTGACCTTACGATTACACCCAGCCTTCGTTCCGAAAGTTTCCTCGGAATTCCACATTAACGAACCAATAGTAATACCCTCGTTTTACCCGAAGCCTCACAGCTCCAGCAAGGAGGCGTTGCTGCACCTGCTAGACGTGAGGAGGGCGTTGGCCTTTTTACATAGACAGAACTAAGTGCTTCCGGAAAATGGACAGACTCCTGGTGTCTATTGCACCCAGGTCGAAAGGGGAAGGCCTATCTTCCCAGAGGATTTCGAATCACATTGTATCCTTCATAAGACTGTGTTACGAGCTCCATAAGACCCCTCTGCTAGCTCCGCCCAAGGCTCACTCCACCAGAGTGATGGCGGCGTCGACGGCCTTCTTCAAAGGAATCCCATTGAAAGACATCTGCAGAGCAGCGACTTGGTCCTCTTACGACACCTTCGCCAAGCATTATGCCGTGCACCGGGTGTTCGAGGAGGATACACGTCTGTCGACAGCAGTCCTCTCAAGGGCAAACTGCACATGAATCGATTACCCACCTCCTTACTTGGGATCACTGCTGGGTGGTCACCTACTGTGGAGCACCCACGGGGACCACTCGAAGAAGAAAGAGAAGTTACTCACTTGTGTAGTAATGATGGTTCTTTGAGATGTGTCCCTGTGGGTGCTCCACTACCTGCCCGTCCTCCCCGCTTCAGATCTCTGTCGGGTGTTTTTCAGGAGCATCCGGGGTGGTTGGTCAAGGAACTGGCGGGGACCTGGTCACGCATGTGACCGAGAGTGCGCGAGGGAGTGGCGTGCATCGGCGCATGCGCGACCCGACGGACACTGCTAGAAGTTTCCGATCGGCTGCGCCGGGGCGAGCCCAACATGTACTGTGGAGCACCCACAGGGACACATCTCAAAGAACCATCATTACTACACAAGTGAGTAACTTCTCTTTCCTACTGCTGGGTTTCTTTGTACCTATTTCTGAAGATAGTTTTGGTCATTGTCAGTGAAGGTATTAGATTAGCTGAACTTTGAGTTTGATCCACTGTGGCAGGAGTGGGGAACCGTTTTTTGGTTCGAGGCCACTGAACCACAGAAAAATCTCAAAAATAACAAGAGCTGTGTCTACACGTGCACGCTACTTCGAAGTAGCGGCACGAACTTCGAAATAGCGCCCGTCGCGGCTACACGCGTCGGGCGCTATTTCGAAGTTAACTTCGACGTTAGGCGGCGAGACGTCGAAGTCGCTAACCTCATGAGGGGATCGGAATAGCGCCCTACTTCGACGTTGAACGTCGAAGTAGGGACCGTGTAGACGATCCGCGTCCCGCAACATCGAAATTGTGGGGTCCTCCATGGCAGCCATCAGCTGGGGGGTTGAGAGACGCTGTCTCTCCAGCCCGTGCGGGGCTCTATGGTCACCGTGTGCAGCAGCCCTTAGCCCAGGGCTTCTGGCTGCTGCTGCTGCAGCGGGGGATTCATGCTGCATGCACAGGGTCTGCAACTCGTTGTCGGCTCTGTGTATCTTGTGCTGTTTAGTGCAACTGTGTCTGGGAGCGGCCCTTTAAGGGAGCGGCTGGCTGTTGAGTCTGCCCTGTGACCCTGTCTGCAGCTGTGCCTGGCACCCTTATTTCGATGTGTACTACTGTGGCGTGTAGACGTTCCCTCACTGCGCCTATTTCGATGTGGTGCTGCGCAACGTCGATGTTGAACATCGACGTTGCCAGCCCTGGAGGACGTGTAGACGTTATTCATCGAAATAGCCTATTTCGATGTCACCACATTGAAATAGGCTACTTCGATGTAGGCTTCACGTGTAGACGTAGCCAAGAAGTCCTGTGGTACCTTATAGACTAGCAGATATTTTGGAGCATAAGCTTTCGTGGGCAAAGACCCGCTTTGTCGGGGGCATGAGTGGGGGAGATCCAGAGGAGGATTTAAAGAGGGGGTCTCAGTAAAGGGGAGAGCCAGAGCTGATAAGATCTATTCAGTCAGGGTGGATGTGGCCCATTATCGGCAGTTAATGTGGACTTGTGAACATCAAGAGAGGAGAAATCAAGTCAGTTCAGTCGGGGGGCGGTGGCCCATTGTTGGTTGCTAATGTGGAGGTGTGAACATCAAGAGCAGAGAAACTGCTTTTGTAATAGGCCAACCACTCTCAGTCTGTGTTCAGTCCTTCATTGATGGAGTCAAATTTGCAAATGAATTGCAGCTCTGAAATTTCTCTTTGCATTTAATTTTTGAAATTTTTTTGTTGTAGGACGGCTACTTTAGATGAGTGTCCAGGGAGACTGAAGTGTTCTCCCACAGGTTTTTGTACGTTACCATTCCTGATGTCTGATTTATGTCCATTTATTCTTTTACGTAGAGATTGTCCATTTTGGCCAGTGTAAATTGCAGCGGGGCATTGTTGGCATATAATGGTATATATTATGTGAGTAGATGTGCAGGTGAAAGAGCCCCTGATGGAGTGGCTCATGTGGTTAGCTCCTGTGATGATATCACCGGTGTCGATATGTGAGCAGAGTTGGCAGTGAGGTTTGTTGCAGGGATTGGTTCCAGGTTTAGAGTTACTGTGTTGTGGTCTGTAGTGGCTGGTGAGGATTTGTTTAAGGATGGCAGGACAGTCTGTAGGCGAGGACAGGCCCTGCCTCCCAAGGCCTGTGAGAGTGAAGGATCGTTGTCCAGGATGGGTTGCAGATCACTGATGATGCGTTGGAGAGGCCTTAAGTAGGGGCTGTATGTGATGGCCAGTTGTGTTCTCTTGTGTTCCTTGTTGGGCCTGTCTTTTAGCAGGTGGCTTCTGGGTACCCGTCTGGCTCTGTCAATTTGTTTCTTCACTTCCTTAGGTGGGTAGTGTAGTTTGAGGAGAGCTCGGTAACGGTCTCGTAGAGGGTCTGTCTCTCTCTGAGGGGTTGGAGCAAATGTGGTTGTACCTTGGTGCCTGGCTGTAAACAATGGATCGTGTAGTGTGCCCCGGATGGAAGCTGGAGGCATGTAGATAAGCACAGTGGTCTGTGGGTTTTCGGTATAGGGTGGTATTTATGTGACCATCACTTATGTGCGCAGACCTGGACAGACCTGGTCCCCAAATGGGAAACAAAGCAAAGCAAAATAAAACCAAAACTCTACACTGACCTAGCTCCCAACTGGGAAGAAAAAACAAAAGAAACAAAGAAGGAAACATTCACCTCACTCCCACTCAACTCGTGGCATTGGGACCCTGCTCATACACCAGCCCACTAGTGGGGTGGGGTGCGGAGGGAGGTGCGTTCAGCGAAGCTCAGATTTTCTGTGGGGCTCAAGTGCAAGGTCCCAAGCCTTGCTGCAAGTCAGATCAAAGTAAATTGGGGACAAGACCTGCCTCGTGATGAGGCTTGGGGCTTATGTTCCCCACCCCTGTACTATGGCAAACCAAAACACCCACAAATTTTTTCAGTGTAGTGTGTAAGAGTGGTCAGTACGAGAGTGATTTGTGATCAGATTTCCGGTGTAAATAATTTACCTCTGTTAAATTTTAATAGGAATTACACACAAAGTTAGAATTCAACTGTACTGGCTAGAGAAAAACAGATACATTAGACTGTTCTGTGAATCTTTTTATTCATAGCAGATGATGAGGTAGCTTGGCTGGAACATTGTCTCATTAAACAGTGGGAACTCAGTTAGCACTGCCAGCTTGTCGGTATTGACTACCGCATACTGAGTGCCAGCTTTGGGGAGGGTGTCTAGCAGAGCCACAGTGGGAGAGAACAGATTGGCATGATATGTAATATCAAGAATGACTGAGCTCTACTAGTCTAAGAGTAGGAAGGGTTTGGATTTAAACATCATCTGAAACTTCTTACTGCCCTGGTGGCTCTCCAAGTTAATAATCCAGCATTCAGAAACATGCACTGTGTGACAGTACACACCCAGGTTGAACCTCTTTAGTTTGGCACCTTGAGACCTGAGCGGTGCCGAACTAGAGAATTTGCTGAACCACTGGAAGTTACTATTGTCTAGCAGCATTACCAATTACTTCCGCTGCTTAATGGGCTCCTAGAAGACATGTGGTGTTTCCCAAAGTGTGGTATGTGTGCCACTGGTGCTATGTGAAAGGATTTTAAGAGGTATACGGCAGAAAATAAATTACTAAAAGTCAGGAGATAAGCCCTGGGATGGCACTGGGAGGGGGGATATGCCAATAAGGTCAAAGCCCTGAAAGGGGTATGTAAATGTTTTAAATTTGGTTAACACTGAATTATAGCTAACAGTTCACTGAGAGCCAGGATGGGTGGCTGTAAACAAACTTCGTGGGACCAAGGGAAACTTGCCCTCACTGATGATAAGTGGACATCCGGCTTATTAAAATCATGCTGGGCCACTGATGTTGCTGGACCAGAGTTTGCCAGATTAAAGAGGTCCAACCTGTACTGCAATCGCCATATAAATGTTAAAATTAAAATATACAATATACAGCTACTCCAGTACTCTTTACCCCAGTAGGTGAGATCAGTAGTTTCTCTGTTTATAAGAGCACAAATAACCCACTAATTAGGACTTAACAGAGGGTGTGTGTGTCTGACTCATCCTGCAAATACACTCATCCCTCGCTATACGAGCACAATTGGTTCCCAGAGTTCTGATCGTAGGTGAAAACTCATAAGGGAGACACTAAATTCCCATTAAAATACATGTAAAAGTCTCCAATTCATTCCAAGGGCTTGTAACTTGACATAAGCCAGTTGAGTTTAGGTACTTTCCCAATGCGTTTGAATAGTTTGGCACCAGAAATAGGATGTAGTGTATATATGTAGAGCAGGGATTTCCAACCTTTGGGTCAGGACCCAAACGTGGATCCCATTAGATTCGTTAAACGTCGCCAGCTGGGCAGTTCCCAGTTGCATGTGTCTGTTAAAGAAGCCATTTTCAGTTTCTTAATACCGCTGTCTCAGGCAAATATCTATCAATAGCGATAACGGCTGGAGATGGCAGCTATCTTAACGCTTGAGTTAACTGCTGGGAGCAAGAGGGCTGGAGCAGCCACCCAGCCTAGCAGCCCCAGTGAAGAGGCTGCAGGAGGAGGAGGAGTGTCTAAGGCTGGGGCTGTTGAGGAATGCGGGGAAGGGGGGAACGAGTCTAAGACTGGGGGAAGTTTGGGGTGGCAGGGAGAGTCTAATGCTGGGGGGCAATTTGGGGCTGCTGTGGGGGTGTGAAGCTGGGGGGCAGTTTGTGGCTGCTGCGGGAGGTGTAAGCCTTGGGGCAGCTTGGGGCTGCGGGGGTGCTCTAAGGCTGGGGGTGGTTTGTGGCTGCTGAGGGTCTCTAAGGCTGGAGGGGGTTTGGGGCTGCTGGTCAGGTTTAAGGCTGGAGGCAGTCTGGGACCGTGGGGGGCAATTAAAATGTGGCCGAGGGTGAGATCTGTGGGGCGGGCAGGGGGTCTAATACAGTAAACCCTGGTGTTACACAGGGGTTGTTCCTGCATCCCCTGCATAACTTGAATTTTCCTGCAAGGGGAGTGAAGCCAGGAGTCACCAGAGCTGGTCAGTTTCCTGGCTCCCAGAGTGGCAGGAGCTCAGAACCAGGGGCAGGCTGGTTCCAGTGTCCCCATGGCTTGTGGGGCTGGGAAACTGATCAGCTCATGGCTGGTCAGTTTCACGTTCCCGCCACTGGAAGGGCGGGAATCAGGCTAAGAGCCTTCTCCCTCTCTTCTCCCGGCCGAAGGTCTGCCAGGCAGTTGCATACCTGAGGGAAGGGAGAGAGAAGACTCCAGCTGCAGGTCTCCCCGCCCCCGGCCAGGGACCCTGCTCATATAAGCAGGGGAAGTTCACTCATATAGTGAATAAAGGTAGGTATATATGTTCCTCGTTTTAGTGAGTAGTAATAAGTAAAGTACTCATTAAATGAGGGATGAGTGTATTACTTATTTTGTTGATAATTGATTGCCTGAATATTGAACAGTATAGGTAAGAACATAGCATAATGGGTCAGAACAGTGGTCCATTTCACCCTCTACCTTGTTTTCCGACAGTGGGCAGAGTCAAATGCTTCAGAGGGAGTGAACAAAATATGGCACTATATTGACTGATCCATCCCTTTCCATCTAGTACCAGCTTCAGGAAGTCAGATATTTGGAACTCTCAGAGCATGGAGATATGTCTCTGATCATCTTGTCTACTGGCCACTGATGCAGTTGTGTTTTTTAAACCCGATTATACTTTTGGCCTTCATGAAAGTTAAAGTAAAGTAAGTTTACTTACAAAAAAATAAAAACCCTTAAGACTACTTTGTTGCATGAAATAATGAATGATCTTGGTCTCTGGCAAAAAGTTCCACAGGTTGATTATGCATTGTTGAAGTACTTCCTTGTGTTTGTTTTAAACCTCCTGCCTATTTAATTTCATTGGGTGACCCCTGATTCTTGTATTATGTGAAGGAGTCTATACTGTTTCACTTTGTTCTTACCCATTCATGTTTTTATGGATCTCTATCCTATACCCCACTTAATTGTTTGCTTTATAAGTTGAACAGTCTGTCTTTTTAATTGCTCCTAACTTCCTGATCATTTCACTTACCCATATCTGTACCTTTTACAGTTCTAATAAATCTTTGAGATGCGGCAATGCAAACTGCACCCAATGTTCCAGGTGATGGAAAGTTGGAATTGTAATATTTTCTGATTGATTATCTATCCCTTTTCCAACATTGTTAATTTTTGACTGCATCTGCACATTGAGGAGATGTTTTTAGAAAACAGCCCATAATGACTTCAAGATCTCTTTCTTGAGTGGAAACAGCTAATTTAGAACCCATAATTTTTTCTATATAATGGGGATTTTTTTCCCCCAAGTGCATTACTTTGCACTTATCATTGAATTTCACTTACCGTTTTGTTTCCCATTTCACCAATTTTGAGAGACCCCTTAATAACTCTTGCAGTTGGTATCTTGAGTAACTTTGTATCTTCTGCAGATATCATCCACATGATTTATTAATATGTGGAACAGCACAAGTCCCAATACAAATCCACTATTTATCTTTTTACATTGTGAAAACTGATCATTTATTCATACCCTTCCTTTCCTACCTTTTAAACAGTTATTGAGCTATAAGAGGACCTTCCCTCTTATCCCATGTCTCCTTGTTTTGCCTAAGAGCCTTTGCTGTGGGACTTCAGACTTTCAGAAATCTTCTGGCAAGTATGTTATGTCCAAAGGCTTAATGATGCTTTCAAAGAATTCTAGTAGTTTGGTGTTGTGTGATTTCGCTTAACTAAAGCTGTGTTGACTCTTCTGTTAAATATTGTGTTCACCTATGTGTCTGACGATTCTGTTCCTTACTATAGCTTCAACCAATTTGCCTGGTACTAAAGATAAGCTTTCCAGTCTGTAGCTGAAGGATCACATCTCGACCCTTTCTGAAAAATTGGTGTCACGTTAGCTATCTTCCTGTCATTTGGTAGAGAGACTGATTTAAGCAATAGGTTATGTACCTCAGTTAGTAGTACTGCATTTTTGTACTTGTGTTCCTGGTATTTGTGTTCGATTAAACTCAATGTTTGGTTTGTCTGACTTAATCTCTACAGGTCACCATCAGTAAAGGGTCTTAAATCAAAAATATTAAGAATTATGATTAATTTAGAACTTTTAAAATGTTTTGATTTCAAAGAATAAACTGCAGGTAAATTCCAGGTGCATCAGTATTCAGAACTCATGAAAAGGATTGACACTAGAGGTGTAACTTGACTCCTTCATTTAGCTGCCTGTATACTAATGCATCACAAACAGGTCCTGTTTGATTTTAAATGCTGCAGCATTCATTCCAACATGTCTTTTTTCAATTAAACTGACAGCAGAGAATAGCCAGATCCTGAATTGCCATGAATTAGGTGAATGGTAATGCTGCTACCTGCATAATCAATCACTCAATGAGAAACTTTATTGCAATTCATGTACAGTTTCCCATTTCCCAATATTAGTTCTAAACACAGTAAAGCCTTGAAATGCATGATTTCAAGTTGCACTTAACTGGCATTAATGTGAGTTAAGTCCAACTCAAATTCTGGCTCCCCCCCAAGCCCTGGCTCAACCCCCAGACCCCGTAAGACCCCAATTTAACCCCCCTCTGTGGCTCACCACTCCTACACACGGCTCCAGCTCAACTGCCCGCGGCCTGGCTGACCACCCCAGCACGGCTCCAGCTCACCATCCGCACGCGTGGCTCTGGCTCAACGCCCTGGTCCGACCCTTCGCGCATGTCTCTGGCTCAACTCCGCCCCTCCCCCCCACCTTCCCTGCAGCCCTAACCCACCCCAGGCATAACCACTTTCCATGGCCCCAACCCACCACCAGGCTTAACCCTCCCCAGCTGCCTCTGCCAGCCCTAGGACTTACCTTTCAAAAAGAGCTCCAGGTGCTCCAGCTGCAGAACGTGCATTCTGCTGGGGAACCCCTCCCCCCAACTAACACAAAATTTGAGTTAAGTGAGGGTGCATGGGAACACAACCTCCGCATAATTTGAGGATCTACTGTGTTGACATACTAAACATTAGACTTCCCAGTTGATTGGTTTTCACAGTAAAATTGTTTCAAAACCAGCCTTTTCTTTCTTTATACCATGGCCACTTTCAGTCCCTGCCCACCATGTAGGTGTGTGGAATAACAAACAGTGCAATTAATTGTACCAAATATTCATAGGTTGTTTGTCATTATGTCCTATTTCCAGTTAAATATCATGTATGGTATAGCTCAGAAGAAAATACGACTCAAGATTCTTGTTACCAAAAATTGAAGCAGAGAAGGCTTTTTCTTTAATGGCTTTCTGTATTTATAAAATGTTTCACCTTCTTTCTTGAAATTGCTTCTTCTTCTCCTTCAAAAAAGCTTGTAAATTATGCGAGAGCTTTTAATCTTTTTTTCCTCAAATGGTTGGGGAAGTAGTCTAAGTCCTTTCCTGTCCTTCCTCCTCCCTCAACCACAATTTGTGAGTTTGCTTTGCAGACTACAAATGAGATATTTACTGGGTTTACAAAGGTGGAGAGACAAATCTTTCATGTACAAATGGTGTTTTGAAGATTTCTCTGTTTGCAAGGCTAAGCACAACTGTGTTTTTCATATTACCTGGAACACTTAATTTGGTTGTTTGGCTGCATTTTCTACTATGATGGCATAAGTCAGTGCTTACCACAGGTAATAGCTCTTCACAGAGGTGTTTATGCACAATAGCAACAGATTTCAGAGATCTTGGAACTCCATTTATAGGCCTGGAGTGAATTTGCTGTATAATCTTGTGAGAGAGAGAGCAAGAGAGAGAGATTCTACCTTCACTGAAATACAGTTTGCACTACTGCATTGGCTGTGTAAGCCACACAATGTGACAGATTTATGTATGTATTTATTATTATTAATTTGTAGCACAGAGAAGTAAACTATATAGTAATTTCTAAAGCTGAAACCACAGTATGGGGATTTAGGTAGGCAGAATATGATTATCCACAATGGAAGACTCAAATGCATTAGAACAGTGTCATGGGATTTTGTTAATAGCCACAAATGGTCAGGAAGTCATTTTTTTATATCTCACCACTTGTGCCTCATGTCGTTATTTATTAGAGAGAGTTATGGATGTCAACGTTTAATTTTTTTCCAGAGGTGATTTTTCGAAGTAAGCAGGTCAACTGGAGTCACCAGCTACTGGGGACCTATCTTCTCATTTACTGTATTTTAGGTACTTAAACAAAGTAATGTATTAACTATCTAGGTCTCTATCATGATGTATTTTTCAGGCTTTTCTTAAAGATCTACTATTCAATCACATTTAAAATTTACTTAATTTAGTATTTTCTCTTTTATATTGTGCATTTTTGTACTGCATTATTACATGATAGACCATTATTGTTTTGTTTTTTTTAAAAAGGGGGGAACCAAAAAATAAAAAACAAAGGAAAAATTCAATCTCAGGTACTTTTGGGCAAAGAATAAAACATGTGCTGAGAGGCCAAAAGCTGAGTGTGTGACACCCAGAATGGGTAGTTGCAAGCATGCTTGTTAAAATTCTAGATAAATGACATTGAAAATGACTTGTAAGAAATGCCTTCCTATTTTAAATGATACCATAGCTACAATACTTTTTTCAGTGAAAAACATGTGAAAGGTCCATTGTTTTTCAAGGCAGTAATGTAAAATATTTTGGCAGCAAATCTCTGACCATCTATGTGAAAACTCACTGATTTCCAAAACTGATATGTTTAATTTGTCAGTAGCTTTAAATATGCAATTTAATTCTGTGCGAATGAACTGATATATCTTATAGCCCTATCACTGCAGTATTTGACAATCATGTCATGAACTTTGCTTCTTCCTTAGCTAGTATCTGGAACATAGAGAAATAAGTTAAAACTATTTTGATGTACCTATGGGCAAGTGTACAAGCCTACAGTTGTACTTTTTCAGCAGTAGGTATGTTTATTTTGTCAGATTATTGAATAAAATGGTTTGCAATCATTAGTGTCCTTCGGGGGGAATGAAGAGTTGCCTCTCTGCTCAGCCCTGCAGCTCAGACCACGGTCATCCTGATTTCATAAAGGAAATGACTCCAAGGAGATTTGTACACAGTACACATGGCTGCATCTCAGTTTAAGTAGCTTCCTTGTAGTCCCCAGAGACCATACCATATTTAAGACGAGAGTAGCTCAAATACAGTGTATTTTAAACACATGTGGCACATGGACTCATGGCAAATTGCCAACACAGCCATTCCCAAGGCCAAATATTACACACTCCAGTGTAGCAGTGACAGTAACAATACAGTATATGTTAGTGCCACTTTTCATTCAATACATGATCTTTGTGTTCAAGACCTAGCAAGGTAGGCCCAATCTGGTTGTAGCTTCTAGGTCTCTCAGTAGAAATGCTTATTAATTATCATGCTGCATCTTCAAACATTTTCCCCTCTCTCTGTGTTCTTGTGTGGCCCCCCCATCACCTCTGACTGCCTGATAAATATTTATGAAATAATTCTCTCAAAACCACAATGAGGTAGTAAAATATTATACCCATTTCACAGATGGAGGATTGAGGTTGAGAGATTGACTTGTCCATGATTACACAGCAGGCTGTGGCACAAGTGGGACTTAAATCAAGATCTACAGAATCCCAGACCAGTTATCCCTTTATAGATGGGATACTGAGGTGCAAAGTGGTTATGACTCGTCCAAGTGAACACAGTGACACAGTGATAGAATAAAGAATACAGTTCAGATTTTCTATTGTTAGTTCCTCACTTTCATGTACACAAAATAAAATAACTATTTAGAGTACTCAAAAATAAAAAAACCCAAAACCTCTTTAGATGATGAAGTGTATTTAAACTCTACTATATGATATGTTAACCTGTTTAGCAGACCAGATATGAAAAGACAATTATTTGTTATAATCCCCTCTGTCCACTGTCCCTATCTTTTCTGTGCTTTCAGTTATTAAACAGATTTAGTCACACAGAGAGAGAGAGAGATTTTGTTTAGTTTTGTTTTCAAGAGCAGCCTGAAGCCACTCTGTTGAAAGAGTGACTTGTTAAAGTTTCACCAAAAAAAAAACCCCAAAACCAAAAATAAACAAACAAAAAAACCAAGTAATCTTTTAGTGCTTTAAAGACAAACAAATTTATTGTTAGCTTATGTACTTTTGTGGGTAAGACCCACTTCTTCAGACTGAACAAATCTGACAAAGTGAGTCGTACCCATGAAAGCTCATTTCCTAATAATAAAATTGTTAGTCTTTAAGGTGCTACAAGACTGCTTGGTGTTTTTTTGTGAAGTTACAGCAGGGGTCGGCAACCTTTCCGAGGTGGAGTGCTGAAATTTGACCTCTTGACTTCTATGTATGGTCCAAGTGCTAGAGATACTTTTATAAAGTCACTAACAGTTATTAATAAGCTCCCAGCTACATGGAGGAAGAGGGGCAGGACCGAGCTCCTGCCTCATGTGTTGGTGAAAATCTGCCTGCATGCTGCTCTTGGCACCTGTGTTGTGGGTGGCTGATCCCTGAGCTACAGACTAACACAGCTACTCCTCTGAGACTTCTTAAAGTTTGTTATTGACAGCATATAAGAGGTCTACTCAAAAATGTCTTTAGACATTTAGGAGTACACAAACTGTGTATATTGAACAACTATGTACTCAGTTGAACCCCAGGGTAGACGAACTCGATGCAGTGATTTGATTATTGTGGAGCACTGATCAGTATCTCGCTGTATTTTTGAATTCCAAAACAGACACTGTGTAGAATGCATCTAAGTACGTTGACAATAAATTGAGCATGACCGTTTCAATTCTGAGGAGGTGGATTCTTGGTTTTAGACGTAAGTGCCCAGCTTCAGCAAATTGGGTGTCTGTCACTGAAACATAGGTGCTGGGTCTGCTCTCCACTGCTGAATAAAGTAGTAAAAGGGACTTGTTAGGTTAAGCCTGATCTCTGTTCATTTAAATAAACACGAAGGGTGTGTCTACACTTACTGGGCAAAGTGTCAATCTCTCTGGGGTCTGCAGTTAACCTTCTGTACTCTTGCTCTTGCAAGAAGTAAGGGAGGTTGATGGGAGAAACATTCCCATTGACCTCTGTCAGCAGGGACAGACCTTACAGTTCACTGCAGATATGTCGACTTTAGCTACGCAATTGCTGTAGCTAGGAATTGCTTATCTGCAGTCGACTGTAAGGTCTAACGTAGATCAAGACTAAGACTACAACTAGTTTGTGGTCTGCTGCTTTTCACTTGCTCCCTTCCATCTTCTGATGCCTTGCCGTCTAAAATCCTTTTAACCCGATCAGTTTTCTGCCTTCTGTTTAAAGTACTGATTTTGCAGAGTCCACTGAAATCTAAAAATCTGACAGCTTTTATATTCCTCATTTTCATTCAAGCACTTGCGGGGGGATGGCCAGCAAGCAAGGCAGATGAAAGAAGTCATTCAGGCTTAGGTTTCAGATAAAAGGATCAAAGTTGGTAAAACCTGTTCAGTATAACAGTGTAGCTTCAGTTCTTCACTGCAAAATGAGTTTGACTGTGAGCAAAGAAATATTCAGTGCAGAATCACTGGGATTTTTACCCATACCCATGTACTACAGGCCACGTTGGAGAAATGGAGAGTTTAATGAAAAATTCACCTGACATTTCTCTCCCAACTCAAAAATTGTTTAGTCTTATTGCCAGTCTAACTACGGGGTTACTGAGGGCAAGTTCAGGGTCAAAGTCTGGCAATAAAATGTGACTCTATTGGATTTATCCCCTTGCAAGTTTACAGAATGTTTCTATAGAAGAAGATAATTGAACTTGTTCCTAAATGCTTTGTATTAAGTGGGACATTTTCTGACTAGTCAAGGTTTATAGTAATCTAAAAGAGATTTTTTTTTACATAAACTCTCAGGGAAATGTGCTACATTATTAGCTATTTTCTCAAAAGCTGGGTACTTTGTTAACATTGCCTGGAATAGTATGCTAAAACTAGATGTTAAACTGTCCAATCAAAAGAGAAAGGTATTTAAAGAGAAGCATCAAATACAATTTATTTCACACAGTGTTTCAGCCTTTTTTTTCATTTGCTGACCCTCACCCCCAAATTCAAATGGAGATGTGGACCCCTTTGGATATCATGGACATAGTCAACAGGACCCACCCACCCAGGGGCCTATGGACCCCAGATTGCAAACTAGATTGCAAACTACTTCTTTAAGGCATAGGATAGTACCAGGAAAAACAAATATTAGCATAATGGAATTATTGCTAAAAGCCAGATAAGACAACATTTTCAAAAGCAGCCAATACATTTGTAGTCTTATCTCTTTAGGCTCCTGACTCGTGGGTGGAAGTTGCTCTCCCAGTTTTCTCACAGAGTTGTTAGTTGCCTGCAAAATCAGGCCCTCTTGGAGGCTGAGAACTTGTGTGGCAAAATCTGTTCAGGTCACTGTCTACCATCGTTGCTCATGAGGGACCAAATTCATCCTATTGTCACTTCAGTGTTCCAACAGGATAACTCTGGCTTAATGGCATTCACAGCCTGATTTTCAGAAGTACTGGGAGGATTTGCGCTTTTGTGTTTACTTCCTTTATGGCTGCCCAGCATCTCTGAAGATCAGGTCCACAGTCTCCCAGATTTGTGTCTGTACCATTGTTTCTCAGTCAGCAATTAACTCTTGAAGTCCCAACACTGTTTCACTTGGAAGCAAGGACAATGTAATTTGTTTGGCTACAACAAGAGAAACCTCACTCTGAGCATTTGGAAGTGTCTCCTCAGGAAATCTTTTGTGCAGTTGCTTTTTCCCAAAAGAAAAAAAAAATCACAGAAGCATAGGAAAGAGCAGAAATACCCAGGAAACAATGCCAGCTATTGAAGAGCGACTTCCAAATGCAAACAAATTCAAGAAAAATAAAAAGGCGGGAGGTGGAGTGGCAGGTGTGGTGGTATAAGGGGCTCTCAACAGCTCCTGCAGCAGGTATTGAAACAACACTTTATCATTACCAAATGGAACACCACAGGATAAAGCTCAGAAGTGTTAATGGCACAAGAGAAGACTCCGAACCCAGCAGTGCAGGTTCCGAAACTGGTCCTGAGCAGGCATTCCTGGTGTTTGCTGTGAAAGAGAAAGGCAAACTGTCGATCAAGAAATGCTCAAATATACTTGGAAGAGGGTCATGCAGAAACTGTTTTGGGACAACAAAAAGAATTTCATGGTAGGCCTCTGAGTCCAGCCTGAGAATTGAGTGGCCAGGCTGTCTGTGTGTGTGTCTCTTTCTCTTACACCTATCTATGCACAGCAGAAAGTCAGCAGCGCTGTAAGTTAATAAGACAAAATACATCAATGCCAAAAATAAGTGTCAGAGGACCTTTCACACATAAAAGGAAGAGCAACAGGAGGAAGTTGGAAGAAAAAAATAAGACATGAAAATGCAATATTAATTTATAATATCACAAATGCAAATTAAACTGGAAGATGTATTAAGTTGATTTTTTTTAATTACACAGAGATAAATAAAACAGCAGCTTATCATTTTGAGAAAATTATTTGGGCTATAAATTAGTTTTTATAGTTTTAAACATTACAATTGAACTCTATCAGTAAGAAGCACTGCTTCAGTAGATTGCTTCAGCTTTACTTTTGAAAAAAGTACAGTAAAACCCCGAGTTACGCGGGTATTGCATGCGTCAAATTTCATGTAAGTTGGGGAGGGGGTCCCCTCCCTCCTCCGAGCCCCTGGGAGCTGGGAGCCAGGGGCAGCAGTACCAGGTTAATTGCCTGGCACTCTGCTGCTTGTGGGAGCGGGGAAACTGACCAGGCACTGCTGTGCCTAGGTCCCGGCTCCCAGGGGCTGAGGAACTTCCTCCCTTGCCTCCCTCCTCCTCCCTCCCTCCTCCTCTGAGCTCCCAGGAGCCAGGCACAGCAGCAACTGGTCAGTCATTAGATTTCCTCCCACTAGGGAAAATATAAAGCACACTGGCACTTTGAATTGTAAGGTACTTGTTTAGGATGACTGATTTTTAAAAACTATATAGCTTTTTCAGGTGCTACAACAGAAATGATCATTAAACATTCTGAACTATTCGTGTCTGATTCTAGAGAATACTTTGTAAGCAGAATTTGATATTTTTTTGGAATCTGAGGTGAGGCAGGAAGGAAACCTGGGAAATGAATTTTCTGAGGCTGGAAAAAAAGATAAGTAATACATAAATACAACCTCCCCAGACGCAAACTTTGTATTGGGTACATGACCTTCAGGTAAAATTAATAAAGCATAAAGCCATGTCTGCACGCTCAGCTGTACAAGATAGCTGTGACACTGCGTGTCTGGAGAAGAATCTCTGTTTCGACAGGCGAGAGTTCTCCCGTTGGTATAAAAATATACTCATGCATATATTGCTGATGAAAGAATTCTGAAGCTCTGCAAACAGCAAGTCCTGCAGTCTTGAAGCATTATTATAAATAAGCATGTTGGCGCCATTTCCTGATTTCCTGCACCTGGTTATAAAACAATAGACAATACAACTGGAACTATATAATATAAACTTCCAAATTTGAAACATGTTATAAATAACTTACTTGTGAGCCAGAAAAATGATTGATGTATCCTTCCTATTAATTTTCTCACATATATTTAAGGGTTTTGATCATGAATTTTTTATAAAGTAAAAGAGATATTTGTTAGTTGATATTCTGCCTTGGATTTAAAGAAAATGATGATTCTGACAATCTTCTGTTCATTCAGTTTTCTCATTTCTGGATACAGGACATGCAGAGTTCACCATTTTTCCTTTTCTTATATTTTCACTGCAACACTTTTTGAATATATCACATTATGAATATGCTCCCTCTGCGAGAGGTAGGATGGACATGGGCGTATAGATTTGGTTCAGTCCTCCCTACCTCTGAGTGCTTAATTCAACACCAGAGCAGCCTTCTCAGCACATGTTGACCTAGAGACTGAGGGGATGGATTCAGGATCACCCTTCTCTCTTGTTTTTCATACATTAGCTACATGATGATACTCTGTCACTAAACCACTCTTTGAGCAATAATCAATTTAATAAATTTTCCTTTCCAGTGATTGTCTTTTTTTCCTAGACGACAGCTACAAATGACAGCCAAAGGTTTAGAAAATGTGCATAAAGTTCTGTATTACTTGTCTGAGGCAAATTTATTATTGGCTGCAGGCTGCAGTGTTTTTTGCTGGGCTAGTAATAGCATCTGTCCCTTGGAAACATAATGATTGAAAGTCAGTGAGATTAAAAGTGGATTTTGTATAAAAGTCTGTACACTCCTCTTATTTCAGATGACTCTTCACTTCTCATGATACTTGCACTTGCAGACCTTTTCTGCTCCAGGGTTGAGGAAAGTGTTGCACATGCTGCTGGAAAGATATGACAATTGCTGAAGAAATTATTTAAGATTGGGTCCTGCACCTCCCCTTTCCTCAGTCTGAGGAATTAAGTTAGATTATGATTCGACAATCTAATCTTACACAGAGAGAACATCTAGGAAAAGATGATGTGACGTTAAATAATTCCTCAAGGATTCTTAGCTTCAGAAGGCTAAAATAAATGAAATAAGGTCATCTTAGCCTCTGAATGTTTTTAGTAATTTTACACAGCCTCCCTCTTGAATGAGTGAATTAGCACTCATCAGATTTTCTCTAATAAATTTTTTCTTCACCGGGGTTTTCCTTTACTTTAGTTACCAGTGGCAAGCCATGAGGTTAGCAGTACCAAAACCTTTAAAATAGAGAGATAGAGGTGTTATTTGTACCGGCGAGGCTTACCTCTGGAAGCTGATGTATACTATGGTTTGTAGCAAGTTCATCCGATCTGCTCCAGGAGTTTGCACCTGTGCTGCAGTGCTGGTTGCTGGCTGGTGATATCTGAAATTGGGACAGATCACTACATTAAAATTGTTTTTTTGCAGACCCATTTCCTGTTCTCCTTACACTTCCTTGTCAGCACTTCTCTCCTTCTGTGCCCAGTGGGAAGTGAGCCCCGCTTTCTATTACTGTTCTGAAATAGTGAAGGGAAAGATGAAGGTTTGTCTGGAAGTCATATTCAGTTGTTTCCTGAAGACATTAACTTCTGTTATCCCAAAATCTGCTACTGAAGAAAACTTGGACTTGCATAGAATTTAGGAGAAAGCTTTGGTTTTGAACCCAGTTTAGTTTCTAATTTTCCTGATAAGCAAACGTGGTTTAGCTGTCATGAAGATCTACTGTGAGCAAGCCAGGGAACAATGGCTGAGTAGTTCGCTCATCTTGGTTGAAAACTGTTTTGAATTGTCAATAGTGGTGGTTGGTCATAAGCATTTGTTTACAAAACCAGTGAGGCTATTGAAACATTAATTCTGAAAGCAATTTACAGGGAGCTGCATATCATGTTCGGAGGTGTAGGGCTGAATGAAGAAGGGATGTTTCAGAGGAAGGACATAAGGTGACATCTGTTGATGCAATTTAATGTACAGGAGGCTGTCTTATTGCACCCTCTGAAGAGTTTTTTGATTTTACTTCTCTTTGGTCTTGGAAATTAATTACTCACTGTTTACTACCTTACAGTGGTAAATGGATCAGTTTTTACAGAGGCAAATGTGTGATTATATGTTGTGAAGAGAGAAACAAAAACTGAACTTGTACCTTTTTTTTCCCTTGGTATTCCTATGATTGATCTCACTCCCTGTTGTTAATGGGCTATTGACTCATGGTTCTCTCTCACGAGAATTTGTGCAGCTTCTAATTATTGACCTTACTTTCAAGGATGACCTTACTTGTTGTCAGAAGCTTGTAGAGATTGTTTTTAAATTTCTTAATTTCTTTTTACTTTTGGTCCAGAAAGCCTAAGGTTGTCATACATGCCACAATTGGCCCCAGTCTCCCAGAGCTACTGAAGCCAATCCAGGAGAATTTAGGCTGCTGAAAGTCTAGCAGTGCACTGGGGCTAAGGCTTTGTCTTCACTGCCAATTCAACAACAAAGTTTTTGTCATTCACAGATGCTTAAAACCCTCCCCACCCCCAGCCAAGTCACAAGGTTTGCCAGGGTAAGTGGCAATGTAAATTGCTTACGGTAGGCAAGAACATTCTTCTGTCAACAAAGTGAATCCCATCATAGGAGTGGAAGTATTATGTTGGCAAAATAGCAGACAAACAGTGTTTGCACAGCTCAACATTTAGAGGTCTCTGTGTGTTGTCCAAGCCCCAAGTGCTGACGACTCAGCTCCAATTGGCTAGGAGCCACAAGCTGCAGAGGCGGTGTTTGCCGGTAGGGGCAGTGGACAGAGCCACCTGGCTACCCCTGCACTTAGGAACTGGAGATGCCAGTCGCTTCCAGAAGCTGCCTGAGGCAACTGCCCACCCAGCCAGAGTCCGCCCCACGTACCTCCTCCTGCATGCCAACCCCCTGCTCTAACCCTGAGTTCCCTCCTGCACTCAAGCTCCATCCCGCAGCCTAACTCCTATCTCAGGCTAGTGAAAATGAGAGAGTGCAGGGAAGAGTAAGCAATGGAGGGAGGGGGGAAGGAGTGAGTAGGAGTTAGTGCCTTGGAAAAGGTGAGAGCAGGGACATGGCCTCATGGGAGCATGGCCTCATGAGAGGGGAGAGGCAGGAGGCATGGCAAGGGGCGCTGGGTTTGTTTGATTAGATGGTTAGCAACCCTACGAATACCTGAACAATGAGAAAAAGGTTAAATGCCTAATAAGCCTTCAGGTATATAAGGACTGTTACAAACAGGATGGTAATCACTGTAAATTGTTTTCCTTAGCCTCTGAAAGTAAGGCAAGAAGAAGTAATCAGCTTAATCTGCAACAAGGGAGATTTTGTTAGGTATAAGTTAGAACTTTGTAACTGTAAGTGTGGTTAAATGCCAGTGTGGGTTACCAAGGGAGGCTGTGGAATCCCCATCATTGGAAATTTACAGACAAATTACTGTCAGGAATGGTTTAGGTCAGGGTGTGCAACCCATTGCCCATGGGCCAGAATGCAGCCCCTGGAGCTTCTTTATCCAGCCCACGCCACTGGCGGTGCTGCCATATTTCCAGTGTGGCTTGCACGGGCCCCGCCTCCTGCTGGCGCAGCTCCTGCTGGTGTGGCTTCCATGGGGCACTGCTCTGGCTGACGTGGCTCCTGCAGGTGTGGCTCACACAGGCCCTGGCTCTGGCTGGCACAGCTCATGTGAGGTGTGGCTTGGGCCCTGGCTCATGTGGCTCCTGTTGCTTCTGAGATGGCGGCAGCTCTGCTAAGTTGCCACATTTAGTTTGTGTTGAGGGTACCTGGGTCTGGGGGAGGGTGAGGGCATTTATTTAGAGCGGGGAGGGGCTTGGAGAGCCTGGCGATGGGAGAGGGGAATCCTTTAAGGTGTGGAATTGGGGGTGCCTGGCTCTGGGGGATGGGAGGGGGAATTGGTTTAATGTGGGAGGACTGGGAGTACCTGGCGGGGGGTGGGGAAGATTGATTTAAAACCGGGGGCTGAGGCTGCCTGGCTCTGGAGAGGGGAGGGGGGAATTGGGGATTTTGCATGTTTGAAAATTGTAGGTACTGGGGTACTTACAATTATTATTTTTTTTGAAAAAGGTATTTTATTTAAAAAAAAAAGGTTGAGAAACACTGGATTAGAATTTATTTTAATTGTTTTAATGGCCAGCAGAAGGGATCTGGCTATTAAACCAGTGAAACTGAGTCCTATTCTTCCAGGGCGGCAGAGAGCTGCCACTGCTGTGATTTTTGGGGGGTGGTTTGGGGCTGTAGGGGGTTTAAGGCTGGGAGCGGTTTGGGACTGTGGGGGGTCTAAGTCTGGGGTGGGGGGGTGGTTTGAATCTGTGAGGGGTCTAAGGCTGGAGGGTGTACGTGTGTGTGGTTTGGGCTATTTTGTTTGGCCCCCCAGAATATGTAAAAAATTGCTGTTTGGCCCCCCCATTGAAAAAGGTTGGACACCCCTGGTCTAGATGTACTTTGTCCTACTCAGCACAGGGCAAAGGACTAGATTACCTCACCAAGTCCCTTCTGGCCCTAAATTTCTGATGGCGTGAGTCGATGTCTGTTTGCTGCTTCTACTGGGAATACCCTAAGAGGGCCGTGTCTAACTAGCCCCAAACTTCGAAATTGCCATGTAAATGGCTATTTCGAAGTTTACTAATGAAGCGCTGAAATACGTATTCAGCGCCTCATTAGCATGCAGGCGGCCGTGGCACTTCGAAATTGAGGCGGCTCGCCGCCGTGCGGCTCGTCCCAACGGGGCTCCTTTCGAAAGGACCCCGCCTACTTCGAAGTCCCCTTATTCCCATCTGCTCACAGGAATAAGGGGACTTCGAAGTAGGCGGGGTCCTTTCGAAAAGGAGCCCCGTCGGGCAAGCTGCACGGCGGCAAGGTGCGTCAATTTCGAAGTGCCACGGCCACCCACATGCTAATGAGGCGCTGAATATGTATTTCAGTGCTTCATTAGTAAACTTCAAAATGGCCATTTACATGGCCATTTCGAAGTTTGGGGCTAGTGTAGACAAAGCCGAGAGGAGGGTCATTGATCAATTCAAGCAGAAGCTCCACGGAAACAAATTTTTGGAATTAAGCTGTGCATTTTCATTGCCAGTATCACATGGACCTTAGAAATTTGCTAGTTTTAGAAATTAATTGGAACTGTGTTTTAAGTATGTGAAAAACATAATTGGTGATTGAACTTCTGCAAGAATTGCAGGAAAGGCTGTTCTGACAGAGCCCAATTTGAATTTGAGCTATATTTAGAAATGTCCATGCAGGTACCTTGGTGACATGTTAAGATAACGCTCTAGATTGTAAAGCTTCATAGAGTGTCTTAAAGACCCGTTCATTTAATTTATGTTATTCCATAAATTTATTATTGTACATATAACTTTCTTATTACTAAGGTTTAATTTTAAAGCTGTTTCTAACCATTAAAAATCCCAAATACATTAATGTATATTTTAACAGGAAAATTTTATGATGCAGATGGAGGAGTAGGGAGTTGCTCTTAAGTCTCTAGAGACCTGAATTTAAACTGTGCGCAGATAAAAAAGTAAAATGGGTTTGGTGGCCTCCAGCCAGTTCACAATTGTCCCAAGACTACTCCCGGAATTATTGTCATTTTTCATAGCTCAGAATAAAAATAACAGGCGCAGGCTCAGGTGCTGTGGCAGAATTGTGTGAAACAACTTTCATAGCACCTGCATCTAGTGCCAGCCACTCTGATCGGATTTATGTTGGAGGCCTGGCCCTGCACTAGCTAAGTAAATATTATTAGAATTGGATCCATAATGAGCACTCTGTTTCACAGTCAACGTAAGGAAATCAAAAATCCCTCAAAGCACCCCTCCGCTATTATTTTGGAAGTTTCTGTAAAGCAAAGCTGTTACCTTTTCCTTCTGTTTGTACAGCATGATATATTATTCCTAATCTCTCTTGTGTTCAGGGAAAAAAAGATCTAATTTGCTATTTCTGGTACCGACGCTTGTATTGCAATATGCATAGCTCCCAAGCTGAGAATTGCTCACTTGCTTTTATAATGGAAACTGCTTCACATTGGTCTTGTATGCTCATTGCCACTGCTGTTTAAGTAAATGTTCTTATATCAGAGGCTGATGTAAAATAAATGTTAACATGTTGAACTGACAAGGTGTTGATCACTGATGACCTAATAGCCTTTATATTATAATTTCATTATACTAATATTTTTAATGCAAATATTTTAACCTTATGTTACTAGTTCAATCCATTTATTTACTTTTTCATTTGCTTTGCAGGAGCTAGTAGACTTGGTCATCCTAAAGAAAGTCACCAGACATATTTAATGAAACACTATTCAGTTACAGTTTTACGATTGTGTCTTACATAGTTGTTTTACTTGTACCTGGCTTTTGTATAGTGCTCTTCATCAGTAGATCTCAAAGCACATTACAAAAGGGGTCAGCAAGACTATCCATATTTTACAGATGGGGAAACTGAGGCATGATATTGTGAAGTGATTTGCCCGAGATAACCCAGCAGGCAAATGGCAGAGCTGAGTAAGAGCTCAGGTCTCCTGAGTTCAGTCTAGTGCTCTATTTACGAGGTCACGCTGTTCAATTGTACAAGTGCTAGAGCAGTTTGAAACATTTGACTGAAAAAAATTTCCTTCCAGGAAAATGAGGTTTTGTTGACAATGAAATTTTTTTGTGGAAAAACTACATTTTAAAAATTATAGGAAACTTTGGTGCAAAACATAGTTTTATTTCAGATTGAATTTCTTGTTTCATGTTGGTTTGCTAGAGAGCACTTTATTTCTAAGGTCTTTGCACATCTTTCAGTGCAGAAAAGGGAGGGGGAGCAGCTGAAGAGGCAGGAGGGAACAATACTCTTCTGAAAACCAGAGACTAATTTTTTTTTCTAAGATGAGAACAAAACAATTTTTTTCATTTTGTTCTGAATGTTTGGCAAAAAAAAATATATATAAATGTTTCACAGAAAAAAAAAATCAGTTTTCTCCCCCACCACCTCTCACTGCTACCATAGGTAGAGTACATGGAAATATATTTTTCTTTGGAGGCATTTTCTGTTTAAACTATTTGCAGTTCATTCAATCTAAAATAGCTTCCGCAGGTTTGAGGTGGGTTTGAGTCCCAGTGTCTGGATTCTGTGAACTGTTATACAGACTAATTTGGAAAAAGTTTATGATGAAAGTCCAGTATCGCCAGGAGTGCCATGGGGGAGGGAGACATGAAGGAGGTGAAACAGAGTCCTCAGGTGTGGGGAAAGAGTAGAAGTCTGAAAAATATAATCTCAAGGCTTTCATTTGTCACATTTTAGAAGGCCTTGTTTCTTATTATGAAAACTAGGCTAATCCAAAATTTGGCTTCTATCTATCTACCTGTCCGCCCACCTGCCTGCCCTACCTATAGGGACAGATTTCAGGCATACAGTTTCTCCTGTATCAAGAGTCCTGAAATCAGTCTAACTGCTAGTCAATAAAATTCAGTTTTTGTGCTTGTTTTAATCAAATGTACAGGATTGAAAGTAGTTGCATTTCATACTCCAGGCCTGAATATTTTTGTGGGGAGGTTACTTAGATATCAAGGTGATCATCAGCTTGTACCTAAACAGTACTCTGTCCTTTGTACTTCCCAGGTGTGGCCAGTCATCACCTGGTCCACTGTACTTGAATGTTAAGCCTTTTATACTTTGTTTGCCTTTTTAGACTGTAAATTCTTCAGATCAACTGAGTGTACCCTCTGTACAGTGCTTGGTGCTTTGTGGGCTCTGCTATGAATAAATAATAAATTAGATAACGGTGTTTACGGGGAGTGGCAAGGAAATTGGGTAGCACTTACCAGTAACTGATCAGACATCTCATTATCTGTTGCCTTTTACTCACTGAAGAGTGACAGTAACAGGACTAGTGTGGGTTTAGAAGGACTAAATTAGTATGATCTAGTGAATGTGACTGGATTCAGTCAATGGCATCAACAAGTGAACAATTGACAGCCTGCGGGTCACTGCCGGGGAGTAACTCAACATCTGTGTCACTTGATCTGTGGCTCACCGTGATGAAGTGCTTACATGATACAGGCTCCCTATGGGGGCACTAATAATTAGCCTGGGCTGCTGACTGCTGCTGCTGACGATCCTCCTGTAACTTGGGGAAGCAGTTCTATCCATGCTGGGAGGAATCACAGAGGGATAAATCACAGCAGTCCCCTGGCTCTGTGATAAGGAGCATTGAGCCTTAACGCTTGGCATAGTAAATACACAACTTAATGAGATTGAGAAAACTGTTATTTAAAGAGATGATACTCAGAGCAGGACCTGAAAAAACACATTTTTTCAAACACTGGTGCAGAGGGCTTTGAGGTACCTGAGAAAAAATGAACCAGGTAATGGGAAAATATGTCAGATCCATGAAATAGTATCTTCAGTGAGGGTTTTACTGTATTTGAGTTTGTCAGACTATAGGAGTGTGAGGAGCAAAGAAGGAATGATATGTTGGCTTTGGAAAAGGTTCAGAAAAGATTTGAAAGACTCGGACTTTTCAGTTTAGAAAATAGGAGACTAAAGGGGGCTATGATATAGGTCTATAAAACTGAGAGGCATGAAAAAAGTGAATAAGGAAAAGTTATTTGTTTGCTCCAGTAACATAAGAACTAGGGGGGACGTCACCAAATGAAATTAATGGACAGCAGTTTTCAAATTAACAAAAGCAATTTTTTCTTCACACAGCACATGGTAGACCTGTCGAACTCCTTGCCAGAGGACGTTGTGAAGACCAGGACTTTAACAGGGTTCAAAAAAGAACTAGATAGAGTCATGGACGTTAGGTCCATGAATGGCTATTAGCCAGTATGGGTAGGAACATTGTCCCTAGCTTCTGTCTGTCAGAGGCTGGAAACAGGAGAGGGATCACTTGATGATTTCCTGTTCTATTCACTCCCTCTGGGACCTCTGGCATTGGCCACTGTCAGAAGACAGGATACTGGGATATGGATCTTTGTTCTGACCCAATGTGGCAGTTCTTATGAACGGATTTTTGTGTGTCAAGGGAAAGTAAATTTCCTGATGCACAGAAAAGGTTGTGAGAGCAAAAATTTGACCTGCCTTAAAGTCACTAAATTCATGGTACTGTGACTTTTGGATCCCTAAAATATCGGAGTTGTTAGTTTTTAAAATGATAAAAACTGTGAAACAACAAACTAACTGCGTTGCAGTAGTAATTTCAAATTAAAAAACAAATCATTACTTTGCTAAGTTCCCTACAAAAAATATAAAAAAACCCTTTCTCTGTGAGAGCGAGTCCGTCCTGGTAAGCGTGAAAACTTTTATCTCTATCCAATAAAAGTTAGTCCGGTAAAAGACAGTATCTTACCCACCTTGTTTCTCTAATATCCTGGGACGAATATGGCTACGACAACATTGCAAAAACCAACCAACCCAACAAAAATTGTGTATTCACATACAAGTTCCTTTCCAAAACTGTCTGTGCCTCTCTTCTCTGTTCTGGAGTACAGACCGTGATGCACTTATTTTACAGGAATGAAGGTACTTCTGGATAAACTAGTAAATCAGGATTTTAGCCAGACCCTCTTTAAATCTGGACTGTGAGGGCTGAAGAGTGTGCATTGGTATGCTGCTTCCATTTTCCCCATATTAGCGGCTGTTAATGCCAAACTGACTTCTCTGGAGACTGCAGTTTTCTCATGAATCTCGAGATACGTGATGTTTTTTCTTAAAGTGCCCACATGCTTCAGTCAAGCCAGTGCATGAAGGTTTCAGCTTTCAGTCCGGAAAGGTACTTCATAGATGGGGGAAGGGGGTGGAGGGAGGGAGAAGAGGAAAGGGAGCTTGTGCACGCTAAAGACTTAGAAACCAGAAGGAAAATAACTTATAATTTATTATTTAAAAAGTACATGATTTTGAGGGCCTGACTTCAGACTTTTGAACTCATGGGGTTGACAGCACTGTAACAAACATGTCAGATAGGCAATAATATGGCACGTTTGTCCTGCCCTACCCTCTGAAGTGATGCCTGCCCATGCTTAAGGGAAGAGGTCAGTTCTTTTTCCATGCCACTGAACTATTGGCTTCTCTGCTGAGCGCGCCAATAAGGGTGCCTGTTGTGATGATGGTTTTATGATGTGGACACTTGATCACTAGGCTCTGGACCGAGATCAGTAACTCATTTCATACAAGCTTTTGAACAGCCATCCAGTGGCAACAAATTATAGTCGCTGTTCAGACTGCTGTTGACATGAGAGGTGATAAGCTGCATATCTTATTTTTAATCCTCCAAACCCTCCAGCCCTCCATGGTTCATATCTTTTAAACTAAATGGCCAGCTGTTTTGTTGGTCTAAAAGCGGAATAGTTAAAGGCTATTAGTCATTCCTTTAGCTACATTTTTTTTTAAGTACACTTGCTCATGTTTTCCCTTCTGGCCACTGCTGCGGCTGAATCATTGGTGGTAATGAACTAAATGTCTCTAGTTATCCTTTTAGCAGTGTATGCACCTGCATCGGGGTACGAGGTTGTTTGGGTTTGTTTAAGAGCACCATTGTGCAAGAGAGTTTACGGCAACAAAGCTGCATCATTTCTGTAAACTCACTCAGGGGCAGGGAAAAGCAGGGCCTGGGATAGAAGGCGGTTGACCTGGGCCTTCCTGGGCTGCGGTGGGGAAGGGTGTCATGTTGTTGGTGGCCCCTGTGTGATCTCTCATTAGTCACCCCTACTTTTCATGTAGCCACTCTGTGTCATTGCATTAAAGCAACTCCTCTTGGCTTGATTACTCCAGTGCCCCCAAGTGGCAGAAGTTATGTCAGTGGGAGAAGCTCTCCCACTGACATGGTGCTGTCCGCACTAGTGCTAGCATATTTAATCCTCTCAGGCACCCATTTTCTCTCACTCACGTCTCGTGCTTTGTTTTTTGAGTGATGGTGGTGACTTGATGGGAAGAGTTCCATAGCAAGAAAAAAAAAAGGAGTTTTATTAGCCAGTACTATATTATTAACTCATTACTGGTAGCTCTCTCACGTCGAGGTAAATTCTGCTTGTCACTGTCTTCTTTCTATAGCTATGTCCACCTTGATGTGTAGAAATCAGATTGATCAAAATACCCTGTTGCTCATTTCTGAATCCTCTCATGACTCTTCTTGGCAAATGCCTGCCTTGTCTTCTGGTGCAGATCATGCTGGCAGTCACAGCAAAGGGAAAGAAACTGGGGAGCAGGCGTATGGTTGTTGATTTGATTTTTACAAATGGGTGAGGTTTTTTTAAAATAATAGAATGCTTTCCTCTTCCCTTGGCTGTAAAAGTCCTTCACCTTTCCTCTGGCTCTTCAGTATAGTCTCAGACTGACAGAGTCAGGGCTGACTGGTGAGAAGGGGTATGTGGGGGTGGAGGCGGGCAGGACACCAGCCACATGATTTCCCCCCTCCACATGACTTCTTCCTGCACTACACCTAGCCTGAGGGAAGGCCAGGAAAATCGCCCCTCTGCACCAGGCCCCACCTCTCCCTGCCTCTTATCTTGCCCCTCTCCACCCCCTCCTCCCCACCCTGCCTCTTCCTCCAAGCGATGTGGCCCAGTGAAGTGCCAGGGCTGAGGGGTCCGGCTTTGGCAGCAGCGATCAGCCCCCTGCCGCAATCCCCAGCAGATGTTGTGGGGGAAGCAGAGTGATGCAGCCCAAACTTGCTGTGTTCCCCCAGCTCCCAGCCATGTTGTTCTGCGTCCCTCCAGTGAGTGTAGGGGTTGTCCTGCCACCTCCCCTGAACGATGTGCTGGAGCCAAGGGAGCAGAATGAGCTAAGGCCACATCTCCCTGCTTTCCCCCACCACTGTTCATGAATGCAGGGGGAGTAGGCCCCATGCCTCCTGCCAGCTCCTGCCACCCCTGTTCTGCTAGTCCCCCAGGCTGCCAGAGGCTCTGGCCCCACCAGCTGCTGGCCAACTGCCCATAGCATTTGGGGGGGATACATGCCCCCTCATGCCACCTCCATGCATTGCCCCGGTCAGAGTTACCCAATTTAGATCAGTCTTCTGAATCTCCATGCTGTTGGCCTCATGGTTTCAGTTGATTCTATAGCATTGCAAAGGTGTTTGAACAGTTTGAAGATCATTTCCCATGAAATATATTTGTAAACATTATTTCCTTTTTTAATTGCTGAATAAAATATCCACCTCATCTCTTTCTTGTCCCTCTGCCAAAAATCCTTTATAGCTTTTTCCTCTGGTAACAGCAGAGGTGATCAATTGCAGACCGTTCTGTTGTTGAACTCCACTAGCAAGCCTGTTCGTAACTACAGCAGACATTTTTAAAAAGCTCTAATCTTTAATGGATCCTTAAAAGGAACCAGTTGCTTTGCTTTCCTTGAGGCGTAAAGGATAATTCTCAGAATCCTATTTGTCTACAAGGGATGTTGCTCATTGTCTGAAAAAGTACTGCAATTTACTCAATACCGTCTTCCTCGTTTGTAATTATGCACTATATCTGCACATTTGCATTTTACCCTCACAATTAATATTATGTTTCTGTACCTGGACAAATAATTCTGGCTCAAATGATACCTCAGAGATGTTCTGTGGTGTGGGTTTGCTGCCTTTATGTAAGTTTTCTTAAGCAGAGCAACTGCTAGGACAGGTGGCAGGACAAGAAGAATTACTAATCCATGGCAGCCATTACTAAATAATGAGCCTTTGTCAGCATCCATATTGCTTTAAGCAAAACTTTTAATGCCAGATCCTCTCAGAACTATCATGAAAAATGTTATTTTAGTCTGCCTCGTTAAAGTATTGTCATGACAGCACACTACCATATATTTTTGTTAATTCTTTCTTGTATTAGAGTTAAGTATGCTCAGATAGCATGATTATAGCATCCAGAAGTATGATACCTTTTTTTTTTGTCTGCCAGAGCAGATAAAAATGGGAAGGATATTTTATATAAAAAAAGTGTACTTTATCTTTTCCCTTTTTTATCTTTTCTTTCCTTCCCTTCTCCCTCTTCCTCACATTGATTTTCTATAATGATCCAGAAGTTGTTTTTCATTTGCTCTGCAGAAGTGCCTGAGACATATTTGATTTTCTTTTTCTGTGCTTGTATGACACATGGACCCTGTGGAAATATTCCTAATGAAAGCGAGAAAATCCCAGCAATCAGATTTTAACCCTCTTCATCCTCCGGTCACATAGTTAACTGTCCTGTCTCTAAAAAAGTAAAAGAGAAGCAAAAGGCACTACTGAGCAAACACCCAGGAGCGGCAGGTGTGTGAAATTTTTGGTGGTGCCCAGAATGAGCTCGTCATGTCCCCCCACCTACCTTGTAAGTTGATATATATAAAAAAATAACATAAACATGGACTGAAAACAGTCCCTCTCCCCTCCCTCCAATACACAACAGCAGGGCTTCCCTACCTGAGCTGTGCTGAGGTATCAGCAGCTGTGCTCACCTCTCTTTCCTGGTGCACCTCCTGAGATGAGTGAGATGCTTGAGATGAGTGAGCAGCAACAGCAGCTGCTTTGTGCATCCAGGGGGTTGGTTTCTCCACGCGGTTGCAGGAGGGGGTGCTGGAGGTACAAGGGGTAGGAGTGAAGGGGCACGGTGCAGGGGTTGGGGCACAGGAGGATGGTGCAGGCATTAGTGGCAAAGGAGGACTAGTGCAGGGAGGGAGGTGCAGGGATTTGGGGAGGGGAGCATAGAGAGCCTGTGGGGGAGCAGGGGCAATGGGAGGCACCAGGAACATGGGGGTTGGGGAGGAATGGAGCAGTGAAATGCAAGTCTGCCCAGGGTGCCATTTTTCTAAGGCCGCCCTGTGCAAAACGCTCACCCAAGCAGCCCCCTCTGGCAGCAGGGAGCTGGTGATGTGCAAGGTCTGTCCTCTCCTCTTGGTGGTGGGGCTGGAAGAGGGGATCTATCAATCACGTCACACCCTCTTTCACTCCACCCTTCTGTGGCACAGGTAGGGAAGTGAGGGATCAACTGCTGGGAGCCTGCTGCTTCAGGTACTGATGCTTTGCTGGTCTCAGGGAAGTAGCCGTGTTAGTCTGCAGCTTCACAAAAAACAAGCAGTCTTGTAGCATCTCAAAGACTAACAATTTTATTGATTAGGTGATGAGCTTTCGTGGGCAATACCCATTTCATCAGATGCTGGTCCTGTGCAGCTCTGCGTGGAGCAGCTTTTGAACTCTGAGTCCTAGGTCTCTGAACATTGCTGGTGCTAAGCACCAGGCTGTGAATATTCATGGCGCTGGGGCACCAGCAGCCCATATAACTCACTGCCTGTGCGTGTGCCATTATTCTTCTGCATTCCTGTAACCCTGAGGCATCTCCTGTGAGGTGCCTACTATTTCTATCTCTAGGGTGACCACATTGCCCTGTGGCAAATACGGCTCACCAGCCTCTGGCAAAGGAGGTGGGACTGCTGTGCCATGTCAGGGCTCCTTGCTGATGGGGGCTCTGTAGTCTCCAATGCACCAGGGGTGAAAGGGAGTGGAGGGTGGGGGCATATTCCAAAGTGTCCCAGTGGCAGGGGGCAGGGAATGAAGCAGGAGCTGCTGGCCTGAGGCATGGGAGGCCGGGGAATCAACCCGTGGAGGGGTTCATGGCAGCAGGAGCTGCCTCCCCTAACTGTAGGGCACCAGGGAATGAGACAGTCAGCTGTTGTGGAGCTCACCAGCAGCGGGAGCTGCTGGGGTGTCAGGGAATGAGGCAGCTGCTCCACAGAGGAGCTCCCCTGCAGCAGGAGCTGTTGCCACAAGATGCAGAGTTCTGAGGAACAGTGCAGCCACCTAGTGGAGGCGCTCCCTGGCAGGAGAGGCTGCCACCCCAAAGCACAGCATGCCAGGGAACAGGAGCCCCGCAAAATACAGGACAATTTGTCTATTTTCTTTCTCGGGACGCCTATGAGACAGCTTAAGCAAGGGACTGTCCTGGCAAAAACAGCACAGATGGTCACCTTATGTATCTTCCAGTGACGTCACTGTTGATCTGCAGAGGAACGGGACTATCAAAAGATTAAAGCTTGTATAACTGAAGTTAAAAGGAATTACAAGTGCTCTGGGTAGCTCTGAGAGTTAGTTCTGTAGGTACTGAATGTGGAAAACACTTGTGTGTTTGTTACTTAATGCCCTGGGATACGCAATGTACCTGAATAACATTTTTTTCCTCAATTTAAATTTCCTCAATTTCCTCAATTTTCCTCAATTTAAATATTGAGTCTGTTCTGGTCTGGCTATGGTCTGAAGAAGTGGGTCTGTCCCACGAAAGCTCACCTAATAAACTATTTTGCTAGTCTTTAAAGTGCTACTTGACTGCTTTTTGTTTTGATAGTATCTAGGCTAGCACGGCTTACTCTCTGTTACTATTTTTTTCCTTGATGTATCTTTTATATAAATTTATGTTGACATCACCCATTGCTTTTCTGGGGATGTGCTTTCTGTGCTGAAGCAAAATGACTACTTCTCCAGAGAGCCACAACCGTACCTGCCTAGCTAATTATGAAAACAAACAGTATGTCATTGATTTAAAAGAATCTTGAAAGGTTGCTGCTGGCACTTGACAAATGCAAAGAAAATACACAAATCACCAGAGAGAGTGCAGAGTGATGTGCATAAACCCAAATGCTATAAAGCCATAGTTTGTCTTTAAAATACTATGATATAGTCATTTTACTCCATTGAGAGACACTTCATTGTACTCCTCCTCAGACTATTTATTTTATATGGAGATACACGTCTCATAGAGCTGGAAGGGAACTTGGGAGGTCATGAAGTCCAGTCCCTTGCCCTCTTAGCAGGAACAAGGCACCATTTCTTTTCTTTTTTTTTTTTTTTTTAAATTTATTTGTCCCAGATCCCTAAATGGCCCCCTCAAGGTTTAAACGCAACACCCTGGGTTTAGCAGGCCAAAGCTCAAACCACTGAGCTAGCCCTCCTTTTAATGTTCCATCCATCTTGAATTTATGGAGCGTTTTGATTATGGTATGTGTAAAGTGTATAAGTAGACATTTAATTTTTTTAAAAGATGGAATGACTCATATGAAGTACTTAAGTCTTATCTGCCTTTTCTGAGCTGTCATCAAAGGCCAGTGCAGTGTGCCTCTACTTCTGTCTGTGGAATTTGAAATAGCCAGAGTGATTTTTTTTATTGTATTTTTTTTTAAGGTCAGCCGCAACCTTTTCATCAGCAATTTAGGTTATATCTACAGCACAGTGTTCACTCGAGCTCTTGCTCAGGTACAGCCTCTACCTTCCTTCTTGTCCACAGAAAACCATCTCACTAGTTTTAAATCCCAGACCAGCAGGCCCAGATGTGGGAGTGCGGTGGTGCCACTTTCATCCTCTCTGGTAACTCATGTACTTTGCAGCGAGGGTGAAGGCTAAATCACTCAAGTGCTGAAAGTCCTCCAGTACTTCCCCACAGTTTCCTGTGTGGCCTGAAAGGGACAATCCAGCTTTCCCATAATTCACTGTGAAAGTATCAGAGCAGCTCAGCCTACTGCAGCATAAAGAGCCATGGCATCTGCACCCAAAAGTCCTAGTGACGCATTTGGGTTGACGACACAGTAACAAAGGAGTGACTTTGCCACATATTGCTTAGACTTGGGTACTGATCATATGGGTTAATTCTGCAGTGGAGACATAACGTTAGATGCTTTATTGTTATTTTTTTCCTTTGGAATGTAGCACCAGTTCTGGAGGTGTTTTTCCACCGTCTAGAACTCAGTGCAATGAATTTCTCTGTAACTTCCATTTTTAAAACTATTTTCAATTTATAAGTTACTGTGGCCTTTCTGACACCTCAGCAACTCTTTCATCTTTCTTTCTGCACGGAGTGCATTTTTATTTCCATTACCTTTTCTTATTAGATCAAGGAAAGCACATGAAAATTCTAACATGGGGTCAGACTGAAATCCCCGGGGAAAAATGTTTTGTAATGATTTTTCCTCACAAATAGAAATGAGTTTTTGTGCTGTGACTCAGCTTTGTCAAATTAACTTTTTTTTGCTCAAGTATTGCTATGGGCTCAGTTAGAACAATTATATGCGGTGACACCAAGCACTCTGAAGTGTAGTGATGTTTTTTTGCAAGCTGCTAAAAGTAGTCCCTCTGAAAAAGATCTGCAACTGAATTTAAATAGAGTTTTGGTTTTTTTTTTGTTGTCCACTGCTGTTCCTCTTTGGGTGTGATCTCTTTGGTTGCTCCACTTTAGGCTTGTGTGTGCCCCTGTGCCTCTGATCAAAGATTTTTGGCAGCAGTGTAACTAGATGAGGCTGTACTTCCCTCACACCCTTTACCCTCCTCAGTAGGTGATAATTTTAAAAACTTTCTGAATCTTTGCAAGAGGGTGGCAGATGAGCTGCAAGTTTCCCTACAGGGAGGTGGCTGATACATATCACAAGTTGGGGATATTCTGCACATTTCCTCACCCAGAATGGCTCACCAAATTAATGAAGTGATTTGACAGACGATTCCATTGTACCAACCAGCAACAGAGTCAAAAAGAACCCCCGAAACCCAACCCCTCATCCCTCCTTAAGTGGCAGACTTCCTGTTTCAGCATCTGCAACCCAACTTCATCACAAATGGTGTAGTTAATATATGAAGCAAGCAACACAATGCCAGGTCAACCCCACACAATCAGATCTGGCAGGATGGAATATTTGTTGGTGACATTACTGTTTAGAATCACAAATAATCATTTTTATGTCGAAATATGATTTTATTAATTATGGAAAACTCAAAGTGGTTTTAGAACATTTACGAAGAGACACAAAAGTAACCGTTTCAGATCATCCTTGACGAGGTTCGGTTAATAACATAATTGGTGCTGGAAACAGAACTGGATATACAGAATACATCAGCCCACATGGTCTTCAGAAAAGTGGTACTGAGGTAGGCTTCTTGATTGTATCTTTCTGGATTGCTCAAGGAGGTGCAGAAGACACCTAGTTTGAAGGGCCCAAACACTTTGTAAAAAAGACAGATTCTTCTCTCTGCATCTTGGATTCCTGGACTACATTACGCTCTCTTAAAGAATGTACACTGCAGGGCAGAAAAGAAGACATACCTCTCAGCCACACAATACCCGTCACATCAGCACTGTTTTGAGCATAGAATAAAGAGGACTGGTGTTCAGAAATGGAAGCAGCCTGCACCCCAATCTGCCAATTGTCAAGCCATCTCCTATAAGCACTTTTGATGGGTTGGTCAAGGCCCCGAACAATTACATCTTTCAATGTCATCTGACATCTAAACATCTGCCACATGCCTTATGAGGTTGCCTGACCCTATTTCACAGCAATTGTATCGCTTCTGCCTGATAGGCACATGGATTATTTTGAAGAGTTATGCCATTTCATTCATATCATTGCATTCCAACCCTCCTCCTCCATTCCCCCTTTAGGGACCCTTCTCACGAGAACCTACTTCATCAGGAAATATATAATTTTTTATGCCATTGAACCACTTCTAGGGAAACTCAGAAGCAGGGGGTGTACTCCCATTATTTTCTGATCTCAAAGGGAAGGGAGGTTGGAGTTCCATTCTAGAACTGAAGGCATAAAATAAATATGGGAAGGGGGCAGATGTTCAGGATGGTCACTCGGGGAGCCATCATTCCAGGTCCAGAACAAGGAGGTTGTTTTCCAACCCTTGACCTACAAGATGTCTATTTCCATATCTCAGTGCAGCCATTCTGTATGACATTTCCTACAGTTTACTATTGGACAGGACAATTGTCAGTACTGCTTGGTATTCTCCAAGATTCTCTTCATTGTACTGGTGCACTAACTCCAGTACAGTGACCAGATTTTATCAGTGCCACCTTCGATGCCATACAAGTGAGAGCATTCCTCCCTCTGCACAGGGTCATCACCCTGGAACAGGAGAGCTCACCTATACAACCACAAGGTTCAGGGCAAATAGCCTTTCGCAGAAGTGACCCTCCATATCACTTTTTTGAAGCGAAGAGCTGGCAGGAATGCCTGAGAACTTTTTGCCTTTCATCAAGAACACACACATGAAGGTGATGGACTTAATATGACCTCTGTGTTTTAGATAAATCACCAAGAGGATGCCAGATCTCCCTCTCTCTGCAAGGAAGCACTCAGACTTTGGAAATGGTGCATCCATTACAATGTGCTCATCTCTGCTGTCTATCAGGAATACAGACTGTGACAGCTGACAGTCTCTGTTGTAACTTCTGTCGTGACCATGAGTGAGAACTGAATTCAGAGGTGCTTTGGCATATATTTGCCCTTTGTGGAACCCTGATTGCAGAATTCCTCTTTGCTTATTGGAACAAGAAATGTGCTTGTTACTGTCCCAGGGCTGGGATGGGGAAGTGTTCACTGGGAGACACCCACATCATCCTATTGGATGGGGACCTCTTGTATGCCTTTTTCCAGTTCTCTCTTGTATCCAGGGCCCTTTGAAAATTAAACAGGACAATGTGAGAGTTATTCTGATTGCCCCTCTTGACCAAAACAGGTGAGACTCCTGTACCTGACACAGATGGCAATTTGTCCTCCTCCATCTTAGCTGATCCCTCCTCTGATCTCTCAAAACAATGGACTGATCCTTCACCCCAACCTCCATATTTTTTGCTTCTAGGTGTAGCTCCTTCTTAGTTCCAAGGCTTAGAGGTGGAATGCTCTGATGAGCTAGAAGACATGTTGCAACACAGCCAAAGTTGACCGCTAGACATACTTACCTACAAAATAGAAATGATTCCAAATTTGTTCTCATTCTAAACACATGGACCCCCCACATCTCCTCTGCCTCTGACTTTACACTACATGTTAAACCTCAGGAGGTCAAAACTCTCACTCAGCTCCCTTAAGGTACATCTTGTGCAAATGTCCTTCCACCGCCAGGTAGACAAATACTATGTGTTTGCTGATACATAGATTCCTTAAGGGCTTTGAGAATCTTCCCCTGCATGTGACACCATCTTCTCCAGCCTGGGGCCTTAACCTAGTTATCGTGGCTTTGGCTTTGAGTTCCTTTGAATCCATGGCAACTTGCTCCATTATACATGTGCCCATGATGGCAGCACTTGTAATTTCCATCAACTCAGCAAAGCACATAGCAGATATAGCTGTCCTGATGGCACACCCAACATTCACAGCCTTTTCTAAAGACAAAATAATTCTAAGGTCATAGCTCAAGTTTCTCTGTACTTTCTCTGCATTTTCCAGGTAAATCAAGAGATCCATCTCCCTGGTGTGTGGGTGTTTTTCTCAAAACCACTTTGTGACAACAGGGAGACAAGTCTACATATGCTACATGTTAGAAAAACACTGGCGTTCTGCTTGGAGAGGGCTAAGGATCTTAGGAAATCCCCTAAACTCTTCCTTTTTTCCCCACAGAAAGATCCCAAAACTCTGTGATATTGTCTCAAAGACTGTCCAAATGGGTCTCTGGTTGCATTATCAGTACTATCAAGGGCACAGCCTGCTTCTGTCTGGAATCCATATGCATTCCAGGAAGTCAATTTTTACCTTGGTCACATTCCTTAAAGATATTCCTATCAGGGTAGTGACCTGGGCCTCTGCCCACACGCTCACAGAACATTATGGCTACGTCTACACGTGCCCCAAACTTCGAAATGGCCATGCAAATGGCCATTTCGAAGTTTACTAATGAAGCGCTGAAATGCATATTCAGCGCTTCATTAGCATGCGGGCGGCAGCGGCGCTTCGAAATTGATGCGCCTTGCTGCCGCGCGGCGTGTCCAGATGGGGCTCCTTTTCGAAAGGACGCCACCTTCTTCGAAGTCCCCTTATTCCCATGAGCTCATGGGAATAAGGGGACTTCGAAGTAGGCGGGGCCCTTTTGAAAAGGAGCCCCGTCTGGACGCGCCGCGTGGCGGCAAGGCGCATCAATTTCGAAGCGCCGCTGCCGCCCGCATGCTAATGAAGCGCTGAATATGCATTTCAGCGCTTCATTAGTAAACTTCGAAATGGCCATCTGCATGGCCATTTCGAAGTTTGGGGCACGTGTAGACACGGCCTATGTGATTACTGAAAATTTGGCCCATAGTACTCTATGTAGTAACAGATGCCTTTGCGAAGTCCCAGCCTCCAGTGGTGGGTACTGCTTGGGAGCCGCCTACTATGGAGTACCTATAGAGGGACTACTTAGCGAAGAAGAAGAAATTATTTACCTTGTGTAGTAACAGTGGTTCTTGGAGATATGTCTCACTATGGATGCTCGACATCCCACCCTCCTCCCTTTTACTTCAGAGTTCTGTATAGGGCTCTGAGGCAGAGAAGGAAATGAGAAGATTTCACCCATGCAATGCTGGATACCCTCAAGGCAGACCATGAGGGAGGAAGAGCACATGCATGGATTCAATGGACACTGACATCAAAAATCTCTGATTAGAAGTGCAGGGGCACTAGCACACCTATAGTGAAGCACCCATTAGGACACACATCTTGAATCATCATCACTGTACAAGATGAGTAACTTTCTCTTATTTGCACTTAACCTTTTTTTAAAAAAAAAACTGTTGAGACATGGTTCAAAATAAAGTATACAGACCTCTGTGTGAGTGGAGCAAAAAGTTTTGTCTTTTTTCAGTGCAGGGCAGTAAAGGCGAAGCTTTAAGAGGCTTTTCTTCCTCCACACTTGAAGATTCTGACTGTGAAGCTGCCTGATTGAGACATTTGCTCCAGTTGGAAAATAGTGGGTTGTGAAAGGACACCCCATTGCTTTTCATATATGAATTTTGGAGACATTGAGCATTAAAAGTTGGAGAAGCTACCCTCCCAGATATTCTTCCCGTCACTGCTCCTAGTGGCGGGAAGAAATTTGACTCCATCTTCATGTAGAGGAATAGAGGAGAAGGCTTGCTTTACTTCCTTTGGAGAAAGAAGTGGTTGTGATTGGACACAAGAAGCCATAAACATATGTTTCCTGCTTTGAGAGAAAGCAAGAGAGGCTCAGCAGTGCAAGGTCACCTTCTACTTGTTATGTGGTTTGTGTTCTAGGGGTACCCCTCTTGACTTACAGTTATGTTAGCATGGGGGTTCAAGAAACATCCCAGATGAAGGCAATATGTATACAAGGTACAGTGTCTAATGGAGTCAAGGTATGTGCTAACTCAGAGTGAGGAATGTGCATTAGAAGTGACATTTAATCAGGAGGGTATGCACATCTGCCTCTAGCGGGACTTTGCAACAATTTGGCTATGTCTACACTAGCACACTACGTTGAAGTAGCCTATTTTGATGTAAGAACATTGAAATAGGCTACTTCAACGTGCGTAGTCTACACGTCCTCTAGGGCTGGTGCCGTCGACGTTCAACGTCGAAGTAGCAACGGAGAACGTCAAAAGGAGCTGCCCTGGAAGGAAATGCGGAGCGTCCACACACACAAGTGCTCCCCTTCGAAATAAGGGGCCAGCAAAGCCCCAAGCCGCTCCCTTAAAGGGCCCCTCCCAGACACACTCGGCCTGCACAGCATGAGATCCACAGAGCCAACAACCAGTTGCAGACCCTGTGAATGCAGTATGGACCCCCAGCTGCAGCAGCAGCAACAGCAGCAGCCAGAAGCCCTGGGCTAAGGGCTGCTCCATGCGGCAACCATAGAGCTCCACAGAGGCTGGGCAGATCCTCTCTCAACCCCTCAGCTGATGACTGCCATGGAGGACCCCGCTATTTCCAAGTAGCAGAACATGGATCGTTTACACACGCTCTACTTCGATGTTGAACGTCGAAGTAGGGAGCTATTCCCATCTTCGGATGGGAATAGCGATTTCGACGTCTCGCCACTTAACATCGATTTCAACGTTGAAATAGCACACGGCGCGTGTAGACGTGATGCGTGCTATTTCAGCGTTGTGCTGGCTACTTCGAAGTCGCTGGCTAGTGTAGACGCACCCTTTGTGAAAGAACAGGAGGGGCCGTGTGTAGTGGAGGTTAAAAAGGAAGAGGGCTCTGAGGAGGAAAGCATACTACTAGCAGCCTCCATAATGTGAACTTATTTCTGGAGAGAATGTATGTGTAAAGGGAGCTGGCTAGGCCTAGGCTGTCTTTAAAAAGAGCAGAGTCTGGGTTGATGCCACTTCTTCTTGTTAGTTCAGTTAAGTTGTTTTGTTTTGGGGTTTGGGTTAGGGGATTTTTTTTTTTTTTTAAAATAGAACCCTTTTCCCTTCAGGGAATGGTCACATCCTTGACCACCTCTGTCCTACTCCCAAACAACTACTGTGACAGCAGATATCCAGACTAAAAATGTTTGTCATAATGCATAAATCAGAGTGCTTTCAGTCCCAAAATAGAAGAGACTGCCGACTTCATTACACAGGAGTCATAACATAAACAAGCTCGCAATTATGTCATAGCAACAAGTGCTATGCTTACATGTGGGTTTGATTCAGGTCTCCAGGAATGGAAGACTTCTGCGTCCTAAATATCACAGCAACCTACTTCTCTGAAAGTATCCCATCTCTCTCCTTTGGGCCCATGATGACAGCTCATTGTTAGTAGTTGGTGAGAGGTGAAATACTTTTTTTTTGTTTGTTTTTTGGGTTTTTTTTTTTGTTGATGATGATGACTTAAGACAATAGAATCAAAGGACTGATTCTTTTGTAAAACCTTAGGGCTTTTACAAACGTCAGTCTATTGTGGGCCTGATCCTGCAAGGTGCTGACTGACTTATGAGAGATTGTGGACATCCCTAGCTGTTTTTTGAATGATTGCCTTTGCCATTCTACTTCAAGTTGGCAAGTTTGCGTTTCTAAGGAAAATAGGGAAATGCCTGTTCCTGGTGTACAAGTAGATCTAAGAAGCCAGTAGAACTCAGTCTAGTCAAGATCCAGCCTCTCTTCAGTGTTGTGGGTATGTTGAGCAGTTCAGAGGACAAGAATTTATAGGGACCATCTTGGAGTCTACAGTAGACAGGGTTTCATACCTCAAGCAAGATTCCAGACAATATTAACCATTTCCAGAGACCTAAAAATCAGTCCAATCACAATTGTCAGATGGTTCTTCGAGACATATGACTTCCTGCACCTACTCAGTTCAGCGTCCCCAACTTCAACTCAGAAAGTTACAAGGCTGGTTAAAGTTAGCGTATTTGCTGGTTTGTCACCACTGGACATGCACTTTTAGGTTCCAACAGAAGTGCTAGCCTCCTTGGACTGATGCAAAAAAACATTGACTTTGGTCATGCAAACTTCTTTTCTAGGGAGGGGCTCACGTAGCCAATCTATATCAGTTCTCTGTATCCAGTGCTGGATAAAACTATGATTTTTTTTTCAAGTAAAAAATGGCTTTTGTTGGATTTTAGGTAAGCAAGTAGTTATATAGTTACTTCAAAGAAGAGATGATATTGCACCCAAAAAGAAAGAACTGGTATGGGTAAGATCAATAGTTCATTTAGCCCAGAGTTTTCTTACAGTGGCTGGTGCCAGAGGCTTCAGTGGGAATGAACAGAACAGGGCAATTTATTGAATGGTCCACCCACTATCACATACCTCCAACTTCTGTCAGTCAGAGATTTAGGGACTTCCAAAGCATAGGATTTGTGTCCCTCACCATCTTGGCTAATAGCCATTGATGTACCCGTCCGCCGTGAATGTATCAATTCTTTTTGGAGCCCAGTTATACTTTTGACCCTCACAACATCCCCTGACAATGAGTTCCATGGGTTGACTGCATCATGTGAAGTATATCCATATGTTTGTTTTAAACCTGCTGCTGATAAATTTCACTGTGTCCCTTTGTTCTTGTGTTATGTGAAGGAGTAGATAACACTTCACTATTCACTTTTCCTACACCCTTCATGATTGCATAGATTGGGGTCAGCAGCCTTTCCAAAGCGGAGTGCCAAATTTTGAGTCTTAGACCTCTATGTGTGGTCCGAGTGCTGGTGATACTTTTAAAAGTCACTAATAGTCTTTACAACAGCTTCATTAACAAATAAATCAAGATGCACAGCTTTACTCTGTAGGTAGCATTAGGTGGTCTTTTGTTAATCCATGGGCAGCATGGCTTTGAGCTAGCTCCCAGCTCCATGGGGGGAGGAGAGGTGTGGCTGAGCTGCTGCCTGGGATGCCAATGAAAATTGGCTCACATGGCACTCTTGGCACCCATGCTAGGGGTTGCTGACCTCCAGTATAGACCTTTATCATATTCCCCTTTGTTTTCTGTACTGGTCAGTCCCAGTCTTTTTTAATCTTTCCTCGTAAGGAAACTGTTACATATCCCTCATTGTTTCTGTTGCCCTTCTCTGTTCTTTTTTCCAGTTCTAATATGTATTTTTAACAGAACTGTGCGTTGCGTACAATATGTGGGCATGTCACTGAATTATGTAATAACCTTATATCAGCTTTTCTGTGATATTATCTTTCTCTTTTCTAATGATTCTTAATATTCTGTTAGCTTTTTTGATTGCTTCTGCACATTGGACAAGTGTTTTCATAGTACACTAAGGTCTCAGAATACACTAATCCAGAGTACACGACCTCGCTCTTACGTGGCTGACCCCTGATTCATACAATAATCCCCTGGTTTACGGGGCTTCACGTTGCATAAAACTCGCTTTAACGCGAGTTTTGCACAATGTGAAGCCACGGGGCTCTCACCCTGCCTAGCTGCCCACAGCTAGTCAGGCTAAGAGCCCCTTCACCCTGCTTCCCAGAGAGGTGCTAGGCACCGCTCTGGAAAGATAGGAGGAAGGCTTTAGCCTGCATAGCTGCCTGCCCTTGTGGGCAGCCAGGCGGGCTAAAACCCCCTTCCACTTGCTTCCCAGAGCAGCACCGCTTGACAGCCACCTGGGTTCACATTTGTTAAACGCCCTGCTGGCTCAACCCTCCCAACCCCCCCCGCCCCTGTGGCCCCAGCTCACCCTCCCCCCATGTGGGGCTCTGGCTGTCAGTTGCTGCTGGCATGCACAGGGCCTCTAACCCCCCTGCCAGCTCAACCAACCCCCTCCCCAGTTCACCCCCATTCAGTCCCCCCTCTGCCCAGCTCAACCCCCCTGTCCCCAGCATACCCCCCTGGCACATGCTGGGCTACCAGCCCCTGTGTGCACTGGGCTGTCAGCTGCCAGCACATGTGGGGCTCTGGTTGTCAGGCCCTGCAGGTGCATGAGGCTCTACTCCCCCCACAACACTCCTGCCCGGTTCAGCCCATTCAACCCCCCCCCCCAACCCCCTGCAGCCCCAGCTTACACCCCCCTGCACATGGGGCTCCACTTCAACCTGTGCCCGGGCCTCCCAACCCCCAGCGCATGGGGCTCCAGCTTCAACTCCGCTACCCACCACCCCCATGGACCTGGCTCCAAGCCCCTGGCTGGGCTCAACTTGTACCCCAACCACCTGCTGCCTGGGTCCAACCCCCTGCATGCTGTGACTCAGTTGCACCCTCACACCCTTCTGCAACCCTAACCCACCCCAGGCTTAAGCCCCCCACCCCCTCCCAGGGTCCTAACCCATCTCCCCCAGCCCTCCCTGACTTAACGTGAAATTCTAGGTATGTGTAGCTCAAGGGGTTACTGTACTGTCCACAGGGATCTCATTCTTCATGGGTAACAGCTAATTTTGACTTCATCATTTTGTATATATAGTTGATATTATGTTTTCCAATATGCATTGTAGATTTTTGCATTTTTTCAACATTGAATTTCATCTGTCAGTTTCTAAACCAGTCACCCATTTTTGTGAGATCCCTTTTTTCTTTGCCTTCAGCTTTAAATTTAATTATCTTGAATAATTTTGGATTGTCTGCAAATTTTGTGACTTCCTTGTGTACTCCTTTCCCACGATCATTTATGAATATGTGGACAGCACTGGTCACAGTACAGATCTTTCAGGACCCTGCTATTTATGCCTGTCGCTGGTAAAAATCCACCAACCTTTATTCCAACCTTCAGGCAGAAGTGAGAAAGGCTTGAAGAAAACGTTTGGCCTTAGACCACTTTATAAAACTTTTTCTGAAGATATATGTGCAAGTAGGGGTTAGGCAGGGCACCTCTGAGTCAGTTTATTGAAGTGAGTCACACTTATGAATGTTGCTAAAGGTCAGGCATAGCTGCAGCTTCGTAATTACAGTAGCGGTGGTACTGGATGCAACAGTTGATAATGGCAGCGTGGTGTCGTTGCATAGACAGGTTGTTCATTATATGTAGGGGAAGACGCAAAGAAAAAATACCACTAAGGTTACTGGAAGATATCACTGAAGTAACTGGGAGCATGAGATATATACTTGCCATTGGCTGGAGTGTCTGGCAAAAAAAATTATAACCCAGTGGGTGCCTGTGAATGTCAATTGCAATTACAGCAGGCACATTGGTGGTAACGAAGGAGGTTATATTTTTTAAATGGAATATGTTTAATTCTAGCCCTTCTGTAGCTTAGAACTCCCATCTCATTTACTCCTTTTAGAACTTCAAATGGCTTTGGTCATGCCATCCTTATGTACTATAATGTTTCTTACTGTGTAGTAACTTGGCAAATTTATGGGATGCCTGTTATATAATCTCCCTTTTTGGGAAAAAGTGAAAGTGTAGTAAGATTACCATAAGCAGTTGTTTAACAATGCATATTGTGAAGAAAGCATGCTCTATAAATAGAGAAAGAAAAAAAAAACCCTTTCCATCCTCCTTTATGTCAGCTTTTTTTTAACTTTGTATAAAGGAATTTCCCATGATTGAGGTGTGGGGGAAATCCTTGAGTCTGCACTAGCTTTTTCTAATTTCTTTAATTGACTTTGGTATTTGTGTGGTTTGAAAGTTTGCTGTGGTAGTCTCTCTCACAGGAATATTATCTCCTAATGTATTTTTTCTGAGTTTGAGACCTGCCCGGTCTAAGCACAGTTTTTGTTTCTGTTTTGGTTAGGGCTGTGATATCGTTATACTAGTACGAGACCTACTGTGGACACAGCCTTATAACAGTATCATTTATTCCCTCCCTGTAAGGGAATAGCAATATCAGGGTAAAACACCCACATATTGGTGAAACTACGTCCTCACTAGGAGGGTTGAACCTCCTAGTATTGTTAAATCCAAGGTATTGTTAGAGCAGTTTAGACGAGGCCTAAGTTAGGCAGCAGGGCTGACAGCTGCTGTGGGCCCTGGGGCAAAATGGGAGGAGGGACCTGGTTCTGCTGCCTGGAGGGGGCAGGGCTAAGGGTAGAAGGGGCAGGGCTGGGGGAAGTCAGCTCTCAGCACCATCTGGACCACAGTGCGGGGCCCCCCATCTCCATCACAGCTGTGTGCAGATGGAGCAGTGCTGCCGTGGTACTTCAGAGGGTCCCAAAACTCCGGCTGCCTTTGAAATGCTGTACTCCAGTGCACCTGCCCCCTTTGGTCCCCCTTCCCCCAGTCAGTGGGCATGGCTTTAGATTACAATACATTTCAAGATCATTTTAATACACTAAATGGTCCTTTTAATGATAGTACAATTTTGTATGTGTCTAGAGTTCCAAATAAGTCGTGGGCATGAACGTATTATGTCCTCTATATGGTCTTCCCTTCTTTCCTCATTACCAGCCCATTTAAACTATTACGCAGCGTGGTCACCGCTCATGAACTGGCATCCCTTGAAATACTTTTTTGTGTTTATTAGATGACATCTATGAGGATAAACTCGTGGCTTCTACGCATCAGGTAAATATTTAGTGCCCTTCAGATGATCTTTTCTTACAACAGTATGTACTGCCAGGTACTTGATGTTGATAATGATACTGTTTCTGGCACGGTATCCAAAGTGATAACCCTTGTCGTTTTGGCATCTGTGTTACTAATGAACAGGATTATTTTCATCTGCTGCGTGGTCCAAGACACACTTGCTACTCACAAACCCTGCTTACTGGTGACTGTTGTCTTGTTTCCTTTTAGTAGGGACTTTTTTTCTCTAATCTTTTGGACATTATATTAAGTGGGTGACACATGTCTGAGTCTTCAGTTAAATCTCTTGTAGAAGTTACAGTTAAAATAAGCGGCAGTGAAAGTGATTCAGGTGCTATGCTGCCTCCAAGATGAAGTCCTCATGGTGGCTGAACATGAGTGGACTGCTTTTAAAGGGGGTTGTGAATGGACTGACACCTTAACCCAGTTTCTGCACACAGGCTCTGAGTTAGTTTCTAAATTCATCTCTTCCTGTGTTTTGGCTTTACTGGTAAGTCATAATGATAACAACATAAACTTCAGAATAAGCTTCATCTCTTAACTCGACTGTGGTAAAGATTTCCCTTCAGAACCTTCCTTGTTTTTCTCCTGTTTGGATCCTCCTGCCAACGTGACTTAGCAGTAATTGTTTGGAATGTGAGATTCTTCCCCTGCAGTATAGGTTGACACAATGGAAGAACTACGTATTCTTATACAGGCCTTTGGGCTCTACCTGCACTGGAAGTTATTCTGGTTGCAGCTATTGCTGCATCTGTTTTGATGCAAAATGCTAGTGTAGACTGTCAAAGCTATTTTGTACACTGGTACAGCTTACTTGTGCTTGAAAGTGGGCTAAGCTTTACTGTTGAAAATACCATCTTAGCTTGCCCATGTGAGAGGCAGAACCAGTACTATTACACTGATGGCTGTAACTTGGTTAAATCTCCATCTGAATAAAGTCTTAGGCCATATCTACTCTAGACTAAGAAAAACGACTGCGGATTCATAATTCTAGCCAATTACATAGCTAAAATCAATGTATCTGCACTTGGATGACTTGTCTGTCTATACAGGGGAAGGTCGACAGGAGAGTTTCTCCCACTGACGTCCCTTACTCCTCACATCTTGTGAGGAGTACAGGGGTCGGCTGCGACCTGTGAGGGGTCAATTTTGTGTGTCCATGCTAGACACGTGAAATCAAACCCCAGAAGTTTAACCCTGAACAGGTCAATCTTCCATGGTAATGTAGATGCAGCCTTAGAGACTGTCATGATATTTCAGGAGTTTTTGTATTAATACACCAGTTTTACAGGCAACTGTACTTCACAGGACGTATTTTGAAGTTGGGCTGCCATTTAACCTTTTTTTTTTATGGGGAAATGCATATTTATGTATGTTGTCTCAGAGCTGTATCTAATCACTGCATTGAAAAGTTCTTAGTTTAAAAATGTCACTCCACTGAAGTCTTGAAGAATGTGGTGAGGGTGGACTCATAACATGAGCTAACCATGTATAGTTGTAATGATTAAATATCCCCGAAGGCTGGAATCCGTTTTGTTGATTACACTGTGAGAAGTTTCTGAGCAGTGGCATTAGTTTTTTGATTATATAGATAGCTATTAAGTTTGTTTTAATTGTTTACTGCATTTCTCTACTTGATTAATATGAATAATTTATCGAGGTATCACACTGTTTCTGACCACATGTTCACAATGCTCTGTAATATGGCTAATAAAGAAGCTCTCAGGCACACAGCGGAACAATGCTGTTCATTAAAAAGCCATGGGGGAGAAAGGTTTTAATGCTACAAATAATCAATGCAGCTGTGCAGAAATGGAAAGATATATAGCCTAGATTAAGCTGTTTACATAGTGTTTAAACTGCAAAAACCAATTATATGCAGTAAGAAAAAAAGGATTTGGGTGCAAGTTGCTTATGAAGAAACCATGATATTGGTTAAATCATGGAAAGATTATTTTTAATCCAGTTTATAAACTCTTTCAGAGCAGAATCTGTCTTTTTTAAAATGCACTTTTTGCACAATTTGGCTCATGAGTCCTGATTGAGGCCCTTCAGCATAATACGACTATATAATTTATTGTTAACTCTTTGGGCAAAGTGGAATGGGTGTCTATTTGTGTTAGAAGCTTTATAAAGCACAAAAAGTTAGATGTTAGATGCTCCAGTGAAATTGTGAGTTTGTTGTTGGTTGGTTTGTTTATTTTTTGTCTCCTTCTTACCTTTTGTAGTGACTGGGGTGGTGTTTTCAATAGGGAGTGAGCTGTGCTACTGTGATTCCCTGGCAAAGTTTCCCTTTTCAATAACACTGTATTTACAGATGAAACTATGTCAGAAATCGAGTCATCTTGAAGTATCATTTTTTTCTGCAAGTTCTACTTCCTTTCCACTGGGTTTATTATAACTTGGAAATAAGAGGTCTGGACCTATGCTTTGTGATCACACTCACAGGAAAATTGGCCTGTGCGGAGACCAAGGTGTTTGGGTTAAATTCTCTGAACAGGCCTGGAGAGAGAAGAAATGGGGGCGGGGGGGATGTCCTCTGACCCTAGCACTGTTAAGCTATGGCTTTTATGCAAATTATTACAAGAACTAAGGCTGTTCTGTCTTGTACCAGCTGCCAGAAGTTCCCAGGGACTTTTGTGGTGATGAAGGTTGGTGGATGCCCTGGATATGCCCATTTTTTCCAGCCACAGCATTGGTGGCCTTATAATATCTTCTCTGGCAGCTCTATGCTGGTGGAGGATCCCGTTCTCCATGCAGGAACAGTTGAGTCTGATTTGGAGCTGATTTTTCGTTCTAGAACATATTGGTGAATTAAAGTCAGAGGCTATGTCTAGGCTAGAGCGCTTTGTCGACAGAAGTTCTTGTCAGAAGATATTTTGTGGCAAAACTTCTGCCAACAGATCACATCCGGACTGCCAAAGCAGATCAAAAGAACAATCCGCTCTGTTGACACAGTGTGACCGGGCAGTCTGGCTGCTCTGTTGGCAAAATGGCCAACCGAAAGCACAGCAGACAGGGTTGTCTGGTGTCTTGGAAGCCCTGTTTATTGACAGAAGGGCCCTGGGACCATCTAAATCAGCTTTTTGTCCACAAATCTCTGTCGACAAAGGTGTTCTTCTTCGTGGTGAGCAGCTTACAGCTGTTGACAAAAGTGCTCAGTTCCGTTGACAGTAACACCTTTGGGAATCTGGGCACGCACTGGGTAGTGTCAACAACATGCCAGTTTTGTCAACAAAGCCCTCTAGTCTAGACATAGCCATATTTAACAAATTTTGCTTGCCTATTTAACATGCCTGCTTCTCTGGGTACCCCATCCCTTTATCTGATCTGGACCAATGGCTACCTGAGAAGGTTCCTAATTCCTGATTAGGTAAGTGGTATTGCTTGACATGCATTATAGGAGAAGTCTGATGGCTTCAAACAATAAGCCATGATTCTACTGTCCCAGGATGTTAACTTCTGGTGTCTTTCAGTTTTGATTACAGGGATGCTGCCTTTCATGCCTCCTGAAATCTCTTAATCTTTCCCATGTTAGCAGGACAGCTCACTGATAACATTACCTAGCAACAAAAATAGTTTGAGTCACTTTGGAGAGAGAAGCAGGACATTTTTTGAATGAATCATGCTGTGATGATGCATTGTGTTTTTAAAAATGAGAAAGGAATGACAAAATTAAATATTGACATTTAATGTATTCCAACTATTACCTTTCAGTTTGATTGACTTAAAAGTATATATTCAGTGAAACCAGGAAATAAAGCCTCTGTCTAAATTCTCTTGTATGCCCCAAGGTGAAAAGGCTTAATGATTCATTATTCAGTATAATGCTACTCAAACCTCTATAAATACTTTTTTGTATGGGTTAGGGGTGTTTCAGTGCCAAAGATTATACAATATACTGTATCCAATGAAAAGTTTTATTTTAAATACAAATTTTAATGATACCACTGAGTTTCATAAAATGGGTGTAATAAATAGATTGGGCAGTAGTGAGGAACCTGAAAATGTACCCTCAACCTGCAGAAAACTAGACATACTGTTCTTAATAAGTAACTTCCAATGCATCTGCAGTGTGGGTATAATAGGTGGAAGCTCTCTCTGAAGGTCTGTGACTTGTTTTAGGTGAATATAGTAAGAAACTGTAAGTTAAGGCTAAGCCTCTGAAGCAAATTTAATCCTCATGGTAGCATGTTTTCTTGATGTGAATTTCATAAGGTGAGTTAGGCACCAGATTGTAATGAGGGTGATACCATGACCTAATTCTGAATATATAAATAGTCTGTACACGTAGAAGAGAAGAATGAGGTGAGAAAAGAGAGGAAAAGGTGCTGTGCATGCTGAGATACTTTGACATTAAAATGATACTACTCCTATAATACTGATGAATTTTCCACTATGGTGGTATTATTTATCTTAGTGGTGATAGCTTAGGAATATGTAGTTAGCATAAACTAGTCTAAATTCTGAAAAAGTGTCAGGAGAAGTATTGATAACAGTTTGAAATCTTAATTCACTTTTTCATATGTTTCTTATTGCATTGAAATGGAGCCAAAATAAGTTATTTTTCTCTTGCTGGGGCTGTTACTCTCTAAAGTAGTTTCTTATCCCCGTGGACATAAGACAAGATTTATAGTGGGTGAGTATTAGTTAATATCTGTCTATATTATTCATTAATTGGAGATGAATAAGAGTTGATTTTGTCGACTGAGTTCTACAATCAGAGAAATCAGAAAAAATATTCTGATACTGATTTCTAAAAAAATCTGTTAGTTGATTAGTTCAAGAAAAAGTAGCTCAAATAAATACAGTGCATATAATTTTTGGATCAGAGTTGTCAATGGTACAGGGGTAAAAATCTACTTACAAAGAAGATTATAAATGAATATTTTATGTTTACCACACTCATCTTTAGTCATCGGATGATTTTTCTATTCATCAGCTTGGGGAAACAATTCTAAGGTTGCCACTTGCAAGGTGTTTGCTCATTTGTCTTTTGTAGGAAGTTTAGGATAGAGCGTGTCTGTAAAATACAAGATACAGTAACAGACTTCATAAAGTATTGCTTTTCTCTGGCAAGCAGAAATTGCTAAAGGGGTATAACTTAGAGCAAATTTTAAAGTGATGCATTCATTTTTCCCAAGTCCGTTTTCTTTAAACTAGGTCTCAGAATTGGGGAAGTATTGTTCAAGTGATTGTAGAATATCTTTCCTCCTGTAAGAACTAGCCAATGTGAATAGCCAGTGTTCTCTCTAATTGTTTCCATTCATGGGCAGAATGAATTTTGTTATGTGCAGAAAGGCATGTGTGGGTGTGCACCACCAATGGAAATAAATGCTTCTGGCTGTGGGTGCTCTGGTGATCAGGTGAGGAGCACCTAAATCTCTCCAGGGCACTCAAGTGCTCAGCTTAGTGGCAACACTGATGATAGCTAACAGGTTGTCAGAAGCACTGTTGTTTCACAAGGATTAGCTTTGAGCTAACATTCATAGTACCTGTTTCTGCTCAGCTACTAATTATTGGGCAGAGGAAGAAGAGGAGAAGAACCAACTGTGGCCGTGTCTACACTAGCCCCAAACTTCGAAATGGCCATGCAAATGGCCATTTCGAAGTTTACTAATGAAGCACTGAAATACATATTCAGTGCTTCATTAGCATGTGGGCGGCCGCGGCACTTCGAAATTGAAGTGCCTCGCCGCCGTGTGGCTCATCCCGACGGGGCTCCTTTTCGAAAGGACCCCGCCTACTTCGAAGTCCCCTTATTCCCGTGAGCAGATGGGAATAAGGGGTCTTCGAAGTAGGCAGGGTCCTTTCGAAAAGGAGCCCCGCTGGGACAAGCCGCGTGGCGGCAAGGTGCGTCAATTTTGAAGTGCTGCAGTCGCCCACATGCTAATGAAGCACTGAATATGTATTTCAGTGCTTCATTAGTAAACTTCGAAATAGCCATGTGCATGGCCATTTCGAAGTTTGGGCCTAGTGTAGACACGGCCTGTATGGGGCAGACAAGCAGGCAACTGTCCCTTACTTTCCTGTTCATACAAATATCTCTGGAAAACCTGGTAGCTCTAGAGATAGAGCAATGCAAAGGATCCATATGAAAAGCAAACCTTCCTGGGCTGCCAGCCTTTGGGAACATCTCAGAAAGGCCAGAATGGCATTTTGTCAGCAGGAATGAGAAGTCAGTAAATGAGTAATGTAACACAGGGCAAACCTTATACATTGTCTCAGCATTAATTAGGGAATAGGCTTTTGGGTGAAGTGGAGTAAATACAGGAGGCTTTCTTGGTAAAGGTTTGCAGATGGCTTGATTTTGAGAGGGGCTGAGCACATACAAATCCTACTAGAGTCAAGGGAACTAAAGGGTGCTCAGTAGCTGTGAAAATCACGCTGATGCAAATCTCACTGTAATTTTTCTCCTTACTCATGTAAGTTTGATGCAGTCCGGTCTGAGATGCCGGTATGGCAGTATTGCTGAAGATTGAATTGTAAGATAAACAGTGTAGGGATCTGAACCACAATCCAGGTTGCCATTTGTACTGATCAGTCTTTTCACTCTTAGAATAAGCACAAGTGGCTTTGCTTGCTATGACAGGAATTTGAAAAAGTTCCATTAAGGAATCTCTGTTTTCCTCCTTTGTCTTTCTTCCCCCTTGCTAGTGGAGTGTGGGAGGATTTGGTGGCAAGAAGAAATAATGTCAGTTGTCACTACTTGAGGGGGATTTGGAGAATTTCATCAGCAGAAGGCATGGAAGGAGAAAAAAGTTCACATCAGCCTGGAGAGAGAACTGAGGTTTGCTGACTGACCTTTATGACAGATGCCCTTAATACATCCAGCTGCCAAAACCTCTTGAGCTTCCTCGGTTGTCAGAATTCTCAATGCCCTTTGAGTGCCTCCTGAACTGACCTACTTTTCTAGATAGCTAACCCTTTCCTCAGTAGTGACAGGTGCCCCAAATTCCTTCTCCAGCTGTTGAAAGCCACCTCAAATTCTCTAGCAGTGACATGCACACTGATTTCCTTGCCTGGTTGATACAGCCATCTCAGTTCACCATGGTTATTATAAATGCCTAGTCACACTTTGATCCCTGACCCTGTCACATCTTTTACCCACCACATAAAGTCTTCCTAAAAAGCACTATGCAGGTCTGACATCAAGGACTGCTTTCTCCTCTCCTCTCTGCCTCTCTTCACTGCTAGAAACTCTAAAGGCAATGTTTGGGCTCAACTTGACCTCTCCCATGGCAGTATGTTAACACACAACAGCACTAGCTCATGGGCAGGGCTCTAATTTTTTTTTTTTCTGTCCCATTCCCCCTTTTTTTGCAGTGATACCAAGCTTACATTAGTCTTTCAGCAAAGGAACATGCTACCCTTCGTAAAACATGTCAGAATAATTTTGAAAAATTGTGGAACAACTTGGGCATCCTGAAGACCAAGTATTGCAATAGCCTTTCTTGCTGAAGTCTGAATGTCTTTTTATCTTATAGGCTACGTCTACACGTGAAGCCTACATCGAAATAGCTTATTTCGATGTAGCAACATCGAAATAGGCTATTTCGATGAATAACGTCTACACGTCCTCCAGGGCTGGCAATGTCGATGTTCAACTTCAACGTTGCGCGGCACCACATCGAAATAGGCGCTGCGAGGGAACGTCTACACGCCAAAGTAGCACACATCGAAATAAGGGTGCCAGGCACAGCTGCAGACAGGGTCACAGGGCGGACTCAACAGCAAGCCGCTCCGTTAAAGGGCCCCTCCCAGACACAGTTGCACTATACAACACAAGATACACAGAGCCTACAACTGGTTGCAGACCCTGTGCCTGCAGCATGGATCCCCAGCTGCCGCAGCAGCAGCCAGAAGCCCTGGGCTAAGGGCTGCTGCCCACGGTGACCATAGAGCCCCGCAGGGGCTGGAGAGAGAGCATCTCTCAACCCCCCAGCTGATGGCCGCCATGGAGGACCCGGCAATTTCGACGTTGCGGGACGCGGATCATCTACATGGTCCCTACTTCGATGTTGAACGTCGAAGTAGGGCGCTATTCCGATCCCCTCATGGGGTTAGCGACTTCGACGTCTCGCCGCCTAACGTCGAAGTTAACTTCGAAATAGCGCCCGGCGCGTGTAGCCGCGACGGGCGCTATTTCGAAGTTAGTGCTGCTACTTCGAAGTAGCGTGCACGTGTAGACACAGCTATAATGTCACAGCCAGTCTGCAGGGTATATGTGTAAAATGGACAAAGGATTTCAGGCTGGGGAGATGCTCTTTCTTAGTGAACTAGAGAGGAGGTGTTTCAAGACTAATCATCATCAGTCTGGGATAGCATTGTCATTAGGAAGGAGCTGGAATTAACTGAAGTAAACCCTAATATTTTACAGTTAAATTAATATCCCTGATGCAAGGGGCCAAACTGTCCTAAAGATTACAACCCTCTGGTTTTCTTCAGAGCAGGTACAGAAAGTCTTCAGACCAGTACATGAATGTGTGTGTTGCGGTGGCATGGGGTGTTGTGATCCAGCAATCACCACCCTCTTGTGGGCTATTATCATTCTGTGTATAGGCAGTTCTAGTCCATCAGTACAAACACATAAATTTACTACCAAACAGTGGAAAAATAATTTCTACACATTTTGTACCAGACTTGAGTTCAGTTTCATTTTTATCTGCCATGATCCAGAAATCTGAAGCAATGTAAAGAGCAGCATTTACTATCCTGGCTCAAAATGCTGATTATATTAGTCAAGTGACGCAAGTATTGATAGGTAAAGCAAACCCATTAATTTTCCTTTATGTTGACACTAACTTGGAACACATGGGCTTCATGGGAACCTCTTTTTATCTCAATAGGGGGGAGATTTTTCCCTTCATGTTGTGACATACCAGGGTGTACAATCCAGACTAATGAGCTGTGACTCTTCTGCCCTGTAACTTGGAGTGCCCTTTGCTATGACTACAGCCTAGACTGCTCATAAACACCCTGCAGCATGCTAGTCATGCCCAACTTTATCTGTGTGTGTTCCAGCCAGCCTGCCACTTCTCAGCTTTTACTAGCCTTAAAGACTGTCCCAACATGCTCCCAGTCCCTGGTTTCCTCTCAGAAACATACGCCATGCACTCTCCGGCCCTCTTCTGGACAGTACAAATATGCTGAGTCCATTATTCCTTTAAGGGAATGATACGCACACAACTTGTTAACCCAAATGGAGTTATGCAGGCACTTTAACTCGAACACTCTGATTTAAACAAAATAAAGCAAATGCATTAACCACAAAGAGATTTTAAGTGAGCATAAGTAATGAGGCAGATGTGGTTACTAGAAAAATGAAGATAAAATGTGTACTGGTGCCTAACTAAACAAGTTACATTCGATTCAAAGCAAGGTTTTCTCACCACAAACTTTCAGCAGTCTTACTGCATGTTAGGATACCTCCCTGAAAGTCCTATAGCCGCTTCCTTTGTCTCTACAGGGACATGAATGTGGGGAGTAGGGACCAGGGATAGATCCTCAAGGGTGTTGTCTCTCCTTTTGATGGTTTCAGTTCTCCTCTGGAAAAAAATTTCCAGCTGAGACCCAGGAGACAGTCTGTGTAGAAGTATATTCCCTGCTGTTTTTTTAACCTTTTCCTTCCCTACCTGATGACTCTGTTTACTGCTTAAATTCAAATTAAGGTCAGCACATATTCCTTTGTTTAGAACAAACTTGTTTGCAATTTCTGTTTGGACAGGGCTGTGGGATTTGGAAGATGGATTAGCTAATACAGTAGGGTTGTGACATTCGTGAGGGTTTGGTGTTGAGAACCCTCGCCAAAGGTTAATTGTTGCGAATACGTAATACTTTTGGGGCTCAGATGTAGGATGACCATCTGTCCCGTATTTGGCACACCAAAAAAGGCATTCATTGTCCTGTATTGGGCCCTCCAAGGGCTGGGGGACAGGGGAGAGCACTGATGGCTGCTGCTTCCCCAGGGCTCTGAGGGAAGAATGCTGGTGCTGCCACTTCCCCAGGGCTCGGGGTGGGGGAGGGGAGCGAGCGCTGGCGGCTGCCACTTGCCTGGGGTGCCAGGGATAGGGGACCGCTGGCAGCTGCCATGAGTAGAGTGACCACTTCTGAGGTGCGGGCGTGTTGGCTCTGCCAAAGCTGCCGTGGCTGCTGGAACAGGAACCCCACCTGGCTCCCTTCATGCCCAACTTCCAGGGTAGCTACCGTGTCCCCATGCCGCAGCGTCATCCCAGTCTCACCCCTATCTTGCTCTGCTCCGCCTGCAGCCTCGGGGGGTGTGGAGTCTCTGGCCCAATGTGTGTATGTGGCGGGGGGGATCCTCTGCTTCTGCCCCCCCCGCCACAACAGTGACCCCATGTGGGTCCATGCAGCGGTAATGGTGGCTGGCAGGCTGGGAGAAGAGCTGTTGGGAAGCTCGCTCCGCCCACCTGCTGAGACCGGCATGGGAAAAATGAAACTGACGCCCCCAACTGCTCACGATAATCGAATTTGTGGTTGTTAAATTCATAAATGTTGTGATCTTCCTGTACCATATAGAGGGATCATATAACTTCACACGTAGTGTTGATGCATGTATTTCATTAAGACAACACTGACCAGCAAAGTATGCATTTTCAAATAATACCTTCTGCAGCATATATTATACAAATATTAATGCAATAGTGTATAGCTTGTGGACACAGGTATATTCTGTCTCAGCTTTATGTAGAGTTTTTGCTCTTGCCCTTTCCAAAATCTGGGCTATTGGGCTCCTTTATTCATGTTCAAATTTGTATGTACTGACTGGGACATGAACAGCTGTGAGTGCAGGAGTCAGGAACCAGGCCAGCTCAGAGAATGTTATATGCCAGAGGGCAGACTGAGAGTGGGGTGTCAAGAGGGTAGGGAGGGTCAAGTTACAGGGAGGTCAGAGTCCAAGACAGGCCAGAGGGTAACTAAGAGTAAGTTATCAGGCCACAGACAGCTGCATGGGCAACTTCCTGTTCATGTGCTCAGTTAACATAAGAAGCAGAACACCAGTGGCAGCCCTCAGAATTTTGCAACCAGATGTCAGGACTGGAGTCCTTTGTTAGAGTTCAGCTTCTAGTTCTGGTGACTGCAGGTCACTGAGTACCAGATGAGAATTTAGTGGTTCCTAGGAGTCCTGGGAGACAAGGCTTGAGACACGTGGGTCCCTGACATTGCTCCTTCCTCAAGGGAGACGCTCATGTGGGCTCAAACGTTTTCAGGGTTCGTTGCAGATAAAAGTGTACATTTCTAACTAGCTCTCAGGATCACTTCTGAGACCATATCCCTCCCCGTCACTAAGATACCACATCCTACAGTGTTTGTATTTAGAGTCCAGGATCTCTTGAAACACATATGCCTTGTAGTCAGTACATGTGCTGGTGGAGGAAGTGGCTGGGTGCTGTGGAAGAAAAGGTTTCCATGTAGGGTTTCAAAACCAATACATGAGACACCAGGTGAATCATCAGAGTGTGAGGTAACTGAAGTTCAAAAGTGTCTGGATTAATAAAATTAATAAAATTCCAGCTTGCTAGTAGGTCTCTGTGTGCTGAGGTGCTCCAAGGAGAGCCGTACCTTTGGTCACATTGAGTAGATGTGCTGTCAGTGCTGGTCAATGCACAATTTATAGTCTGCTTGTGTTTTTCCCAAGTGATCCTTCACTTCTTCCTGGGACAGACAATCCTCTGAACTAGGCCGGAGATGGCCAGGTCAGGAGAAGATGCAGGTAATTGCAGATGGAATCGGGGAAGTAACCGTAGTTGGTTTAAAAAAGGTGTGTGACAGAATTTGCCCTTTATACACACGGTATGTGTTCTTGTATGCAAATTTTACATAAGGTAGAAGTGAGGACCTGGAGATGATTGAGGAAGCATCACAGATACTACCCAAGAATTTTGGGTAGCCTCTTCTGTTCTGTCATTGGGCTGGAGAAAGTGGAGAAAAGACACGTGCAGACCCTTAGCAGGTATGTGGACTTACCCCAAACCAGGAACTGAGACCCCTGACTGGGGGTGATGCACTCTGGGAGACCTGGAGGCAAACTATATGTCTCACGCATAGCTGGGCTGTATCTTCAGCAGAGGGGGGCATCCGTTGTTCCCGAAGTCCGCTAAATCAGGGTCTGTAAAATTGAGGGTTTACTTTATGTTGGACTTTGGTAATTTTACAGAGAAATATATGGCACAAATATCACAGGAAGCAGTGAATGAATGTACCGGGGTTACATCTGAGGCTGCCAAAGGGAGCAGGATATGAGAATATTAATTGTTGGGCCTCAGTGTGTTATAGGCAGGAAAAGTCGTGTCATGTTGCAGGACTGCAGCTCATTGGTCCTGAGGGAACAGAGAAGTCCATCACATGTGTGATCCTTTTCTGGGAGTCATCTGGTTTCTCATTGATAATAGCTTGTTTGTCAGGTGAAATTCAGAGGCGGAGCATAATCAATGTGAGTCTATACTGGTGTGATCTGCTGCACTGAGAAAGTGGTGGGATTTGAGAATTAATGTTGATTCCTAACTAGAGCCCCAGGTTGTTACTGGATTTTCAGGCCAGCGTGTCAGCTGTCCTGGTTTTGTTTCTGATGCAATATGGGATGATGAAATGAAATCAGAGAAAAATAGGGCTCTCTGAAACTTTCTTGGTATCAAGTCTTTCACCCTACATAGGTGTTCCAGATATTTATGATCAGTGAATACGTGGATTGGATGATGGGCTTTTTCCAGGTAGCACTGCCATTCTGAAAAAAAGCAGTTTTTATCATCAGAAATTATTTACCAAGTATTTTATAGTTTAGTTCTATGGGTGTCAGTTTCCTCAAGTAATGAGCACAAGGATGTTTAGTCCAGATGTTTGGGAGAGTACGACCTTGATTGCCACACTGAAGGATTCTAGTTTTTAAAATAAAGCCTTCCATGACACCTGGATGAGCCAGTATGGTGCCAGGGTAAAGGTGAGTGTGAGCTGATTAAATGCATGGGGGACCTCAAAAGACCTGTGGAATTGGGGATTTTTCCAGAGGAAGTTGATCAAGGGTTGATTTGTTTTGAAGAATGAATTTTGATTAAAAGTAGGCAAACTCTACAAAGAGTTTCAGGTTACACACCATGTGGGGTGTTGACCAATTTTGGATGATTTGGACCTTGCAGGGCTCTATCTGGATCCTTTTTGCAGATTTTCAAAGAGCGCCGCTGTAGTTTGGAGAAAGACTACAGTGCTGGACTGTCACACTTCAAGAAGAAGAAGACCCAGTCTAAATCTTCCCTGGACTCCAGAGCTTCTGCCCTAAAAGCCCTGCAGCCCTTGAGCCTAGGCCCCCTGTGCATTGGTGACTACCACTCCCCTGTCCCCCACAGGAGGCTGCTAGCGATGGCCCTATGGTTCACGCAGATCTGTTCCCCAATACATCTTCCAGATGATTTCATGGTAACTGCCAGCAATTCTAGGAGTTCATAAACCCATTCTTCCTATTCATGATGCACCTTTAGCCCCACACTGGGGGTACTGGCATGGGGGGGCAGGAGCCTTAGGGGAAGGTATGGAATGAATGAGGAGCGGAGCACGGGCAGAGTATTTTCTCAGAATGTGCATCCACCTAGAGATGGCCCTGCTGGAAGCAGCCCACCAGGAAAAGGATGGGAAAAGCTGGCTGAGGGATGGGGCTGGCTGCCAGAGCCCACAATGCCACATACGCAGCTGCCTCGGGCACTGGAAATGTGGGGGCAGTTGGTGCCCAAATTTTGTGGTACCCTAAGCAGCTGTACATCTAGCATACTTGTAAGGGTGGCCTTGGTGACCCATGTCTAGAGTGCAGTATTTTCAGCATGGAGCTGTTCGACTTGCTCCTGTAATAACAAGGAGCTATTGTTCACCGTTATGGTTAAAATATCTGGGAACATGGAGCTTCAGGGCTTGGTTGTCCACCTGATAGCAGGCAACCCACTTAATCATATCAGTGCTCCCAGGGGATTAGCCGGTCCATTCTGTGTACACCAGGCCCACCCTTCTGGGCCTGTGTGGGCCATGCAAACTGTCACAACCAGGAGGCGGGCGGTCTGCCTCTAGTAGAGAGGGGGTCAGGAGCTGATACCAGGAGATTAGTTTGAGATATGTTAGATAATACTCCAAGAGTGTGGTATCAGGGGCAAACGGGGTTAAATTCCCAGGAGGTCACAGTCAGGCAGAAGGAGCAAGCAGCACCAGAGAAGCAGCCTTAGGCAGGGCAAATGAAATTGCATGGACAATAATCTGTTCCTGTACAGGGTGCAAATGCCAACAGTCAGTACAGCACCACCCCCCTCCCAGGATTCTGCCAGTCAAATCTCAGGACCGGAGTCCTTTGTTGGAACTCAGCTTCTAGTTCAGGCCACAGTCAACAGGTCACTGGGCAGCAGGTCAGAATGTTCTGGCTCCTAAAAGCCTTGTGGACTAGGGTTCAAAAACCACAGTCTCAGACATTACCAGACTAAACTGTTGCTAGATTCCTGCCAAGCAAGATACCATTTCAGGCTCTTCTGCCTCAATCAGATTCCTTTTACAGGGACTGTACCAGATACAGAGGCATGGTGGAATGACTCTGTTTCAGTAGGTTCCTGCAACCACAATGTGTGCCCCAATAATTGACAGAAGCAACTCTGGTTCCGTTTCTGTCTCCCCCACGAGGAAGGTGACAGTCTCCCTTCATTTTCCTAACCTCCTGCCAAGGAGTTGATTATCACCAATCATGTCTGAAGCGCATGAATATAATGGGGGAATAAATCAAAATCCCTGCCCTAGAATATGTTTGGTTGAACCCAGTGGGAAGTTGTACCCTGGTTTCGGGAATGCAATATTATATCTAAAGTATTCACTCTGGCAACATTGAAATGTGTGATGCTTTGTTCAGCTACATTGGTAGTGGCAGAGCCAAATGGAAAGCCAAAATTTGATAAGAGAAAGCTTGATCTCAAATGTAGCAGGAGAAATTCCACTAGGCATTTCAGTGCTGTTTTAGGTCCATGAATATACATTGCCTCCCATCATGGAGGTATGCTAGCAGATTTTTGAGCATAGACCCACATACCTATTGGAATTGGAGGAAAAATGATAGATACAGTCATAAGCCCCCACCCCACCCTTTCAAGCTGCACAATAGTGTTTCCTATTGAGAAGTGAACAATGAGAAAAGGTACAATCCTTTTTTCCTATTTCTTTTCCATATGCAATGGTTTGTTAGAAAAGATATTAATGGTATTGTCACTTCTAATACAGAACAGATTACAGTCACTTTGAATGTAACAAGTGACTCAGTATTTCTTCCCACATATTACATCTGATCCTACTTTATGCTTTTGAGTGTGTAATATGCAAAGACTAAAATAAATGAGTACAGATAGTTTTTAGGTGATGGGGCATGATTCACAATTTCTGCTCCTGCAGGGGCCTGACTAAGCAAGGTGAAAAACAAAAAAATTAGAGTCAAAAGCAGTTTGTAGCCATAGTAATTTAATACTGAATAAAACCAACACTGAATATCCGCTTCGATGTCATTATAAGGTATTCTCTGCAAAACAAATCTGTACGGTTGGAAGGTTGTCTGGAAGGTTGTCAGATGAGTCTGTCAGATTTTTATTGCCAAACAAGCTGTAAAGCTACAAAACAGACTATCAAAAATAGACAACAGAAAGTTTGGAAGAGGTTTTTTTCTTTTGTTTTAAGGAGAGGCCTGTGTGGTAATTTTAACAAGAAGTCCCATGGCACCTTATAGACTCACAGGTATTTTGGAGCATAAACTTTTTCAGGTGTATGTGGTAATTTTATAAGTATATATACAATTGTAAATTCAGCAGCCATTTTAATTTTTTTTTTCAAATCTAACTCCCCTCAGTCATGGTAATATTTCAGACTTTTTGAAGACATTAACTCACAGCACTCTTGGGAGCTTAGCCAAATGTATGTTAGTCCCATTTCACTGATAGGAGACTGAGGCATAAAGGTTGCAACAAGGCCACAAAGCGATTCAGTCCTGAAATGAGGACCAGAACTTGGCAGATTTTGGCTCTCAGTCCTATGCTCGCTAAGAGCATGCCCCTCTCTCTCATGGAGTGGATTTGACACTTATGGGCCAGCTCTATCACAGAAGAATTCAGACTTTAATAGTCGTGACACTTGTTTAATTTGTCTCCTTGTATTTCCCACAATTTCCCATGCTACTGACTTCCTTAAAGCATCTCCTCAATTTTGTAGCTCCTGAAGTATTCTTGGGGCTGCTGTGTGGACAATCTGCCTCCCAGTTCTCATGTGTGCCTTTTTTGGCTCTTCAGTTTATATTGTGAAAGGCAGAAAAGCTTGGACATAAAAGAGCCTTTTTTCCTTCTTGCTTAGTGTGTCTTGTGAACAAAGAGCTCTTGCTCTAAGTCTTTTGGTTTTCGAAGCATGAGTAGAGGAGAAATCACTGAGGGGGGGTGTGTGCGTGTGCATGCACACATGTCCCTTTGCATGCATTCATGTCCGCATGCATGGAAAGGAATTGTGGAGGTCCCCAGTGCTCCCATATGGAGGTGAAAGGCATTTTCACAGTGTTGCAGTAATGGAAATAAGGGGATTAAATACATGTGGTGATGGAAATGTGGTGACTGCCCGGTACTGTTCTGTAGCAGTGGGATAAGGAGGAGGACAAATGAGGATGAAGGAGCCCCAACCCTATAATTGTGGGGGGAAGGAAGGAAATGTAGTTGAGGTGCTTCTGCTGAGTAATGGAGAGATTGAAAGTGAGGCCAATATTGCAATTATCCTGTAGAAAGAATTTTGTAGAGGTCTACCTGACCCCATTACATGGTATGAGAAATACTTCTGCCTCCCACATCCTCAGCCATAACAGGTATGTCTCCTATGCATTCGTGTGGATGAAAATAATAACAATAATAAAACTGGTAGCAGAATCAAATTAATGTGGTCTCCTGCAGGAGAAATATTTACCCAATGTGTCCTGCCAGTTAGAGAGATTGGCATTAAACCTAGACATTACCTCATCTTCCTGGGCAGACAGCCTATTTCTATGCTAAGCAAGTCTGCAGGAGTGAACAACTGAATACCTGCCTGATTAGCTGTGCAGTAGCAGTTCCTGGTTGGAAGCGATTTCCCTTAGCGCTTTCTCTCGCGCACTCTCTCTCTCTGCAAGGTTTGTCACTACGCATTATCAAACTGTTTTTCATCTTGAAGGGCACATTGCGCGGAAGATTTTCCAGACAGGTGGGCAAGTATAAATGCTGATCCAAATCAGAAAGGTCAAGATGAACACAGGGAAGAAAAGTAAAGTGTGTTTGTTCCTCCCTCCCTTTCAATCTGCAAGTATCAGTGCCAAAAATTAAGCCTCACAATACACCTTTGCAAAAGTTAACCGCAGCAGAAAGAAGCATTGCTGAGTATGCTGCTGTCTCGGGCACCCCTGAATCATTCTGTCCTGGGACTACAGGATGGCTCAGAACCCTCCTACTTGGCTACTCTGTTTTCCTCTCCATGTGGCTTAGAGGCTCAGAAAATCAAAGGGAGAATTTTGCCCCAAGAGACTTGCCAAAGACCCCCTAGTGACTGAGTGGTGTACTGAGGAGCCATAACGCCTTATCCCCTGTTGCTGTCACCAGACCACTGGTAATTTTGTCTGGCATGTAGAGGATCGGCAGGTGCGCAATGTAGGAAGTATATTTTCATGTAAAGATGATACCAAGCTGACCACTTCTACATTTTTCCAGGTTTGGATTATTTGTCAGATGAAGATGCTGTTATTTAATTGAGCTCTACCCACTGTCATCACAATGACTTTTTGAGCTCCTTGTTGTTCTCCTTTCTGTTTGGGCTTTAAAAAACTAATGGCAGCAAATGGATTGTACTTCTCCAGTAGGAAATTTCTTACCCATTTTTTCAGCTGTGAAAATGGGTCAAAGCTTCAGCATGCACCATTTCTGAAAAGAGGATGAGAAGTGACCCAAGAAGGCTTACATTGTCCATCAGCTACCATACCAGCAACTGACATTCATTTCCCCTTACCCGTTCAGATCTGCTAACTAAGCAGGTGATAAGGTAACTTTTTCCCTGCTTCAGACCCGATATCAGTCTAGTTTCTTTGAAAGTAAATTGCTGAATTTCTTCCTGTTCCAGGAGGGTAATGAGGAGTTGTAAATACCAGGCCCAAAGAGAGCACATGTGTACCATCAAGGTGCTCTCCTCCAATAAAGGAATTTTCTTCTGATAAGTAGCAGTTGGCTTCTGCCTCTGGAGTAGCACAGGGAGCCAGAAATTGATTAGTGAATCCCGCCTGTATTTTTCAGTGAAAACAACAAAAACACTGCATAGTAGGTACTGATTTTCCATTCATTCTTTTGTAGAGTTGTGACATTTCAGAGTAGAAGCCAGATATATTGAGTCAGAGTGGCCGCCCACTGATCTGGAGTGGGAGTAGCCCCCTCTCGGACCCCTGGCAGGTGGAACGCACCCCATCCCATCATCTGACAGGAAGACAGGAGGCAAAACTAGAGAGATAAAAGGCCAGTGCAGGAGCCAGTCAAGGCCCATCAGCCAGAGGAACCACAGACCTGCTCTATGCTCCTGAGCTGGGAGGCTGCTGGGGACTTAAAGGAGGCTGAGGTTTGGCTAGAACTTCTGGGACCTCAGATAGACCTTAACCTGGTGGAACTATTAAGCCTACTAGGATTTCCAACCTCCAATGCCCTAGAGGACCAGGACCTGCATTGGAGCCAAGTATGCCTAGAGGGGGAGCATGGAACTAGCCTGAGGACAGCCAACTTTAGTCTGGCTGAACCAAAACCTGTGACAGAGTCACGTGTTGTGGGTCAGAGCCCTGCTGACCCCTTGGCAGATGGACCTGCCACTGTTAGGGCTCTGGGCTGAGACGCAGTGGAGTGGGTGGGCCTGTGTGCCCCCGTCACCTCAATCCAGGGTTGACAGTTTCCTCCCTGGCTATTTGAGGCTAACCGCCTGCACTTGTTGGCTATCTGCTGGAGCTAGGAGGTGCGATGGTTTGTAGCCCCTCTCTGAACCAGGGCCTGGGCCTCGTGACTGCTTCCGGGCCTGAGCATAGGCCTGAGTGGTTGAGCTATAGGTGCCTGATGCCTGCCCTAATTTAGGGCTGGGGCCAATGAACTGTTGACTGCCAGCTCCATCTGAACCCAGGCTTAAGCCTCTCATCTATTCCTGGCCTCTCTGAGTGCAGGCCTGAAGCATTAACTGTTGACTGAGGCCGATCATAGGCCTAAGCTCATAGACTGCTGTTGCCAGGCCTGAAGGAGGGCTTGACCTATTAACTGTTGGCTTGGCCCAACCATAGGTCTGAGCCCCTGGACTGTTGTTACCAGCCCAGCATGAGAGTCAGGGCTTATAGACTTTGGGTGTGGTTTGACTATGGGCCTGAGCCTTGAACTAGTGGCAGAGCTGATTACCATATGAGACTGAGCTGATGACTACCCACTGACCTGAAGTGGGAGGGGCCCCTCCCAGAGCCCTGGTGGGTAACACCAGATTAATGAGCAACTGTGGATCCTCTGCCCTACAAACTTGGGTGCCTTACAGTGCTGAATTAGACCACCTGCATCACTCACACAAAACCTTACAGCTACACTTAGGTTACGCTCTGTCTCTGACCTGCCTGGTTATACTGCAGGGTGACCCCAGAGAATCCCCAGTCTTGGATTTTCCCTCAGGAATGTATGTCCTATACTGCCCATCTCAGTCTTGGGCAATTCAAGTTACATACAGGTCTTGTCTTCACTCACACTGCTACAATGGTGCAACTGCACCAGTGCTTCTGCATTGCTGTAGTACTTTGGTGGAGATACTATTATGCCAGTGGGTGATTTTCTCCAGTCACATACTTAATGCATATCGTGAGAGGCTCTCTTGTTGATATAATGTTAGCTACATGGACTGAGAGGTTAGGTCAAAATAAATATGTCACTCATGGTTGTGGGTTTATCACACCCCTCAGCAACGTAGTTATATTGATATAGAGCTGTAGATTAGACCTGGCCCAAATTTGTTATTTCTTTATGACAAATAGTATGCACCCACCATATTACCCCACATGGCGTTTACCAGACTCTGCGGTTTAAACACAATGGATAAGGTAAATCAATAAAGTTTATAAAAGAGATTTTAAATTAATTCAAATAATGAGGCATAAATGGTTAGAAGAAAAGTAAAGATAATATCTAACTTAACAAAAAAAAAACACCTATATCAGATTCAAGCCAAGTTGCTCCATGAATGACTTCAACAGTCTTACTGACCAAACCCTGTAGGTCTGGATTCCTTTTGCCAGAGGCTATTGAAAGTTTCTTTGTTGCTTCACATGCAGTGAGTGCAGTGAGCAGGAAGGAAGAGTGGTCCCATGGGAAGGTTTGTCCCTCTTTCTTTGTAGTTTCAGTGCCCATTTTGGGCAGTGGAAGGATGTTCCCTGCTGCGTTTTTCTCACCTGTTTGAGTTTCCTTTTGTTTCCTTTCTTTCTTGATGACTCTTTGTACTGCTTAAACACAAATGAAGGCAAGCAACACACACTTCTTTGTTTAGAACAGACCTATTTGACTGTCTCAGTTTGTGAAGGGCTGTGGGGTTTGTAACCTTGTTAATATTATTATAGATAAACACCTTATAATTTCACAATATTGCCACATACATTGTATAAGGACAGTCATGACTAGCAAATTATGAATTTTCAAATGATACTTTACAAGGCATACTTTGTACAAAATTATTACAATAATGCACAGGGTGCAAACACAACGGTATAGTCTGTCGTAGTCATGTACAGACATACAAAGTTGGCTGTAAGGTTAGCACTGTAGTCTAGTTTTATTTTACATTTATGCTGCACTGTTGCAAGCAAAGAATGACATGAGGTAGTGTATAGCCAGGCCTTTCACCTTGTTTTCATTTTCATGGGATTCTTTAAATGATTTTTTAATTAAATTTCTTCACCACAGTAACACCAACCAGAACCAGGAGAGGATAGATTATAACAGAGGCTGTGAACAGCATGAAACAAATATCCTAGAGTAAGGAAGCCCAGAACAACCAGCAGAAACACAACAGAATCCTGGCCCTAGTCAAGGATGCCCAGAGAGATTGGTTTTGTTTTTTTGAGCACAGAAATGAAACAGGACTTAGAGTAGTCCACAGTTATGTATGTCTCATGACAGAATCCTTTATTTTCTTTTCAAAGCATCTGAAGGAGTCTCCTAACTAAGATTTTTTTTCCCGGAGATACCAGCAGAATTTTCATATTCGGGATCATCCCTTTGCTCCATTATGCTGTGATCAGCTGAAGACAAAGTTTCCTTTGTCCACTGATTTACTCCTGGGGAAATTCTGTGCCAAAATATTAAATATTTTGCATATAGTATTCTAAGATTCTGAAAAACTCTGCACAATATATTAAAATATCAATATAATCATGCTAGATTTAATTATTTTCATAAATTGTTTCAAAATACCTGTCAGCAAGTAGGCCTATAATGACGCACAAAATTTCCCCAGAAGTAGTGAGTTAAAGAAACTACTATCACAAGCCGGCAACTGTGTGGGTATAATTGATGTTGTGTGGGTATAATTTCCTTTTTTCACCACAGAAATGGGCTCAGAGCAGCTAGCTCCCACTAGGGGGCTTCAGGATGCCCAGTCAAGGGGGCAGATACTCACAATCCTCCAAGCCCAGACCTCAGCCATAGCTCTCCCTGCCCAGACACTCACATCCACTCCCCACTCTAAAGGCAGCTGCAAGTACGTCCAGTCCAGAAACTGACTTCTCCTTCCCACCAGAGCCCAGTCGCACCATCCCCCAGCCCAGACACTCACAGCCTCTGTTCCTGAGAGCCCAGGGATTCAGAGGGAGACACAAGCTGATGCTGGGTCCCAGGCTTTCAGAGTTCCCTGCACATGGCTGTCTCCTTCCCTCAAGGTATGCTGGGAACTGAAGCTGCTGAGAACCCTCCAGTTCCGTCCTCCTCCTCTCAACCACTGGTCTTGTCTTCTGTTTGTGAGCTGGGGTCTGCCAGATCCGGGAGCCCCCTAGTGGCAGCTAGCTGCTGTGAGCCCATTTCTGTGGTGAAAAAAGGAAATTATACCCACACAACATTAATTTAGGCAAAATCCTGTGTGGTGTAATGGTGCACAAGTTCCCCAGGAATAACTGATGCATTATACCAGATATTGGCTGTGGATATGACAATATCTATCCGTTTGGGTTTATATTTATCTGAGTGCATTTTAGCCTTTATTCCAAGGCATAGGTTGTTATTTTTTTTACAAAGGTTGGTGTGTGATAAGAGAATCATCTACTGAATGCAGAGATTATTTCAGCTTGATAAAGGAACTTGAGGACACTTCAGATACTTTACTCAAATAGTAAGAGAGGAAAGAAGTCAGGTTGGCTTTTCATTATCAGGCAAACAGACACATTGAGACATTGCAGGATGATAATTTGCAGCCAAAATCCGTATATAAATAATTTAGTCTGAAAATATTAACAGCATTTAGTGTCATCAGAACTGGCAAACAGATGGAGGGGTCAACTCTAAGTTATATCATGAAACCAAATATATAGGAAGTTAGTGTTTTATGAGTGAGGTGGTGATACTTTAGACATGAGCATGAAAGAGTCAGCTGCATAATACTTGTACCTGCAGGCAGGAATGACTAACAGGGCAGTGAAATAACGTAGCTCATTTTTAAAATAAAATGGCATTTTCTATTCTGTCATTGTTAGATGAAATGAACACCTGGGTTGATGACACAGCTGTCTAAGTTTACTCAAGAGAAAACAGAACCAGACATACTGTACACGCTGATATCACAGTTTTTATTCATTTTGATACAAAAAGTACTGCTGTTTGTTACATAACAGAAAATATGATTTTGTTACGATAGGCGCATGCAATGCAAAAATAAAATGTCGGTGCTATTCTTTAGTGAGTTACCAGGCAAGGGTGGTTCAGTCATGTCTTCTAGGATATCTCCCATGCCCCATGTTTAATTTTCTTTCTAATATTCAACACTCTATGTAGAAATCCATAAACCAATGACTTATGGCCAGGTCTACGCTAGGCATTAAAATCAATTGTAGGTATGCAATTCTAGCGACGACAACTGTGTAGCTAGAATTGACTTATTTGCAGTCCACTTTTCTGGCTGTGCCTTACTCCTACTTTACTCCTGATGATAGGCATTAAGGGATTGACTGTTGACCCCAGATAGTTCTATTTTGCACATCCCTGCCAGGTGTATGAAATTGAACCCCAGAAGATCGACCATGACAGGATCAATCTTCTGCTTAGTATATACATACCTTCACTCTTTACTCGTCAGTAATTTTGCATTTATTCAAATCCAGTCCTTCAAAAGTAAGAGTATCCAGAATGTGTCTGGTGGCTCAGTGTTGCCATGAGACCATCCATCCTGGTCTAACATGGAAGTGAGACAGCTACTAATATAGATGCGTGATATGGTCTAGCGTGTTATGCTTACGGTGACAATATCTCCCTGTCCCAAATACAGTACTGGCCCTCCTTAGGAGCCTGGGGTCCATGGCAGCTGCCCATGCTCCCCTGGTTCCCCGAGGCTTGGGGAAGTGATTCCTGCCAGCAGCTGTGGGCGGAAAAGGTCCATGGGGGATAGCCCAAATACAGGTCAATTAGTCCCTTTTAAAAAATAAGTAGGGATGCCTTTTTGGCATTCCTAATATGGGACCATCCCACCTAATACGGGACAGATGGTCACTGCAGTTATGCCCCATCTTCATTCAAGCAACTTGCATTAAGATGGCATGGTAGCCTTGGCACCCTGTGTATTAAACATGATGGCAGCTGCATACTGCTCCAACTTAATGCATTTTACCAGTAGCTCTTGGGCTCCTAGCCTGTTGAGTAAGAATTGTGGGAAGCCTTATCTAAATGGTTGATTTCCCTTTCAGATGACTGATAATTATATACTCCTAGAAAATGTGTATTATGATAATGGTGTACATTTTCTTGATTTATGTTACTTCAGTTTTACTTACCATTGAGTTGCAATGCCTATGACCCTTGTCACGTAACGCTTTTACCTAGAGTGTGATTAAAAACTAAAGACTATCCAGTTTTACTCCCATGAGCCAACGGCAGAATCTTTTCTTTTCTTTTCTTAATAGTAGTGTCAACAATTGTGTAATGGATATGCGTGCTGCTTCAAATCTCTAGCCTGTGATTGTCCATCCATCTCTCAGTAGTTAGCTTTGTGTGCTCTTATAAGTGTTATTAATCTGGATTTATCAGCTCTGTATGTTGAGTGTTGACTTTCACTTTAAAATAGAATGTCTTCCCTGGGACCATGGCATTGATGCTCAACATTCAAATGTTTCCTGCATGTAATTTTAAGAGATCAGACTTATAAGGGGTGTTCTTGGTTGTATATGATGTCAGTGTTTTAACAGTAATCTGTTTTAAACTAATACACAGTAGGCTGGTGATGAATTACTGCATACATGAAAATAAAAGGTATGAGTTACTTAACCTGTGAGTGGTGCTTCTTTTGAAAGCTTTGTGTGCAAACATTTAGGACCAAATTCAGATGTGTTGCACACAGGAGAGAATTCAAGGAACTTCCTCTTTTCATTGCAACTGTAAAACGAATAAGCAGATTCTAGTTACCTCAGAAAAGAATGCTGGGACTTCACCCATCAAACTCTGATGAGAGTATACCAAACCCCAAAAGAAGTTGGTGGTGGGAGCAGTGGCAAGAGGTCCTGGGGTTATCACCCAAAGCAACGGCCAAGAGACCTGCCTGGCTGCACTGGTGTGTTAGGCTGCACGCCACAAAGGGTTGTAGCAATGAACACACAGTCTCTGCCCACCCAGGAGCTCTGTGGGGATTTCTGTCTCATGTGTCTCAATGCGGGGCTGTGCTCACAATGTATATCTGAGCCCTTGATGCTGTTCTTTGGTAAAATTTCATTTTAATACAAACTTAAAGTATTGCAAGTTAAAACATCTTTTAAAGTGGGTTTTCCCGTTTTCTTTAAGTCTCCACTTTAAAGAAAATATAGTGCTTATCAAGGGTGTTGGATTGACATCTCTGGGGACATGAGCCCTCTGCCCAGCATAGTATATATATACAGCTTGCATAGTAGCAGAGTAAGTTTGCTGAGACAGTAGTACCACTAACGTTCTTCAACCAAGAGATGGAGATGCTGCCTATAAGCATGGCAAGGAATTGTTTGGCTACTCTAAAAATAGAGCTTGCCAAGTACAGACAGTTGTCATGGTGGTGTGATGTGGTACCCTTCCTCTAAGAACTAGACTGAGACCACAAACTTGTTTCATGTGTGCCAAAGAGGCTTTAGATGGCAACTGACTTTTAGTTGTTAGCAGATGAAAGATGGATTTGAACCAGTGCCCTAGAAGCAAAAGCCATCTGCCAGTCCCTAGAGTCACTCACTACTCTTAGTATAGTGCAGCTGAAGTGAGACCAGTCCACAAGATTTATGTGTATTTGCTATTTATATCCCATTAATAGTATTGAGTCTGCAGTTTATTCTTAAAAGTAAGGAAGTATATTTATAATCTATTGTCCTCTGGTGATTAAGGTTATATTTATAAATTGCTTTCTGATCTCTTCTGCTTGACTTCATTCAAAAATTTATTTGGGTAAAGGGATGACTTGATGTAACACCTTAAACTGATTTAATTTATGCAACTACAAAGGTGTGTGAGAAGCTTGTAAGATCCAACTTACAGTCCTGGGGGAATTCTGCAATTCTACTATTGCTCTAAATGCAACAGTTGCAGAGTACTGTGCTTACTCCACAGTAACCCTATGGATACATTTACAATGAAAACAAGGATAAGTTCAACATCCAAAAAGAGAGATTCAAGTACTAGGAAGCAGCACTAGTGGAAATGAATGGTTACACATAAAACCAAAATCATAATGTGTTCCAGAGCCAAAACTTATTTAACACAGTACTCTCATGTAAAGATGGTTATCTCACCAAATATCTCTCCAGCATTTTCAGCCAAGCTTGGTTAAGCACCTTTCTCATGAAGCAAATCTCTGTCCTTTTGCTTCCTCAGCATGCTTGTGTATCCCTTCTGTCCCCCCAAATATACTTAAGTAAACCTTGAGTCCATCTCAAGATAAAATTCTCTAACCATGCTATGTTTCTTTCAGTGTTAGTTCCTTTCTGAAGATCTCTCTTACAGTCCTTTTTCCCATTCAGTTCAAAGTTTTGATAGCGACCCCTCTGTGGATGCTCCATTTACCTGTGGAGAGATAGAAGATGTCTATCTGTCTGACATGATACAGATTTTAAGAACATATTTTCAGTCTGTGTAACCTCTTAAGAGTATGTATACATACATTTCAGAGTAATACGTATGACAGCTGTGCCTCCAGCTTTAATTTCAGACTTCACATGACATTCTTTGGGGAACCAGAATGTATATGCCAGAATTGGGAGATTCCTCCCATGGTGTCCAACCAGTTCTGAAGCTATCGGGAATTAGCCACATTATTGTGAAAATATATTTCTTATTCAATCCAACTAGCCACACTCAAGTGGCCAAATAGCCAAATGTGGCTAGCGTGTTGGATACCACTGGTATAACCCCTTTGTACTCCTTGGTCAACTAGCTTTAAGAGCTTTGTGGATCACAGCATACCCCACTAATTAATACAGAACCAACCAACCAGTGGGCAGTTGTGCAAAATGTCACAGCTCCAGAGAATTTAACATTGGCTCAGGCTTTGCCCCAGTTGTCAGTTTTGTGTTTGTTACTGAACTGTTTGAAATATTAAGGATTCCTTATGTTACTTTGATGTACCTTTGGGTTTTTCTTAGTCTTTATGCTGTGTATCTGGAACAAACTTTTAAGAAAAGATTAAACTACATGCATATTAATAAATCTACATGCAGATTTTGAGAGGGATATTAAGTAATGAGGAGAACATGCTCTATAAAGCTTTTTATAATTTATAAAAACATATTAATGAAATTATATTCTCTTCTCCCCACTCTTTTTCTTGAGAACCATCTATGTTTATTCCTGCATTACCCCAGAGGCACTGAGACCACATATTAGGGAAGAGTGAAGTCTCTGCTCTACAGATTTGCCTGTGAGCCATGTGGTAGAGTCCAGAGCTTTTGCCCTTAAGGGTCCATAAGTGTTACAAGCTGGGGCTTGTTTGTGATGAACTGCTGGAAGGTCATAGAGGCTTGGGATGTGCGTCCTCATCTGAGGGAAGTATGTAACCCCAGAGGCACCGGGACGACGTACTAGGAAGAAGCAACAAGAAGTCCCCTTATAGACTAACAGATATATTGGAGCAAAAGTTTTCATGGGCAAAGACCCACTTCATCAGAGGCATTCCATCATCAGTGGGTCTGCACCCACGAAAACTTATGCTCCAAAATATGTTAGTCTATAAGGTGCCACAGGGCTTTTCGTTTTTACGGATACAGACTAACTTGGCTACCTCTCTGATACTAGAGAGAATGAAGTCTGCTCTACAGTCTTGGCTGGGAGCCATCCAGCCTTTAGCTCATGTGGTAGAACACAGGACTTTAGCCCCTGAGGCAGCAGGTTCAATCCCTCCTGCCAATGATCTGGGTCTGTTGGCGTTATATGTGTAAGCACTTGCACAGAGACCTCCATGAACTCCCAAAAGGCCATGATCACAGACTGCAGTTCAAAGTCAGCTTGAATATATAACAGCTACCAATTGTGGTGCTTCTGGATTATAAAGCATTTGCGAGGAGGAAGAAGAGATTTGTGGTGTGTTAAACTTCAGTTATCTAGGTTTCCAAGTTCTCCACATTGTAAAGAGTGTGTGAGTGTGAGTTTGTAGCTGGAAGCTTGGGAGCGAGGCAGCCAACTTCAGGATAATGGACAAAAGCACTTTTCATTTATTCCTTGATTGTGTAAAGATTGTTCCCTCTGTGAATAGCAGTACAGCTGTCCAGCCATAAGAAAGACATTAGTTGAAGAGGCGTGGTTTAAGGGGGAACGCAAGTCATAATTTCTTCAGGCCAAGCTTACTTCTTCATGCCATGCCACATGGTCCTTGCATTCTTCCATTCTCCCCTGTTCCCACAAGCTCCCTGCTTGTTGCTTTACCCATCCCTTATGCTCCCATAGCAGGTGTTCTGTGTCCCCTCCTGCTCCCAATAGTAAGAGCTCTGTGTGAGTGATCACTTCTCCAGTTCCCCCACTTCCCCGTAGCTCGCAGCTTTCTTTTCCCATCTTTCCTTCGTGCTAGAGGCTCTTTGTGCCTCTCTTCACTATTGCTCCCAAAGGCTGGATCTACACTACAGAAATAACTTCAAAGTTGCTTACTTCAAAGTAAAGCATCTACACACACCCTACTTCGAAGTTAAACTTCAAAATAGGGCACTATTCCATTCCTAGGAATGGAGTAAGGACTTTGAAGTTGAGCTCCCTAGCTGGAAGTTAGCTTTGAAGTAAGGGGAAAAAATGTGTGTAGACTCTCTGCTGGCTACTTTGATGTAGTGCCTAATTTCGAAGTTAGTTCCTAATGTAGACGCACCCATACTGAGTGCCCCTTCCTTTCTCCACCAGGCCAGGGACTGTGGACAGTTACCCATTTCCCCTAACCCCACCACCATCATTCTTCCTTCTGTCTGATTAGCTCATTCAGGGTATCAGCATATTAAATTCTATTGGGAGAATGAGCAGGAGAGTTGGTATGCTAAAGGCATTAATTGATGCCATCAGTTAGTTGTTTTATCTACACAATGGTAGAGTTCCTTGAAACTGAAGCTGTGATAATCAAATGGCACCCATTTTGCTCCTCTTGATCTTCTGATTTCCCCCCTGGGGCATCCAACCTCCCATGGCTGACACAGGGCTCCATCCCTCATCTCCACACTTCTGGGGCTGCCCCAGGGTACTGGCAGGCAGGAGCTCCGGTATCAGCCCCTGCACTGCAGCAGTGTAGGCACAGGCTCCGACCCCTCCCCACAAGCTGCCTCAGGGCGGGTGGGGACTCTGGCTCCAGCCCTGCTGTGGTGTGGGCTGCTGCACCGGTCCCAGTCCCGCCCTATGCATGCTGGTTCAGCTCCAGACTGGGACTCTCTGATCCTGCAACATCCATGGTCCTGCTGGATGAGAGAGTACCAGATTTAAGAGGTTAAACCTATACAAACTTCTGACACGTCAGGTAGGCAGGTCTATATAGCAGAGGGAACTATGCCAGGTTATACTGTCAGATAATTCAACCAGCTGTCTAGGTGATGGCTTATATTATATCTGTGTAATGTAAGGAGCACATCTTCTCTAAATCATTTGTTTTAAAACTGCTTTTAGATTCATTTATACACACAAAAGCCGCACATGCTTGCACAAATTAGTATTTTCAAATTTAAATTGGATGTCTAGACATGCAATTACCCAGTCTCTGCATAGAAATTTTGTTTGTGCAGAATGTCCCTCTGAGTCCTTTCTGTGATGCTGCTCAGCATATTAATAATAAATTATGTATAGAGAGCTCTTTACAAAAAAGTCCATGGGGACTTCAGAATCCAAACATAATATAAAGCCACATCAAACAGCCACTTCGGTTTTGACTGAAAAACTAAAAATGGATTCTGCTTCTGAACAGAGGTAAGGAGAGTTCATAACCATGGGGCAGAAGTGCTGAATACTGCAGCCCCAAATGTTTGAAATTATACTAAGTGTACAACTTTTTAAAGTGTTTGTTTTGCAAGGGCTTTCATTGAGTTGGTTAAAAATATTTTGATTCCTGAAAGTCACAGCACACCAGGGATAGGAGCAGAACAGTATTTCATTTGTGCCTTGCTGTTCAAACAAGGCTTTTTAATTTGCCTTGTGTTGAGGTGTTGGAGAGACAGTTACACATACATAGGTGTAATATGCTTGGATGACTAAAACAGACAAACCAGTAAATGTGAATTATCCTTATTACTGAAATTCCACAGCAGGTTAGATGATTTATTTTGGGACAGGTTGGAAGCTTTGTATTTAGTGCCTTGTCTTCTTTGTTTTCTCAAGACAGCCATATCTAAATCACAGGTGTCGTGTCACATAATCACACACAACTCCCCTGTTAATCTAGTACCCATCATCTGTTTTATTACAGCGTGGCTCGATGCCAATCGGAACAAGGTGAGAACTCTTGCTGTTAACAAGCAGGGAACCTAGTTTTCCATAATGGAAAAACACCAGAATTCTCCAATAAAAACATTAGAAATGGAAAACTGAACTTTAGTTTCCCTGGCCATAATATATATAGATATCAGTTGAAAATAATGTTTTATTTATATATTTGCAGTTGTAAAATGATCCAATCTTATGTAATGTTTCTTTACTGTTGTCAGTGGTCCTGCTGTTTCAAGCCCTTGTTTTTGTTTCTTTTCTTTCAATTTATGTTTAACCTTTTCCATGTTTTCTACAAATATCTGCCTTTGCATGTAATCTACGGCCTTGCTGCACCCTTATAGAACACCGCATCTCTGTGAAGTTGGTCCTTGCCAAACTCAATTACTTGGTTTTTATGAGTGATTTTTGAAGTTTCCATGACATTAATTACTTGTGTTTGGAGACTGAAGTGAAATTTGAAATGCATTAACATGCCAACCCGCTATATGCTGTTAGGTAGCTTCTGTGCAACTGAAGGAAGAACATTGGGATATGTTTAACTATGTAATTCAAAGCACATGCAAAAATCAGCCACAAGAGGGGGAGGTTGCGCATATTGAATATGTGACACTGGTACTTTTAGAAAAGTTTAACTAACAGGAAATGTTTTTTATTTTTTCACAAAATAAAAAAAATAAGGATTTTCTGTAAAAATGCAAATTCCATATTTTCTGTAGCAAATGGATTTTAGGATCCCTGCTAATGAGTATCAGAAATAATTAGATGCATGTTAAACATGAAGTTACTTTGGGAACTTTAGTGGGAAGTGTTTCTTTCTTAATGGGTTACGTTTTCTTTTTTGAGGATGAAAGGAAAGGAATCCTACTGGTAAGGAGGCCCAAAGTGGACTGTAATTTACCTACAGCCTGTCAAAGTCCTTATTTTTCTGCAGGATAATTTTGGAAGGGAAGAATCACAATTTTAGGGCAAGATATGCAGACTCCAGTCACAGAGCTAATTTAAAACTATGTTAGGTATCTCTTAACGCACAGTAATGATATATTATTTTAAAGGTGGCACTCCAAGACCAATCAATCACTAGTTTAATTAAGACCTCCAGTTGAGCAGCCCAAGAAGTAGCTTTGCTGCCCATAATGCAGTGTATTCCAGCTGACCACCCATCAAAAATTGTCAGGCATCCCTGTCTGAGCCGCTTGATCCAACAATCAATAATGTAGTTTTCCAAAGGACAATAATTGCTCTGATTGCTGAGGGGGACAAAGGGAAGCTGAACTCTTTTTGTATTCTTGTAGGTATCAAACCATACAGAGATGTGACTTGAGAACTAAGTATGAGTAAAAACAAGAGCAAAGAAAGTTTGATAATAAGTCTCAACCTTTCTCTTCTATGTACTTTCTCTTAGTTGAAATGGAATTTGGGGAAGTTTGCCTCATTTGTTGGCCTTTATTTTCAAATAGTCTTTTAATCTCGATTGAAATAAAATTTCTGTAGATCTTTTTCAGTGACAAAATGGGTGGATATCATAGTCGGAGTTTAGAAACCATTTACCTGTTGGTAATTATTTGATGTATGGAAGTCATCATCGACTTCAAAAAGGCATTACACTAGTATTTGAACCCTTTTGCCATTATAAACATGATTAAGTCTTCTTGGCTTTGCCTGTCTGAGGTAAACAGGATGAAGTTTAATAAGGACAAATACAAAGTGCTCCACTTAGGAAGGAACAATCAGTTTCACACATACAGAATGGGGAGAGACTGTCTAGGACCGACTACAGCAGAAAGGGATCTAGGGATTATAGTGGACCATAAACTAAATATGAGTCAGTGTGATGCTGTGTGATGCTGTTGCAAAAAAAGCAAACATGATTCTGGGATGCATTAACATGTGTTGTGAACAAGACACGAGAAGTCATTCTCCCACTCTACTCTGCACTGGTTAGGCCTCAGCTGGAGTATTGTGTCCAGTTCTGGGCACCGCAGTTCAAAAAAGATGTGGAGAAACTAGAGAGGGTCCAGAAAAGAGCGACAAGAATGATTAAAGGTCTAGAGAATGTGACCTATGAAAAAAGGTTGAAACAATTGCGCTTGTTTAGTTTGGAAAAGAGAAGATTGAGGGGAGACATGATAGCAGTTTTCAGGTATCTAAAAGGGAGTCATAAGGAGGAAGGAGACAACTTGTTGTTCTTGGCCTCTGAGGATAGAACAACAGGCAACAGGCTTAAACTGCAGCAAGGGAGGTTTAGGCTGGACATCAGGAAAAAGTTCCTAACTGTCAGGGTGGTCAAACAGTGGAATAAATTGCCAAGGGAGGTTGTGGAATCTCCATCGCTGGAGATATTTAAAAACAGGTTAGATAGATGTCTGTCAGGGATGGTTTAGATAGTACTTGGTCCTGCCATTGGGGCAGGGGGCTGGACTCGATGGTCTCTCGAAGTCCCTTCCACTCCTAGTGTTCTCTGATTCTATGGATTCTATGATGATTCCCCTTGACTTACCTTGGTTGTCAGTTTTTTCTTTTTTACTTCAGAAGATGCTGAGAGCAATTTACTCACTCAAGAATTCTGTGAACTGTAAAGTAATTAGAAAGCAAATTGATTTATGTCTGTCACCTTGTGAATGTGTGATTTCTAATCCCTTATTTTGTTTTTGTTTTGTTTTGTTTTTAAATCTCGTAAAGTACAGTCTATCCCATCATTTGCAAGTACCAGGGAAGGCTTTCAGAATCACGTATGTGGAAGAAAATTGATTCTCAGCTCATTTTTGTAGCAGCAGTCAGTGGTTTTCATTTACACTGAAATATATTATTTGTCAGTTAACAAAGATATGGTAAACTCCACTGCATGGTGATCCTCTAGTATGAAACCAGAAAGTAGAGAAAAAAATGTTGTAGAAGGTAGACCTCTGCTGCAAGTTTGTACTGATATTTCATTTGGGAATTACCAGGATTAGATGTGACTGTTAAGTCACACATACAGAAGTATGTGTATTGCATGACCAAAACAAAGATAAATTGGAATTAAGATCAAGAAAATGCATAATTAAGGTAAAGGCTAGAAAGTTATGAATATGTTGAAATTATCCTTGAAAAAGAATTTAAAAGTTTTGGAAACTCGGATAATATTAAATCTATGATAAATCCATGTAGTCTTCACTTTCCTCTAGTGGCAGCATACATAAACATACAATTATGATTAGGTTGTGGTCCAAGATTAGATTAAATGATTTTAAAGGGAGATCAGTTATCTTTTTTATCTATTTATGACCTCATTCTGCTCTGTGGTTAAGGTTTTTTAATTTCCTTAACTGAGCATGTACATGTCTGAAACTGTTATGATTACTTTAAAATGTAACCTTCTCCCTGAAGTTCCTACATTTATAAAGGTGATTTTGCGGATAATGACATTTTTGTAACGATTTTTCACTGTTAAATTAAGGATATGTTCTCTTAAGTAAGTAAGTATTTCTGAATGGAAATGAATATCCATAACAATAGGCTATATCAGGAGCAGCGGAAGCACTGTAAAAGTAGAGGCACCACAGGTGCATAAGCCATCCCACACAAACCCCTGCCCTTCACAGCTCCCTCCTGCCATTGTTCTCCCCTGTGGCTGGTAAAAACTGGGAGGGTATAGCCCTCCGACTCTTATAAGCGTGTATGGGGGGCATAGCACCCCTGACTCCCAACCCATTCTAGTGCCTCTGAGTGTATAAATGAAAAATGGGGGGTGAAATGGAGAAAGAGTTTGACCATTATCCTTGAAGTTCTTTGCTTCTTCCAGCGGGGCCATCCTTAAGCATAGGTAGCATACACAGCTGCATACAACACCACCACATTTGGAGTACCACACTGGTGCCCCAAGTCTAGTTGTGTGGTGCCCTATGCTGCGTGTGTCTAGGGCTGGGAGATTAAGCAGTCTTGGGGTGTTTATGTGTGTTCGTGTTAGGCTGTGTAGGGCACCAACACTGGTATGGATGCCCCTGTCTGCCAGCCTGTGTCTGACTCTAAAGGTTATACCAGTGTAAGATTTCTTGAGGTTTCATGTGCTTGGGTGTTTTTCGTTTTGTTTGTTTGCCTTACAGTAGCATTAAAAAGTAAACAATCCCAATGGAAGTGTGTGAAATATCTCTGTTTTCTCCATTTATATTAATGGATCCTTTGCCACTATTAAAATTTCATTAACATCATAACAGTCTCTATTTGTTGATGAGAAGAACAGGGATGCCTTAATGTGCATTTGGGGAATAGAGTACCCTAAATTAAACTGTGCTACAGTATAAAATGTGTTGGCTGCTTTGCATTGGTTAACAAATGTAACAATTTATGAAGCCATATTAGGACCATTCAGAGCAGCAAGGACAGATGTTATTTGTTGAATTTTAAGGTTCTGATTTTTGTCTTGTCATGAAAAGGGAACGGAGAAGTACATTAACAAGGAAACGACACACATGCACATAAGGTAAAATATCAATAAAACTGTTCTGTATTTCATTTAATCATATTTAACTTGATTTCTAGGAACAGTATAACAGTGGCAGGGTTTTTCTCCTGATTGACTATGTTAGCTGATGTTAAAACCTTCTCTCCAGCTGCTAAAGTTCTGCTGAGTCAGGGAGCCAGGAGTAGTTTGTCAAAAATATTCCTGCATTACAGAGGAACTGGATAGTGGGTCAGGATATGGCCCAAAGAGTCCATCAAAGTAAAGATACCAAAACTCATAGTGTAATATTGTGTATCTGAAATTAATCACAAAATGACATCTGCTCCTCTGGCAGAAAGGGAGACATTTCTGCATTTAAAGTTGCAGAGAAAGTAGACTATCTTCTCCTTTCAATTCCTCCACCAGGTGTCAGCCTGCAGAACGAAGGCTTGAATTCAGCCAGACCAGTCTAACAAGAGCAAGATTCCAACCTCTTAAAGTTGAAATAGGTCCCTTTTACACCCAAATAGTTCTTGTTTGACCAGGACACTCCATATGTTTTTCATTAATTTAATCCAGTAAATTAAATTTAAAGATCTTAAAGTTTTTGCATTATTTATATAATGTAAAAACATTAAGATGTTGGATTGCTGTTGCTTATGTTACATTGGGAGTTCAACACATTTATTTTTAATTTCTTGATTATTCTGTGTAACTGTTTCTCATAATTTCCAGGTAATTGCAACAGTGGATTACTAAATAAATAGTCCAGCTGTGATGCAACAACAATTTAAGTGATTTTTATGCAAAGCAACATGGAATGAGTTGCAGGGGTCTTATGTAATCTGATGCTTTTTATAGGTAATGGGGCAGATTTTCCAGTTTGCTTATCTCTCTTTGTAGCCCTGGAGTGACACAACAAGTGGGAGAACTGGCCACCTGCTATTCCTAGTTAGGGCTGACTTTGACGTGAGAGAATCCCCAACAGGTATAGAGACATGGCAGTCAGCTTCCCTGCTTGACTCTTCTCAGCCCTGGGAATAGGAATACTGATGGGGCTTGTTGGAAGTAGAGAGAGTGCACTGCACTCCAGATGTCTTCAGCTAGTGCCTTGGGAACTGTTTCAAGCTGGTGCATGCTAAAGCAGTCCCCAGGTTGCTCTGAGCTACCTGGAACTGGGCAGATCACTGGGGAGCTATACATGTCTCCCTGATGATCCTTCCTTTCTGGTGTGCAAAACAGGAACTCTTCAGTGCAGATAATCTGTCCTGTTGTCTTTAATCACTGAGTAACCTAATCCTGTATCAACCACTATATCCACTGTTCTGTTCTGATACAGGTTGTACCTCCTTCATCTGGCACTTCAGGACCTGACCGGTCCAGAACAAGGGAATTTGCAGGATGAAGGGTCGTCCCCTGCCTCTGGCCTCCCAGCCAGGTGCCCCTCCATGCCTTTGGCCTCCCCTCCCTCCCCATTGGCTCCCCTGCCTCCACTCACCTTCTTCCAGTTCTGGCAGCCCCCTACCTCTGGCTTGGCTCCTGCCACCAAACATTGACCTCAGCCCCAGTCGCAGCTTGTGTTGCTGACATGGCCCCAGCCCTGTGAGAGCACTGGCTCCAGCCACAGCCAGGCTGCAAATGTGCCTCTGGCACTATCCCCGAGGGCACTGGCTTCAACCCTGGCTAGGCTGCCATCACAGCCCTGGGGACCCAAGCCCTGCTGGGCTCCCCAGCACAGTACCGCTGGGCTCCTACCTGGCAAGACTTCCAGCCACTGGGCCTCACCCGAAGAGCCTCCCGGCCCAGGGCTTTTTGTCCTAATACATTCATGGTCATGCTGGGCCATAGGGTTACCAGACCAGAGAATCCCAGTTTTGGGGGATGCTTTTGTTTTCTTAACCTTTGTAAAGACCAACTCCCTTACTTGCACTTAACTTGGCATGAAGGCTATTTTGTGTTTTCGCATACATCTTAAGTGTGCTGTGAAACTGGAAGATAGTTCCCAGATTGATTTGTCTTTCTAGGTTCTTATACTGCATCCACCATCATGGTATCTGAGCACCTTTCTGTGGGCCCTTGTCTATCAAAGGAATGACAGCTTTATACAAACTGATTACAAAAATCTGTTTTTCCACCACTTCCTTAGATGCTGTCTGTAAAATTGGAGCCACCTGTTTTTGATGGGCTTTGTAGAACTCAGCAACTCTACATCATCTGGCATTTTTCCAGTATTTAAGGACTTAATAGCTTCACTGGTTTCCATCTTCTAAAGGCGTTTGCTCTTCATTAGTAATAGAAGCTATGTCAAGTCCATCCTGGAAAATATGCTAGCACATTTTAGTAATTATCACAATCAGATGTGTATAATTTGAAAAAAAATATGCATGAGTTGCTGCCTATATGAACAGGCTCAGCTAATGATCTGTCATCTAAATGGGCTCTCTGGCCTATTTCTGTGGGCCTGGTGTGTTTTATGCCAACCTGAGAATAACTTGCTCCTTTGTTCCTCGCATTCGCTCTGCCTTAGCCTGTGTAAGGTACCTGTTGTGTAGAGTACTAGGTCATAATGATATTTAGCTCCCGCCGGATGAATCTGTATGTGACAACTTTGTAAGTTTCCATTAAAAACTGTACTTTGGTCTCACATTCTTCTGTGTAATATTTTCCTTTGTATATGTATTAAGTTTCTGTGCAATTAGCTAGACTCCTCTGTATGGCTTGAAAGGTGCCTTTACATCTTATGCCCCTAAATCAGACACTATATATATTTTTCCAACATTAACAAATTTCTTCCTGGAAAAGTCACCAGACTAGACTGAAGGAAGGTACCTATAGTTAAATGGACCATAGCTCACATGAAAAAGTTCCTGATAATAGATGGGTGCATTTTAAAACATAAATAAATAAATGCAGGCCTCCAGGAACAGAGTTGCTTTGGTACTGATAACACAAAATGTACACCTGTCAGAAAGGTGGAAGACAGTACGATCAGGTGCAAAATAGCAATGTATTTCCTTGAGTGGACAAAGACGAATCTTTTTAACTATAACACCTTATTTTGTGATACTCATGAGTGAAGCCGTGTCCTCTGGAGTCTGATCGTTTCCAGCACAACGGATGTATACCTACCCAAACTAAGTGTGAACCCACAAATCTGCTACTTTGAATATCCAGAGGATATCCAGAATGTAAACTCAATTTTCTGTGAAGCCCCTCTGCTTATGCTCTTGCTCACTTTTTCTTTCTTTGGGTGCTTGGTGATGTGGCATCTTCCGATGAGCTTGTTCTATCTTAGGCCTGAGGGTGAATGTAGTGTCTGTGCAGAGCACGTACCTCTCTACAAATACGTAGTGAGAGGCAGTCCCTGCACTGGAGGGCTGGCTTATAGTCTAAATGGACAAAGTAAACAAGTGGTGGGAAAGCTGAGTGGTTTCTCTGACCAGGTCTACACTAAAAGCTAAAATCTCTTTTGGATATGCAAAATCCAGCTATGAGAATTGTGGTAAGTAGATAAGTTGACTTATCTAAAATTGATTTTTGCCACTGTCCCTATATCCGGAGGTCACCTGGAGAAACTCTCCTGTTGACTTCTTTTACTCCTCACTATATCAGGGTCAACAGTGGTGCTATGGCAGTTTGATGGAGTGCGTTCCCACGAAGGGGCATACCCTCCCTTGTACAGATGGGAAACTGAGGCCGAGAGTGAGGCACTTACATGAATTCCATTGAAGGGCTGGAAAGCTAATCCTGATCCCTTGAGCCCTTGTCCACGTCTTTATTAGAAGATCATCCTTCCACTCGCAGGGATGGAAGGGGAGGATCTTGGACACCAGGAACTCAAAATTGCTGAAAAAATTGTGGAAAATGAAGGAGGTTGTTCTGGAATTGAAAACAAGCTCTACAGGCAGTTCATTACTCAAAGAGAGCTCATAGTAATACTCAAAGAGAGCTGAGAATATAAATACGTGTCTTCAGCCATCACTTGTCAGAGTGAAGTTATGGCCACATTCCTGGTTTGTCACAACAGTGGCCTTTCATAAAGAGTTGGCTGGAGAATTTCAGGTTTGTTTCCTGCAGACTCCAGACAGAATACTACCCCAGCATGAAATAATGAAAACTGCCTTTAAAACACAGATGGGCTGTGATTATTGAAAGCTACCTGGATGTTCTGCTCTCTTTTAAAGAAGGTCATCCACATGTGGAAAATAATACATACATCAAGATTTTGACAGACAAAAATGCGCCTGTATGGTATAGTATTTATAAAAAGCCTTGTTGGAAGTTTGAATGCTTCAGTGTTGAGATCCCAAAGCTGAAAGAAATAATACATGCTACTGAAATGAAATCTATTAAGTTGTTTTGTGAAGTGTGTTTTTCATATTTCTGTGGCAAAATATAGGAGTAGAACTGACAGCCATTGCAGTTCTAAATACAGAAAGAAAATGAACCTGCAAAACAATAAAGATTGTTTTCTTAAACATGGGCAAGATTCATGAAAACACATGTATAGTAGATAATATGCTGATGTTACAAAACTACTTTTTGCTCACAAACATGCTTGATTTCATTACATTTATTGTAGTAATGTTATGTATGGGGTGAAAAACAATCTGAGTAAAAATTGTAAAGAATTCGGGCCTGATTCTGATCTCTCTGACATCAGTATAAATCAGGAGTAGCTCAGTTGAAGTCAGCAGAATTATTTGCATGTGAATTCAGATGCAAAATCAGAATCAGTCCCTTAAGCACTCAGTTTTAAGAAGTAATTATTGCTTTTTGGCGTCCAGCTTGACATTCCCAAAGGGGTATCTTTGTAGTCATCTGCAAAGTATCTTGCATGCTGTTGGTGATATACCATTGATGATGAAAGAAATTGTGTCTGTTTTAATTCATACCTGGAATATGACCTACCAGAAGGTATCTCAAATAATATCATGGTTCTCTAGTACTATTTCAATATAGCCACAATGCACGCTTGCTCCGTTTTTATTTTAAGCCAGAAATGTCATCATTTCTGAACCTATCAAACTGGACATCTTGGACAGAAGAGCAACTTTCTTTGTTTTTCTTGCACTGTGTCTCCAGAGCAGTCAGCTTGGAATCTAATTTGTAGAGCTGTGGTGGTCCCTGCAAGGGCTACGTCTACACTACAGAGATCTTTTGAAAGAAACCTTTCCAGAAGATCTCTTCCGAAAGAACTTCTTTCAAAAGACTGCATCCACACACAAAAAAGTGGATCAAAAGAGTGATCTCCTGTTTCAAAAGAGTGCGTCCACACACACACACACACACACACACACACACTCAAAACGGATCAAAAGAGAGATCTGCTCTTTCGAAAGAGAGCATCCACACAGCCTCTGCTCTTTCGAAAGAATGGGCCAAGGATTGAAAAATCAGGCCTCATCAGGACTGCTTTTTGGAAAAAACAAAAAGGGACTGCGGCGCATCTACACGTTTCCTTTAGAAAAAAAGCTTTCAGAAGGGGGCGCTCTTCCTGAAACAGGAAAGGAAGAGCGATTTCAAAAGGAGCACCACATTATTTTGATTTACTTTTGAATGAATCCTTTTTGTGTGTAGACGCTCTGCTGGATCTTTGGAAAGAGCTCTCTTCTTTTGAAAAAATCTTTTGAAAGAACTTGCTAGTATAGCCACAGCCAAACTTTGTGGTGGTGGTGGTGCAGAATCAGTATAACAATGTTGAACAGTTGTATGCAGCTGAATATATTTGAAAGAGAGCCATTAAGGCCCATTATCCAAAACAAGTGGCTTCCAGTTCAATGAACCAAATGACTATGTAGCTTTATAAGTATTCAGTTATGCTGTGCACGGTGCTTAATACCTTTCATTGTAACCAAATATATCTTTTCAGTGTTCCATGAAGAAACAATAGACTTCTTTGTAGCGCAGCTGCTAGAGATGAAGTGTTGAAGAAAGAAGACCTCACACCATCAAAACGTTTTATTTTTGTAGTGGGTTCTGCAGAAATATATGCGTGTGCAATACACGTGTGAAGCCTCAAGCAAAGTATCAAAACAAAATGAAAAAGCAGCATCAGCTTTTGGCAGATTTCTTGATTTTTCCATGGGCTGGCAAGGAAGGGAATGATTGCCTTATGCTGTCTTATGTGAAGAAAGAGAAATGCTTGTCACACAAATTCTTGCGTTTACCCTGAGGCTATACATTGTGAATTTAGTACTATGTATGTATAAACTTGTGTTGCTAGCCAAGAAATGGTTCCTCCAGTGAGATCTTTGGATGAATGTAATGGATGGAAAATAAGCACACTGAGATCTCTGGAGGATTGCACATTTCAACCAAGGGCCTATTTTGATAACATTTATGTTCTTGTTGGCTATGTCTACACTAGCTCCTTCCTTTAGGAAGGGACATGTTAATGTGTGAGTTGGAAAGATGCTAATGAGGCTCTGCCATGAATATGCAGTGCCTCATTAGCATAATGGTGGCCGTGCGCGATTCAAAAGCGCCATTTTCGGATTGCGCACTGCCCATATAGATGGGGGCCTTTCAAAAGGACTCCCCAGACTTTGAAAGCCCCTTCTTCCTAAAACTAAATAGGACATAGGGGCTTTCGAAGTCTGGGGTCCTTTTGAAGGGCCCCCATCTACGTGGGGGGGTGTGCGATTCGAAAGTGGCTGTTTTGAATTGTGCATGACTGCTATTATGCTAATGAGGCACTCCTTATTCGTGGCAGCACCTCATTAGCATCTTCTCAGCTTGCTCATTGTGATGCCCCTTCAGAAAGGAGCTAGTGTAGAGGCGGCCGTTTTGTTTAACCAGCTTTAGCAGCATACCTTTCATGTTCACAAGTAAATAATATGTATTTTTATGTATAATAGTTAAGATCAGTGTCCTATTGTGGCTTCTGCTAAACCATACCTTCTTCCCCTCTTCCTCCCATACTATTCCTGTCTTAACTAAGTCGATGCAGGGCTTAACAATATCATTATTTCTGAGATTGACTGTGCGGAAAAAGGCAGATATTTCTGGGTCAGTTTAAATGTTTGACAGCTCATTATGTTGTATCAGCTTCCTGTATTTGATTATGCATGGAAAATTGTGTCATGGGTCATGATTAAATTGCCAAAGAAAACAAAAAAACCCACCCAAAAAAAAAAAAAAAACCCCACAAAACAACTAAACTCAGATTTAGGACTGCAATAGTAGTTATGGCCCAGACTTTAGATATATAATCCTGCATTTAGGTAATGTGTTTGCCATAAAAATGTCCAGTCCCTTTTTGAATGTATTGAATTCTGAGTCTCAGTTGCTTGCTGTGATAGTGAGTCCCATAGGCTAATTATACATGTGTAAAAGTCTTTCTCTTTGTCATTGTAATTGAAACACCATTCTTAATCTGTTATGTTGTGCTGATTTATATCCTCACTCTCCACTTCATTGTCCGAGTCACTAATGAAAATATTGAATAGAACCAGACCCAGGACATACTCCTTTGGGACCCCACTCAATATGCCCTGCCATCAGGACCACTTTTCTCTAATTTGCTCATGAGAATGTCATGTTGGGACTGTGTCAAAAACCTTACTGAAATCAACATATATCATGTTTATTGGTGAATTTCATTGGGTCCTGCTGACTTGACTATATCCAGCTTATCAGTGTCTTCTTTAACCTGTTTTTTCTCTGTTTTGCTTACATTCCTTTCCCCTGGTTCTTAATATTAACAGTGCTGAGTATCTGATCATAATTACACTTTTTGGTGACAACAGAAGCAAAATACGCTTTTAACATCTCAGACTTCTTGTTGTCAAAACTGCTATCTTTTTGTAAGATTCTTTTTAATTATCAGGCCACTGAAGAGCTCCTGACAGAGTCATATTGGCCTCTTACTTTTATTCCTATTTTTCCTTTGCATCAGAACCTCTTAGTTTGAATGTATTACTGCACATTGTTTAAACATTCATAGAATGAGTCAAATTTTTTTCGGAAATGTTGGTACATTTTAAATGAAACCTTTATTTACATTCTCCCTGCATTTTTGGCTTGGTTTAATTTATGGAGTATGTATTGTTAACTGAAGGAATGAAAGTGCTGCATAGTTTTGCAACTTTGGGGAGAGGCTTCTGAGATAGGAAAAAGAAAGTGGAAAGTTATCTTTAATCAGAAACAAAAAGAAGACTATAAATCCTGTTGGGGTTTTGCGTGGTTTGATTTCTAAGGACTGTTGTGAAGGACTCTTGTGCAGCAAGTTCCGTAGGGTAAATGCAACAGGTATTGGCTGTGAGTCCCCAGAGATGGTGGTGGTGGTGGTTGGGTGGGGGGAGGGGGCTTTGTTTTTGTTTTATGCACATTGGTCATCTCAGTCATAGAGAAACTAAGGTCAGTAATTTTAGAGTGGCTTCTTTACAGAAGTGTGTGCATAGAAGGGGGCTGAAAAGGGTTATTCCTGTTCACATTTGATGAGGTTCAATGACTCCTAAGCTACAGGATCAGGCAGGAGAATAGCTATTTCTCTTATACACCAGTGATTAGGCACAGAGTCTGAGCTCAGGGAACTCCTCTGCCTTGCTCCTTCGTCCCTTTCTGCCATAGTTACTGTCTCTAGTAGGAGCTCCTCTGTGCTGTGGATGTTGTGCTGCTCTCTCTTTGGTACTGTTTCCTGAGTGAGCACGCTTCAAACAGACTTTGAAAAAAGAAAAACCCTTCAAATGGGAGAATTAGTATATGTCTACACCATCAGGCTTGCAGATGCACCGCTGGAACTTTGCTTGTGTAGCTGCTCTGTGCCAATGAGAGAGAGAGGGCTCCTGTTGATGTAATAAAACCTCTTTCGTAAGTGACGGTAGCTATATGAGTGGGAGAAGCTCTCTTGCCAACACAGTGCTAGTGCTGTCCACACCAGCGCTTTTGTCAGCATTACATATGTCATTCAGGAGTTTGTTTTTTCACATCCATGAGCAACATAAGTTATACCAACAAAAGTGGCAGTGTAGACATGGCCAGTAAAGTATTTTAAATTCAAATTACATGATCTGACATGCCCCTTTCCCTTGGAAATGGAAAACCAGGGATGTGTGTAGGTGTGGTTGATGGGTGTGAGAAGGATAAACAGCAAAACCAGAAGTGATAGTTAATCCTAGCATTATCTCTGTGTTAACTTGGTCTCGCCTACTTGAAGAAGGAAAGCATTCAACCCACCCTGTGAGCAATGACAGCTCTCCCTGGATACTGCTTCAGAGGCCAGTCCCCAGCCCCTCTTCCCCACTAGAGTACTTCTTCAGTGGGTATGTAGCATGTACAGCATTGCAAACTCCCCTCTGCAGCAGCAAAAATAGAACTCAGTGGAACTTCTGCCAGTACCTAGGTCTGCTCCTGAAGCTGCTGCACCTCACTTGCTCCAGTTGCTCGATTGCCACCATCCAGTGCCAGGCTAGAACTTGAAACCTGCAATTGCACTTGTCCTCTTTAGCCTTCCTCTCTGATCCCCCCTGCCAATCTCTTGCCAGCACACGTATTGCCGCGGCTGTGCTGCCATTAGTTATTGCTGATTGATTTTTGACGGCAGGAGGAAAATTTTTCATTTGCCTTGTGGTGAGTCTCTCGTGCTTAACAGGAATGATAGATTTCTGCACTGCACCAATCCTACCTTCAGTTCTTGCATTTACACTGAGAAATGGAGACTCTTCAGTTGGGATTAATTTTACGAGAGTTTTTAAAATCTCCAGTATTGCCAACTCCATATGTTCAAAAATCATGAGATTGGTTCAAAACTCACAGCACTTTAAAAAAATAATTGTATTCCTTTCTTTGCCTTCTGGTTTTTGAGCCTTTAGGGTTCACTCTAGTTATGATTTCAAGCTTTTGTCTGCACCATGAAAAGTCCTAGAAATAGACTTTTTATTTTTTCAAACGGAAGCTGTGATTCTTGGGTAATCTCTTGTTGCAGGGAGTTACACTATGCTTAAGGAAAACATAAAATATTATGAGACTTGCAAAATACAGTAAACACTTTTGTATCTGCCAACCCCGGGACTGGGAGGTTGCTGGATATGCCAATATTCCAGTTAATCAAGAGTAGCTGAGGAGAGGCACAGGCAGGGGTCAGTGCCTCCCCCCACCCCCCCAGAAAAAAGAAAGTTCAGCTCCTCTCACCTCCCCAGCTCTGGCTCCTGCTCAACAGCTGCCCCATTAACCTTTCGGCGGGGACAGTAGGAGCCATTTGTGGGGCTTACACATCGCCATGTGGCACAAGGAGCTGCTGGCGGGGCTCACACATTGCCTTGCTGCTTGAAGAGCCCCTGACTCCCACCCTGCGGCCAACCTCCTGCCTGGACACCAGGGACTTGAGCACTCCAGTGTGCACTGGGAAGAGCAGCTACCGTGAAGCAGGATTTGCCTGGGAGCTCCAAATGGAGAGCTCCCTGCTGCCTTTGTCATGGCCATGTCCCAGCCAATAAATGCATTCAGCCGGAGTTCGGGTTTGTGCAGCATCCTGGGACTGTCTGGAAAGAAAAAAAAAGGGGTTGTGGGGAAGCCACATCATGGCTCATGGTTTGGTGGTGTTATGCTGGTTATCTGAGAGTTCTGATAGATCAAATACAGCTGTTAACTGTAAAATTGCAAGAGATGGCAACGCTTGTACATAGCAGGACTTTGCTATGCTTTAAATATTTCCATTGAGAGATTTAAAAATCTCTCTTTTTAAAACAATATTCTCCATTTAAACAGTTAACAGAGTTTGCAACATAGCCCTCATGTTACAGGGTTCACAGAGATGCCAACTTGCCTTCCTGTGTGACCCAGACGTCCTGTCCCTTAAAATGTACCAGACAGACAAGAGTTTACTGAGAAATAGCGGCACTTTTCCCAGACTCTGGTATTCAGCCTTATTAACAAATATGCAGCTGCAGTGATGTCACAATGGGTATTTACTTGTACCGCTTGTCCAAACATTGTATTTGTATAGTATTTAAATAAAGGAACCTCGCTGCATGGTCATGTTTTTCTGTTTTCCCTCTGTCACTTGTTCAGGAAAATTGTAAAGGACTTGCTTACGGTTTAATCTGACAGACATCTGATCAGAACGTAAATAACAAGGCCCTCGCCATGAAGTTACTTTGTGTACATTTGAAGTTCAGTTGACAAAAGCAAAGGAGTGTATTCATTTTCCTGGGTCTGAGAGTGGTAATATTTCGGTTTGTTTTCATTAAAAAACAATGTCCAATGGGTGAAAGTCAGCTTCACATAAACCAATATTTCTGTTTTCTGCTAAATGAAAAAGATGCATTTGCTGTGTTGATTGTGTCCCTGTGAAACATGAAGTGCCTTGTGAAACAGGCTCCCTGTTCTGCTCTTGGGAAACCCTGACTTTTGGTGAGTGAAAAAGCACACGCATCCACCAAGGTGCCTTCTCCCACATATATGTATTTGCTGCCTCCTTAAGTTCCAGGTGCAATATCACCACATCACCCCAGTTATGAGGAACCCATTCCTGCTTCCTGGATTAGCCTGTTAGGCTGCCTGTGCCTTCCTGGGTTTGCCAGCTGGTGAACTAATTACCTCATTAACTCATCAGAGCACCAGCAGGTATAAGTGTTCCCTTCTATCTTAACCACCCCCAGCTCTCTGGGGGTTCTAAGTGACCAGGCATGAAGCTGTTAACAGCACTCCATCACATGCACACAATAATGATTGGTTCAAAGGCCTAGGATCGCCTTCTGAAAGAAGTCATCTGCTGGGTAGGAGAACGAAGGAGGTATCTAAAGAGGTGTCAGACTCCTCTGTGACATGTAGGGATGTGCTGTTAACACAGTTACCAGGCCAGAAGAAGAAAGTGAATAGTTTCTGCTAAGAGTCGGAATACATCAAAGCTGCTCATTGCACTTACAGCAAACACCCAGATAATTGCAGACTGGTGCATGCTTTTTGTAGATGCTGCAGTGCTTGTCAGGGAGAGCAAAGTGGAAGATGAGGAATGATGGATGTGCATACTTGAAAGAAGTGGCACAGGATTTGGAAATCAGCAAAAACACCCGGAGTATATGATCAGCAAATTTCATGATACCACCATCTAGAAAGATGATGAGTCTGTAAACTTGCCGCTGAAAGTCATGGTGCATTAATGTTTCAAATTAAATGAATGTTTGAATGTAAATGTGATTTATTAATAATAATAATAACAATATCAGTATTCAGTCATATGGTTTGACTGAGAGGTCCTTATTTAGATAAGTGCCCATTCTATTAGGTGTATATGAGCACACAGTATTAAAGAGTTCCTGTCCTCCAAGAGTTTATGCCCTACATTTCTAAGACAGAGTCAGAGGAAGGTGAAGTGACTTGCCTGAAATCATACAGCAGGTTAGTGTCAGAGGCAGTTTTAAAAACCTCCTTCATCTGTCCAATAGTAACAGAGAGGAAGCCGTGCTAGTCTATACACTATCAAAACAAAAAGCAGTCAAGTAGCACTTTAAAGACTAGCAAAGTAGTCCATTAGGTGAGCTTTCGTGGGGCAGACCCACTTCTTCAGACCATAGCCAGACCAGAACAGACTCAATATTTAAAACACAGAGAACCAAAAACAGTAAGCAAGGAGGACAAATCAGAAAAAGGTAATCAAGGTGAGATTATCTTTTTCTGATTTGTCCTCCTTGCTTACTGTTTTTGGTTCTCTGTGCCTTCAATATTGAGTCTGTTCTGGTCTGGCTATGGTCTGAAGAAGTGGGTCTGTCCCACAAAAGCTCACCTAATAAACTATTTTGCTAGTCTTTAAAGTGCTACTTGACTGCTTTTTGTTTTCATCTGTCCAGTGTGCTATTCACTCTAGCAGGGTACTAAAACTTTATCATAGATGAGACAGGTATGTCAATTTCCTTTAATGTCCTGGGGAGACCTTACTGAATTAAGTGTGTTTGGGGTCCATGGCATTAAATAAATGGTAATATTGTGGGTTAGGAATATACGTAACCTCTTGAGTGGGGAGAGATGAGAGCTTTGAGACCTGAATGTTCATAGCACTATATTGAACATAGTGCTAGGGAAGAACAGAGTGGCTTTCCTGTGGATATTTAGAGAGAGGTGAGTCCAAATTCCCCCACCTAGGATTATGTAAAAAACCCAGCTTTTGGAAACTGCACCCTGAGAAGTTGCCCATTGTCTGCTGTTTACCTATACGTGAAGCCCATATGAAAGGAAACACTGAACTCCTTTTGCTCCGAATCTGAGAATATTCAGAATTTGTAACCACAGTGAAAACCCAGTTGTGAGTGTTGGATTGCTGACACCTACCGGAGCCTGAGGTTGATGTTGGGGTGACTTTTGATAAGCATTTTAGCATAAGAGCAAATTCTTTTATTTTTAATACCTTTTCTCTGTAATGCTTTCCTCTTACAAATAAATATGCTTGTTTAGAAAGAGCAGGGTGATAGCTTACAACTGAGAGCAATACACTAGGTACAGCTCTTGAGGCGAAAGCAAAGTGTCAACACTAGCCATTTAAGCAGTCTGGTTTACTAAGAATATCACAGTCTAGGCAAAGGGCTGGTGCAGCATTTAAAGATCCTGTGGTCAGGAGGGAAAGAGAGGTGACAACTGATGCCTTTGTGGCTCCCATTCTATTGGCCCTGCTTTGCTATGGGGCCAGGCCCTGTTCAGGTCAGTGAGTCCTGCTGGCTTCATCCCTGTGCCTCTGTGAGGAAGGTCAGCTTAACCCTTGTGGGACAGCAGCAGCTGGTGTTGCTGTTGAATATGTTTGGAGGGGGTGATGCAAAAAATAAAGGGGGAATCAGAAGGCAGGAGTGCTATGTGAGTGGTCTTAATATTGGGGGTAGGAGGGGAAGGCAGAGGTCTTCTGTCTAACACAGGACTGGGCAGGGGGACTGTGCTTTGGGCCCAGGCATTGCAGAAAGGGGGTGGCAGCACTGCTTTGGGGAAGCAGGGAAGTTGGCTGTGAGCACAGGGAGTAATGGAGGAGCTCTGGCTAAGCTGTAGAGAGGAGCACAAGAGGAAGATTGGTGGCATGAGATGCCCTGTGATTCTGGGGGGCAAGATGGGGAAGAAGATGAACCCCTTCATTGTTGTGGCCTCGGCAAGCTGGGGAGCAGAGCACTGGGTGGAATGGGAGAGGTCTTGCAAACAGCTTCCCCACTGGCTACACCCCCTTGCCTGTCCCATCTCAGAGCCGGCCCATCATGTCTTTGCTTTGGCTCCCTCTAGCCCACCCCCAGACTGAGGATAGCTTTGGAGGGTAGCTTTGACAGCACTCTTGAGCAAAAGACAGGCTACAAGTGCCTCCCCTAGGGCACACCCTGGCCTCCCCATGGAGGTGTGACTCATAATTGGAGAACTTCAGCACAAGAATACTGCCTCCTTAACTTAAAAAAGTTATCCACTGCCTGGTAACTGCCTTTGGATTTTGAGAGAACACACCACGTCATCTGGCACATTTACTGATTCTTTCCTCATGTCTGCTTGCTCTAGGGCAACCCCAGCTGAAATTCCTTAGAGTTTATGCTGAGTGGCTCTTGCCAGCTCTTGGGACCACAGTGAAAGTTGGGGCGAGTTGATAGGTACCAGCCAAACATCTGAATGTCCCAATTTTCAAAGGGTAGGAACAGATGTACGTGACATGCTGAAGAGCAAGAGACGCAGCTGGTCAGCCATAGCACTCCATTAATGAAGTATTTGGGCAGTGATTTTCCCCTTGCTGCTATCCCACTATAATCATTAGGAACTTGAGTTGGGGCTTCCCCGCTTAGAATTATTTTAATGTAAGTATCATAAACCATTGAATCCAACTGGCTTTTATCACATTGATCACCTTTAAAAAATATGGTGGACATCAGGAAAAGCCAGCATGTGGCCTTTGGTCTGAACTGCATAGGGTCAAGTACACACCTGTCCCAGCACGCAGTGCTTTATTCTGGAAAAAACACAGGGGTTCTGCTTCAAGAGCACTGAATACTGGGACCTGTGCAGGCCGTCATCTTTGTATTAAAGATGAAGGCAACTGTAATTAACTTAATTTTATACAAACTTTGTTGACTTTTTGGCTTCTAACACATTGCAAGTTTGAAACAAAGTTTGCATGCCCTGAAGTCCTAAAAATATAACTTTTAATCCAAGTTCAGCAAAACTTCTTGATTGTCTAATTTTATGATTGGAAAGACACTGTAATACACATAGTAGCAACATAAACCATTGTTTTCATGTTCGTCCAAGTGTTTGTAAAATCACTACTACTTCTATGGCATTACTTTAGTAAATCCAATGGAATATATAGCTATGGTTGCCTTCTGCACTTTTGAAACTGGTATCTTGCTAAGTAGGTGCTGCAGAAGAAGCATGAGTTAAACCAGACGCAATTGAAGGCTTTGTGACTGAATGTTTCATTACTTCTCTTATCTAGTGTGAAGTTGAGCATGGTTTGCATTTAAAAAAAAGTTAAATAAATCACATTGATTATGTTCTTTTAAAGGAAGACTGGATAGTTAGATGCTGGCATTTGTAGATAACTAGATCAGTCTGAGAGATGTAATGAGCAGGAAAGCATGTATATTTTATTCTGGGAAGAAGACCCAAGCATTTCAAATATGTCCTTTAAAGCCTTTCTTCTCTTTAGATACACTCATAACTAACACATTTTCTGAAAGATATGCAGCCCTGGTTGAAAGCTGGAGATGTATTTATTCTGTAGATCGTGAAATACATTTACAGCCTTTTCTGGAAGCTCAATGGGGACTCTGGCGGAGTTATTTATTGGTCTTTTGCAGGAGCTGCTTATTGAAATTAAGGAAAATCAATCCATGTGGTTTGCAGAAGCATATAAATTGCTCTGTATGATAATGAGTGATAGGAAAGCTAATATGAGTGAAGCCCAGCACCTGTTGTTAGTTACAGGATGTCAAAAGAGGTGCCTACTGTGAAATACACAGTTAATCAGTGTCAGTGGACCAACTGTTTTTAAGACAAGCACATTTCATGACTGAACTGGTTGTTTATATTTCTTTTGACACTTCTTGAGAAGCTCACAGAAACCTAAGAAGAGGTCTCCCCTAAAAACCTGGTGTCAGGCAGAGTGTCAGTAACTACTGGAGAGGGCCTGGCCTGAGTGAGATCACAGTAGGCTGTTTGGGGAGGCTGTTCTCCCTCTGCCTGTGATCCCTCCGCCCCCCGCAAATGTGCATAAACTTGCAGCCTTGATAAAAAGAAGCCAAAACATCTTAGAGAATTAGTTTCTAGCCAATAAGTGTGTTTGTGTGTGTGTATGTGTGTGTGTGAGAGTGAGATAAGTTTTGTGTAGTAGGTGCTCTGCATCACATTTTATTTTAGGCTACTTATGTAAACATATTGTTGTAGATCATCTACTGTCTTCAGTGAAATCCTTCAACAATCTTTATAAGGAACACATGAGCAACACCTCACTGGTGAAGTATGGGTGGCTTCATCAGATCAATGATCCTCCTCCTCTGTAATATTAAGCTCTCCTCCTTTCTTCATCCAAAAAACCCGTGACTTAGATATACTACAAATGTTTATGGTAGTTGTGATAATGGATGTGCAGAGGAAACATTGATGGGAGTGTGGATTAGTGGTTAGCACAGGACATGGGGTACTGTGGTCTTAATTCTATTCCTGGCTCTATTAATGCCTCAGTGTGTGTCCTTGGGCAAGCCACTGAACTGTTCTGTACCTCAGTTACTTCATCTGTGAAATAAATACGATAACACTTGCCTATTTTGTAGGGGTGGTGTTGTAGAGTCTGGGGAAAATTACTTTGGGATCTCTGGATGAAAAGTTAATAGGTGTGCAAATTATTTCATTTTGGGATAGGTCATATCAGCCTTTTCCTTTCCACTAATTTTACTACAAAAGCTAGTCTGGGGTGGCACATACTCTTTTATCTCCATATCCTAAAACAATTTGCAACTTGTAACTGCGGCAGTTACAGATTAAGGATGCACAAATGAGTCCTTTCGCAGAGATTTACCCCTTTGACGATTTAGGAAGGCCCGATCTTTTCCTTTTTATTCTGACCATACAAGGAGCTTTCATATTTTCTCAACTATTTTTGTCTCCAGTTGTTTCATGGTTGTTTATGATGCAAATGGATTTAATGCTGTTGGAGTGTTTCAAAGAGTTAAACAAGTCTGAAAAATGCCCAATGTAGTCAGGCAGATTGCAGTCCATGCTGTCTCTCTCCCGTCTAGTGAACTAGAGAGAGTTCAAGAGCCCCGTGAGCTGTAAACATAGTGTCATTCCTCCTTAGGTTTTTGCAACAACATGAAAGCCCTCATTGGTGGTTTTGGCCTATTGTACTGAAACCTTGCTGGTGTAGAAACTACCAAACCAGAGAAGTAAATATTCATCGTTCTTGTGTGGCTCCAAAAAGAACAAAAGTTTGAGATATAAATGCTAATTCAGGCTGGTTTCAGAGTTGTACTTGGCAGCTGAACGGGAAAAGTGGTTTGCTTCTTTGCACCACGCTGATTGTGTGCATGTAGAATGAGTCTTATAAGCACAGTTGAAATGTACTATTTCTCTAGGGCTGCAATGCTTTGTAGGCACTGATGCATCTAAAAATCTAAATTCTTCAGACTTTTTTCTTGTATTTTATAATCCGAGAAAGTAGAATTGGAAGAGATATGTGGCGTTGCTCATCTCCTTGTAATGCAGGAGTGTTCTCTGTCCTCTAGTATCTCAAATGATTTATTCAGTCCTTTTTAAGACTCCAGCTGATTTCATTTCATTATGCATAATTGTATGCTCCTTTTGTTATCTAAACAACTCATTTTCTTGGTCGTTGTGCCTTTCAAATGCTTGCTGACCATTATAAAGTCTCAGTAACCTAATATTATCTTTCTTCAAAAATCAGTCTCCCTTGCCCCATAATAATTGTTTTGCTTTCCTCTGAAAGCCTCCAATTTGTAGACATTTTTCTGGGATTCAGCTGCCTTGAACTGTACAGTGTTCTATCTGTGTCTGCGCCAGTGCTTGATAGAAACACATAACTTCCCTGTTCTGTGACACGGTGCTTTTTTATTTGTAACCCAAAATTTCACTAGCATTTTTGCTTCCTTGTCATACCTAAAGCGTGTATTCAGTTCCTTGTGCTCTGTCACCCCAAGATGTCAGAATTGTCAAATCTTGCTGGTGCCTTGTGATAATTGATGTTTTTCTTAAAGCTTCTGCTTCTGGTGTCTAGTAGGGGTGTGGGAATCTTAGCTTTTATGTCAATAAGTTAGCTTCCAACCCTCTGGGTTCCAAAGAAAAGCTTGAAAACATGATCCCTGAAAGTTTAGAGATAGATACACATTTGGCTTAAAAGTTATGAGATTTTATTAAAATAAAAACCAGTCTCATAATTTTTACGGGGGTGGGGGGAGGAGCAGGTGGGAAGGAGTCTGACGCATGATTGGCCACACTCTGAGGTATTTGTCATGTTAATGCATTCCAGTGTGTTTCCGCCATTACCTGTCCGGTGTGTCTTAAATTTTGTTTATTTCAGTTGCAATGTATGGACAGAAGATTAATGCTTACTCCAGACTCTAGTCACATTAGCGAATGGTTACAACACAGTCCAATTAAGACATAGGGTAGGTATACACGGATGGCAGTGTGTGGAGTATATAAACACCGCATCCATAGACTATCTGTCTTGTATTGGGTGGGATGGTCCCGTATTTAGGATGCCAAAAAGGTGTCCTGACTTTTTTTTTTAAAGGGGCGAATAGTTCCATATTTGGTCCTCCCCTCCCCCACCCAGCCTCTGGGAAGCAGGGGGATCGTGGGCAGCTGCCCCCTCTCCAGGCCTCCCAGGGAGTGCCTGCAGCTGCTGCCTCCATCCCAGCTTCCCGGGGCTTGGAGGAGCAGCCTCTCTCCCCAAACCTCCCTGTCCCGTATTTGGGACAGGGAGATATGGTTGCCTTAGGCACACCCAGCTAGCGTGGGTATGGATAGTAGTGTACATGGTGTGAGAGGGCTAGGCAAGTAGAGTGCCTTACATAGCTGAACCCTATAGCAAGGGTGAGCAAACGTTGTACCCCAGGCCCCGCTTTTTGTCCCTGCAATTAGCAGCCCACCCCTTGCAACCTGTCCGATGTTATCCAAAGTGCCGGAACTATGGGTTATGTTCTGATGAAAAAACCCTTTAGGCGTGTGTAAGAAAATAAGTCTGTAGAATGTAAAAACTTTATTAATCGGCCCATAAATGTGAATACACAGACCTGAAGCATGAACACATTTCAACATTTGAATGAGATGGGTGAGCCCCATGGCAGCCAATCGTGTTGCACCCCCCCCTTACAAAATTTCACACCTCCTCCTGAGGAGGCCTGCCCCCCACTTTGCATGCCCCTGCTCTAGAGTATGTAACATACACCACTCTCTACGCATTTAAACAATGTGGAAAGGAGTCACAGATTGTAGTGTGTGTGGACATAGCCTGCCTTTCTCTGTGGCATGCAGACTGTATGCCAGGTAAGCATAGACAAGGTCATCATCAGCAATAAGAAACCTCTTTCTACTTCATGGCTTTACTGATAACTTGTCTAGGCCTTGTTAATATTTCTCCACCGTTAGTGTTTACAGATCGTCTTGGACAAATGTTCAAAGTGTCGGTAGTGGGCTGCTCTCCTTTACTCTCCATTCACTACTCATGTTGTTAAATGAAACTGAACGTCACACAGTGTATTGCAGCACCCACTGGGACGCCTCTCCTCCTCTCCCTGCTGAGGGAGTCTTTGGTCATAGTTGTTCCTGGAATGCTATCAGTCCAATATAAATAGATAGTAGTTTTGCATTTGTGGTTAACATTGGGAAATCCTAACTGCTGACAGAACTCCTAGACTCCAGTGGGAACAGGACTGAGCTTGTTAAATAGGCCATAGATATCTGCAGGGATTTCCTTTCAAGACTCACAGAAATCTACAGAATTTTATGCCTACAATATGCAGAATTTCAGTAGCAGGGTTTTTTTTTTTCTGCTTTCCATTGCACGTGGCCCTTGTTTTATTATGCAAGTGTCTCAGTGAGATAAAATTATACTAACAGAAAGCAAATGTTTTGATAGTCAGTGGGCAAACTACACAAATTCTGGCGAAACTTCTGCTGATTTTTGTTAAGTCACAGAAATTTTTGTCGATCAGTAATTTGACCACTTTGTTCCTTAAAAGGGGACTGCCAAATAATGTGAACGAAAATTATCAGTGAAAATGCTATATTTGCTGCCCGTACAAAGCATGAAACTTTATGTGGTATTCACTAACCAATTAGAAAGGCAAACTTAACATTTTAAAACACCCTGTAGTTCAGAAATCTGTATACTTTTATAATCATTATTTTTGCGCGTGGCCCTTTCTCTTCAAAAGAAAATCAAATGCCATTTTTCCTGGAATATATGGAGAAAATAGTTTCCAGTGGAGCATCCATTCAAACACAAGAACTTGCCAAATATGTCATGCACAGTAGGCAAGCAGGGGTGCATTAAGAACAGATGTGGCCCGAGGACAACATAGCCACAAAGTGGGGCCCAATCACAGAATCACAGGGCTGGAAGGGACCTCAGCAGGTCACCTAGTCCAGCCCCCTGCTTCAAGCAGGATCAACCCCACTAAGTCATCCCAGCCAGGACCTTGTCAAGCCAGGACTTAAAAACCTCAAGGGTTGGAGAATCCAGCACCTCTCTAGGCAACACATTCCATTGCTTCACTACCCTCCTGGTGAAATAGTTTTTCGTAATATCTAACCTACACCTCTCCCTCTTCAACTTCAGACCATTACTCCTTGTTCTGCCATATGTCACCACTGAGAACAGTTTCTCACCCTCCTCTTTAGAGCTCCCCTTCACTAAGTTGAAGGCTGCTGTTAAATCACCCCAAGTCTTCTGTTCTGTAAACTAAACAAGCCCAAATCCCTCACCCTGTCCTCACAGGTCTTGTGTAATTGGGGGTACAAAAAGGATGGTAGAGTTCAACTCAAGGAGGAGTATGGGCTTATTATGTGCATGTTTACCATGACTGAAAGGAGCGAGTTACCTTGTGGTCCCAGAGCATAGAGCAGCCACATACATAAAATGAAAGGGATCCTTCTCCGTGGTGCTGCAAGCCCTGATTGACCATTGTGGACAGTTCACAGACATTTAAGTAGGATGGTCGGACTGGGCACATGACACCTGTGTGTCCTGAAATTCCGGCCTGTGCTGGAGGGTGGAGGCAGGCACACTTGTCCCCCTGCAATGAGCGGGTGGTCAGAGACATGTAGATGCCATTGTGTATCATGGGGGATGTGGCCTACCCCCTTGTGGCCTGGCTCATGAAGCCTTACAGTGGCCAGCTGGACCTTACATTGGCCAGCTTTTCAATGCCTGCCTCAACCAGGTCAGGATGCAAATTGAATGTGCCTTTGGCAGCCTTAAGGCACTCTTCAGGTGCTTGCTTACTTCCCTGGATGTGGGGGAGTACGTATCCCAAGTTGTGGCCACATGTTGTGCCCTGTACAACATGTGGAGAGGAAGAGGGAGGCCTTCCTCCCGGGGGTGGGGACGGATACCAACAAGCCACCATGGACAGTTCACAGACATTTACATTGGGAGGCAGCTGGGTGCAGCTCCGCCAGGCCCATCGGGATGGGGTGTGGATCCAGGAGGCCCTGAGGGAGAGCTTCTACCACTGCTTCCAATAACCTTCCCCAGGGCCCTCCCAGAGGGGGCCTCGGGCCCACAGCCCTACCCTATCCCCACCATGACCTCTCCCTTTATCCCCTCACCTGTCCCCAACCCCTGCCCAATAAACACGGATACAGGTGTAGTGAACAAAGAGCTAGTTTACTGCATCAAATAAAACGTGGAAAAGAAATGGTGTAATAAACTATTTACAGTAAAGTGAATTGGAAAACCACTGAACCTTGTATGTGGGGTGGGGGGGCTTGGGAGAGGTGTGCAAGGCATCAGAACTTGGATGGGGGCCACAAACCTGAGGGGGGTGGTACCCTGAGTGGCATCAGTCTCAGGCTTGGGATCCCTTCCCAGCATGGGGTTGGGTCAGGGAGCAGGGAGAGGTATTGACTTGATGGGGCTGATTTTGGGGCTGGGTGGGCAGGGAGGCGGGAGGTCTGGGGAGCAGAGAGGTTGTTAGGTATGGCCCTCAGCCATTGCAAGAAGTCTAGAGTGCCCTGTGGGATGGACAGCCTAGAGGAGAGACAGGGAGTTGTTCATGCCTCACAGCCCCTGAGTCTCTGCCCCACCATCGTGAGCAACAACCAACACCCCCAGGGATGGGAAAGACCCAGTAGCAAAGCCATGTGTGGCCTGCACAATGGGCCCTGCCGCATGGGGACTCTGCAGTTCCTCTGGGACCAGGCTGACTGCAGCGCCCCTCCCCGCAACACTTGATGAGCTAGCAGCCAAGGTGGGGTGTCTAGCCATGGAGGGGCCCCTTCAGGGGTGGTGGGTGAGCCAGGAGCAGCCTGGTCCTCCCCTGGATCCCCAACACACACCTGCAGCTCGTAGCGCTCTCTGTGGGAGCAGGTGCTGCTGCTCACCTGTGGGCATGCCCACGTGCTGGGTGCCACACTCCTTGGTGTGTCTGGGGTCAGGCCAGTGCCTTTGTGACCAGCCTGCGTCCAGCTGTGGCTGGCTGTGGGAGGGGCCCCTCTCCAGGTCCTGGAGCTTGTCCAGCTTCCCATGAGGCTGGCAGTAGGCTGATGCCTCTGATTGAGGGCTGTCTGCTGGGTCTGTGTGGTGCACGCTCCCTTGCATATGGTTCCATGTGCCAGGCCTGCAGCGTGGGGTCCCGCCCGAGCCAGTTGGCTGATGCTCCCAGCACGCCCCATCTGTGCTTGCCTCTCACACCCTGGGGAATGTGACTTGCAGGGTGCCAACTTGAGGCACCCTCTCCCGGGTCCTAGGATACCCAGGAGGTGGCCGGGCTGGCAGGGACCGGTTCTATTCTGATCACAAGGATGATGCTACTTGCCTCTGAGGCTGTGAGGATGTACAGTAAAAAAATGTGGTTCCCAACAGCCCTCACCATGAATTCCATCCAGGTACAGACTGAAAGCACCCTGGGGACCTGACTGGTGATGGATGAGAGAATTTACTTGACAACAGGAGGTCAATATTTTCTAGCAACATTGCCAACACTTCCCCTGCTTCCTGGGCTCTTAGAAGACATTTAGGGGTAACTTACAGTTACTTAACATTGAGAGGCAGGACTTGTGGCTAGAAACAAACTTCATGAGACCTCAGGAAGCGTGGCCACACCATGAGAAGTGATCGTCCAGCTAACTCAAATTGTGCCGGATTACGGAGTTTGCCGGACGTGGGAGTTCTGTATTAGAGAGGTTCAACCTGTACTTACGTTGGTCTGAAGTCTTCATGTGGAAAACAGAACATAAATATTTTAAAAAAATGCATCAACATCTCTACATTAAGTCATGAAAAGTGTCACCCATGGAGGCTGTAAGAAAGAATAGAGTGTTGGGATATTTTGGTTCTTCCTACATGTTTTTACACTCTTGTGAATATTCTCTCAGCTACGTTGTGGGATTCAAGCATTCTCAACCCTGGTCTATCCTCTCCCACTCCCCCAACTTGTGGCTAAAACTCTAGAGTGTCTTCACTTAAAATTTTTAAGGTATCTCAACAAAAGTAATTTAGGTACTTTAGAAGAACAGTTTCGCTTCATTCCATAAATTAACGGTGCTGTTCACTGTCTGATGGTTCAAAGCCTCGCATTAGGGGCAAGAGAGAGAGCTGTCTCGCTGCAATAACATTATGTTTTTGAAAAGCTACACAAAGATGAGAAATATTTGCATGTAGGCACAGAGGGAGGCACTGTGCAAGCATCTAATTTGCAACGCTCCCTGCTGGCTGTTTTTAATGCTCTGTTGAGTTTATTAAACATTCTTAATAAGAAAGTAGAGTTTTGTTTAGGGCAGAAAACATAATAGAAACAGCAGTCTTCATTCCTCTGATTACTGATGTACATACAGTTTGGGAAAGCGATCAGTTGATAGCTGATACAGTAAGTTGTATTGTTCTAGGTACAAACAAAATGAAAGGTAATTGATTTTTATGCAGGATGCTGTTCATCTCTGTCTGTGTGTATATATAAAATATGTGTGTAATAGATTATACATTTTAATTGCATATACTACAGTACATTGGTTTACATATGCAGCATGTAGGTGGGGTGATGTTTATGTGATGATGTTCAGAGCCACATAATGTGTCATTAGCATTCTTTATCCATGATCAACTTCAGCCAGCTGTGTTTATGGGGAAAAATCACATTAAACATTTTCCTGTTCACTCCCCGAACATGGAATTTTCTGAAAACTCTTCCCAGTCAAGACTCAAGGATCAGTCCTGGACCAGACAGTGACAGGTTTTCTATCCATAAAAATTACTGTTGATATCTTGCAGCTCGGGGATGTTTCACCATTGGGGAAATTCACAGCTTAGTATAGGCAGACACAGCACTTGTTTTTAGCTCAGAAAGGATCCAGATTACTGGGTTTTTAGGATGTGATATTTCTAGTTACATAGAAGCTGCTTTAGGTCATTATTTGCTGTTTTAACAGCTCCTTCTGACTTCTGCATGATGGTACAGTAACCTTAGCACCTGCCTTTAACAGGGGAGAAAAGAATATTCTCAATAAAATATTTTAAAACTTTCTAAACCATTGCTCACATAATTTTTCAGTCATGTATACAGCCCATGTGGCATACAGGATGAGACGGCATACAGATTTAGCTAATGCTTATTTAGGATTGTCTGAAAAATGTACTCATCGTTTTGCTACTTCTCAGTAATGTTTCTATCCCAAGCTTGTTCTGATGAAACTTTATACCCCGTCATTTATCTGATATGCATACAGTTTGTGTTTCAGTTCTTGGGATAGACTAAATATTTTGCTGGAGATAATTTACTTTACTTTAAAAGGACTTCAGTAGAAAAGTAATAATATCACAAGGTGTCCATATGCTATAAATAAGGTGCAAAATTCCACATTAAAGATGTGTATATATTACAAGCGCCTTCCAAGCAGTGTTAAATATTATTAGAAACTTCTTCTTAAGCATGAAGATATGAGATAATGTTTTTTGCTTGGAGTGAGGTGGAAAGACATTTATCAGGGCATCCTTCAAAATATTTAAATTCATTATGTCCGACTTCCTGGTCATACTTGTATGATTTGATATTTGCTCTTTGTCGTCCTTCCCCCAGGTGCCATATAAGACTTATGTCTCTTGTGTGGGCAAAACAAGAGCCATAATCTGCATTAAGAAAAGTGCATCTCGAAACAGATTTTAAAAACCAGAGGAAGAAGAAGAATGTGTAACTGTGTGTATGTAATTTAAATGACATGCTGTGATGAATGCCATGGTGTTTTCCAGACCAGGTCACATTGGTTGATAAAGGCGGAGACAGTTTTGAGCAGTCAAGAAGTGCAATTACTTTTAATTTACTTTGTCCAAAGTATCTTATTGCAGTTATAGAACGATGGCTTTCAAAATGTTCTTAATTTATTAAGATAATTTTAAATATATTATTGTCAATTTATAGTAACGATATAAAAATTCTGTATGCTGAGTCCATGCTTCCTCCTTAATACTTATTGAAGTGCAGCTGCAAACCTAATTCTTGTACTTCAGATGGCTGGTTTGGTGCGTAAGGACTAATACCTTTCTCTCTTGTGTACTTCCTCCCATCTCCCTGGGTCTTGTGTCATAGCACACGTTTGTCAGCCAGGAAGGACTGGACATAGTTCCCTCTAGAGAGGAGGGATTTGATTACTTAATACTCAGTAGTAAATTCTGTCCCCAATACTGATTATCAGCACTCCTTTTAACTATAGCAATAATATTTCTGGCCTTTGACATGAAGAGCTTATGGAATAATGGTTCATTATGTGGATGATATCATTCCCATTCTACAGATGGATGAACTGAGAGATGGAGAGGCTCAGTACTTCATATAACGAGTCATTGGTGGAACAAGAAAGCACCTGTTAGTCCTGGCTCTTCAATTCTTGCTTATTGTGTACTGCCCCGTCTGATTAGGCTCAGTAAGCAGAAAATAGGGAATAGTATGATGTATCATGACTTCTGTTGATCAATTACATTTTCGAATATTGATTTTTAAATTCCTGTTATTTGAAGAGTTGTACAAAGAGACAGAAATTGGGCAGAACTATGTGCACATAATTGTTAATAGAATTTTATTCTTTTATGTTATAATTTCTTATGTGACTTGAAGCTTTGTTCATCAAATGAAATGTTTTAACTCCATGCTTATGCTAGTATGGAGTTCAGAGTAACATTTGTTATATGCCAGAGGCACAACATAAAATGTGCATAAAAGATTTTAGAAGTGACATCCTCAGACTGTGATCTGCATAGGGCCAGTTTAATAATGTTATTGGTATTCATCTTCATGTCCAGATGCTCTTTAAAGACAGCTAAAATATATCAGTAACTTTCCTTATATTTTCCATGCAAGCAGTTGCTATAGTTGTCATCATGTCTCATCTATGTGGCGAGTGAGAGAGGAACCACCAACAGCACTTTTTTTGTGCTGTTCGACACTGGGACAAAAACCCACAATGCAACAGTGCAAGAATTGTGGGATAGGAAACCACACTGTCAAAATCAAAGCTGCCCTCCTTAATGAGGAAGCACTCCATCGTCACATACCAATGGAGATATGCACCCTTGACTCTACAAAATAGGACACTACAAAATTAATGTTGAAATTAACTTTAACAAATTTAACCTAATTTCCTAGTGTAGACATACCCCTTGAAATTTTGCATGGAACTGAGGGTTAGTTTTCCATTATATGCATAAAGAAGGTTGTTTAGAAAACTATGAGCTAACCTGTTCTGTTTTTCCATACTTTATAGAATTTAAATGGATTTTGGGGTAAACAAGTTGAGTCCATGCTTTACTGTTTTATACTGCAGTTTGAGTTATTCTTTCCAGGTTCCTAGTAAAGAACTAGAAATATTCATGTACTATAAATACAGCTTGTCACAATGTTCATTTTAAATACTATCCTGAGTCCCATTTCTAAGTATGTGTGGAAAATACACAGTTTTTTAAAAAATATGTTTACTTTTTATTAGTAAACAAAAGCAAGAATAACATGGAGTAATTCAGAAGGGCCTTTATTTAGAATTCCTCTTAAATATTATTTTTCTTCTGGGTCCCTGGAGGAAAACAGAAGAAAGGTAATAGGTTGATATTATAGTCATAGTAAATTGGTTCCCTTCACAGTTTTCAGCTAGCAGAATCCACGAAGCCCTGCGGCACCATTGCATTGTTTATGAGGGAGGGAGAGACAGACAGAAATAAACAAACACAAAGACTTATAGCTAGAGACCAGCTGTGTATCGCTTAGCAACATCAATATTTTCGTGCACAAATAAAGGTCTTCTTCTTGGTGCGTGTTGAAAGTGTGTGTGCGGGAGGGGGGAGGGCGTTTAACATTATCTGCAGAAGGATTGGTTTGTCGGTGACTGGTCAGTACTTAATTTGGCAGTCTAGACATTTCAGTCAGAGAGAGTGAAAGGCAGACATCTGAAAACGTGAGGAGAGATTTTAAGAGTTGCAGGGGTCTTAAATAATCCTATATTACACCTTCAAGCATACATTCTTAAAATGCAAAAAATAATAATTTATTTGAAATTCATGACCACAAGATTAAGCTTTAAAAAAAAAACAACAAATACTTATTTAGCAAGTTTTTGGTGATTGGGATATAAATAGCCAAAGCTTCCTGGGGGACCACATGCTGGCATATGATACTAAATATAATGAATGGCTGTCACTGTAAAAATGTAAGTTCTTAATGTATAAGAATTAATTAGACCATTTTAAAAGTAAATTAAGTTTTAAATGTTCTTTTTTGATGTTTAAACCACAGCCAGAAATACACAGGAATGTCATCCCACAGTGCATAATTTCAGTGAAAATGGAACTTTATATTAACCATCTCAATTTCCTTTAAAATCCATGTGTTTCTTGTCTGCGTGTACAGTCTTATTTGTAAGCAAGGGTCAGTTCTGCAGGGTGCTGATGAACCTCAATGTCCCTTAATTTCAATAAGAGTTGAGACCTCTCAGCTTTTACAGGATGGGGATCCAAAATTTGCAAAATGCTTGTGTTTGTAGATTTTATTACATTCAGATATAATGACTAATGGGTAGTTGTGCAAATGAGGTAGTCACCCCAGTTATGATTTTCATGATCAGGTGCTGAATGTTTGTACTGCCGGTTTATGTTCAGAAGCCATGCTTAGAAAAAAAATAAAAAGGCCCATTACTGTATATTTAAATGTAAAATATTTCAGTAAATCTCATTAATTTCTTTTGTCTCAATGAAAGTCTGAAGCTTTCTGTATGCTTCGGTGGATCTATCATTTGAACAGTTATTTAGGTGAGAAAATATTATTTAGTTACCCCAAATACTAGCTTTTCTATAATACAGGTTGCACCTCCCTCGTCTGGCACGGTCAGGACCTGACTGGTCATGAACAAGAAAATTTGCTGGTACAGGGGAGTTTACCTGCCACTGGCCCCCCAGCTGCCACCCCACCCACCCGTCTGCTCATCCATCTGATGCTTGGCGGGCCCTGACCTGCGCTGCTGCTGGGGCTTCTGCCTATCCTGTCCCTGGTGAGGCTGCTAGGGGAAGCTGGCTCTGGGCTGCAGGGCTGCTCATGGGAAGCCAGCTCCATCCCTGGCCACGCATGGAGGCCAGGCAGCTGGCTCTGTCCCTTCCCAGCCCCACAGGGCTGTCTGGGGAAGCTGGCTCCAGTCCTGACCCCACGGGCTGCCGGGAAGCTGGGTCTATCCTTGCGATGCTGCCCTGACCCCACAGGGCTGCCGGGGGAAGCTGGCTCTGGGTTTGGCCCCAGTCCTGTGAGGCTGCCAGGTAGGTGGGTCTAACCCTGTGTGGCTGCCCCCCTCCCCAGCAGGACTTCTGGGAGAAGCCAGCTTTAACTTCAACCCACAGGGCTGCCAGCCATGCAGCTACAGCCCCAGGGCTGCTGGGGGAACCTGGCACCAGCTCCAAGCAGCTGCCACTGGCCCCGTGGGATTGCCAGGGAATGCTGACCTGGGCCCTTTATGGCTGCCCCCTCTGTGGGGATGCTGTGGGGCGTGGGCTTTGGCCAGTGCAGATGTCCCCTATGAGGCTGCTGGGGACACCAGCTCCAGTGCCCTGGGCTGCTGGAGGATGTGGGCTGCAGCTTGCCCTCATTGCCCATCTCTCTGGTCCAGGAACATCGCTCGTCCTGCAGGACTAAGGTTGTTGCCAGAACAGACTGCAACTTCTTGGAGGTGCAACCTGTAACATTATTTGGAACGTTAGAGCTCAAGGCAACTTTTAGTATCTTCTGGAGGCCCAGTTAACTTTCTTTGTTTTGAATTATTTAGTCCTAAAATCAGAAAGCAACTACCACCCAAACAAGTCTTTAGTCATCCCTCTTGTTTCAATGCCTTTTTTCTGTCCTTTTAAACTTTGCCTAAATTACTTCAGATGAACCATCTTGATGTTCAGTGATCTGTTGAATGCAGCATCAGATGAATTTTCAGTCTCTCAGTGTTGTTTGAAATGGGCACCTGAAGCAAATCAATGTCTAGACTTCAGTTGAGGCACCCAGTAGGGTTCCCTCTGTTCCTTAATTATCCAAAAAATGAGTTGCCTCCCATCAGGGAAGGTAGATTTGTTAATTCTTGGTTGTGTTTCACCTGAAATGGTGGTGCTAGAATTTGAATGATAAAAGTGTGTTTTGAAGGATTTCCATGGCTCTGTGAGCAGTAGAGCTGCTTCTATTGCTTAGTTTAGTCAAACAGAGTAGTTAACTGAACTGCGTTTAACTGTTTAGAATTCTAATGTTTGTATTTCCGTATTAGCCACACTGGGAATATATTTGAATAAGGCAGTGCCTTTTACAGGTTGAACCTCTGTCATCTGGAACTCTCTCATCTGGCAACATCTGTAACTTGACATGATTTTAGTTAGCTGTATGGCCACTTATCATGGGTGTGGCCAAGTTTCCTGTGGTCCCACAAAGTTTGTTTCCGGCCACCAGTCTTGACTCTCAGTGGTCTGTAGTGTTATTTAGCTGTAATTTATCCTTAAACATCTTCTAAGAGCCCAGTAAGCACTGGAAGTGTTGGTAATGATGTTAGACAACACTGACCTTCTCTTATCCAGCAAATTCTCTTGTCTGGCACGTGTCAGGTCCCAAGTTTGCCTGACTAGGGAGGTTCAACCAGTAGACGAACTTTCATTCCTGAATTTGTTTGGTAAGTATAAATATGCTCTCTCATCAGGTCCTTTCACTAAGCAATCTATTAAGCACGATCTACAGAATTATTTAATTCCTATTTTCTTTCTTTTTTTCTTCTTGCCTGTGGTGCTCCCAGCTGTGGTGTAGCTAGGATTTAATTTCTGTCAGAAATTACATTGCTTCAGTTGTGTCTGTAAGTCTCCCCAAAGAGGTCAGGGGTGGTTGTCTTGGGTTGGTCTGGATTTCATCCAGCATTCAGTGAAAAATTCCCTGGAAAACAGTTACCTTCTCTAAAATTAGATTGTCTTTATGCTGTATGTGCATCAGGGAGTTTATGGTAAATTTACATTTGTATTGAAACGTCATTCTTTTTTTCAGGGTATCCAATCTCTTGCTCTTTTAAAAGTACAGTAAATATTCTAATTTTCTTTTTCTTTTTAACAAGAGAACTGTGTGGACATGGTTGACTCTGGCCCTTGCACAGAAGCTAAGGCAATTATTGCAACTGCTTGATGGGAACAAATGTGATTGTCAAGGTTTTGTTCAGGTTTAGCAAATTAGCTTTTATGAGAGCTAGATTCTAAATCTCCTTTATTTTATAGTGTGGGTGAGAGTGGGGGAAGGAGGTAAGAAGAATAGTCTTACATACTTGCTTGTCAGTTATATGGAATTTGTCCAGAATCGGCACATTGGCCATCATGGTGTTGATATATGTACCACTGTATCTAATCATTAGAGCCTGGTTCAAACATGTTCAGAGCTCAGTTCCCTCAGCATACACCCCTGCTAAACTCTGGAAATGGATCCTGAGTGTTGAAAAGTGCCTACTACCTTACTCTAGCAGAGGACTTACAAGCAACCTGTGTACCCTTGTTTGGGAAAAGTTGTGGTCAGTGTGTCCTGAGGATCTGTTTATTTAGTATGTCGTTGCTGCATCATCTGATTGTAGGGGTCCAATCCATGCATCCTTGCTGTGGGTTCTCGCAGTGGTAGAGGTGGCTGACAAATTTTTAGTGAAACATTTTTCATCGGAAAGTCTGATTTTTCAAAATAAAACTTTTTGCAGAAATGTATCAGTTTGTGTGAAACTGTCTCAGGTTCAGGATGGAGTTTCTGATCAGAGAGAATGAGCCCCAACCTAGAATACCTAATATCCCAGACTCACTCCCAGATTCGGAGATACTGACCCACATTTCAGGTCAGTATCCCAACCACTAAGCTACGGGGCATGGCTGGGCAATAAAAAAGTGGCAGCCCTTCTGGGCTGGTCCCTCAAAGGCTGCTGCCACTATATTGCTTTCGCATCCCGGGTACTGGGTGATCACTGCTCTCATTGGCTGCAGGTTACCATTTGTGGCCAATGAGAGTGGCAGAAGGCTGTACAGACCAGGTCACTGCTTCCCGCCACTTCCCCTGGCCCTGAATGGCAATCCACAGCCAACAAGACACAGGTGAATATAGAGGTGGGGACCTGCTGAGGACTCACCCTGGCGGACTGGATCTGGCCCACAGGCTGATATTTGTCCACCCCTGCTACAGACTCAGGGCTTGTCCACACTGGCATTTTCCTGCACTGCAATTTTCTCCTTCAGAGGTGTGAAAAACTCACCCTTGGGCATAGCAACATACGGCACTGTAAAGCACCAGTGTAAATGGGCTCCCAGCTGTCTTCCAGAGCTGGTGCCTTGGCCATATTTTCACTTTCAAGTGCTGCCCCGGCAGTGCTTTTCTATTATAAGTATAGACGTAGCTTCAGCCCCTCTTCCCCAACCCCGCCATATGAATATTCACTTTTGTATACAAAGAAGAAGAGCTTTAACAGGGAAGACTGAGAGTGAGAGAGAGGGAGAGAGAGAGATACTAGAGGCTGTGGGATGGGATGTGGGAAGAGTGGGTTCAGGTCCCTCCTGTGACTCATTGGGAGGAACTGGTCTTCCACAGCCCAGGGAGGGTCCTAAACACCAGGCTGTTGGTACTTCTGGGTGTTTGTCTGTCTGTCTGTCTCCCTAGCCCCCCAAAATTTTGCAGGCTCTGAGTTTCATTTTGCATACAACCAGAAATAAATGGCAAAACCTCATTTTTAAACAAAATTTGGATCTTCCAGGTACCCTACTTTCTAGTGCCGACTGTACCTTGTGCCAGCCATGCTGAATCTGGACTGAAGCTAGTCAGCAGCAAAATGTGGGGGAAGAAAACATCAAATATATATTAGCAATGAAACTCCTATTATTCCCTATGGAGACATGCTAGGCCTGGTTTCCATTTCCTCAAACCTCATTTACTACGCTCTGACAGTGTATATGGGCCTGGAAGTGATTTTAAATTAGTAATGTAAGGGGTCCTTAATAAAATGAGAATCAGTTTCTGTTAATTACCATACAGTTGTCATACGGGTTAATCATACCATTCAAAAAATAGTCTGTAATTATGAGCTTTATAGGGAGAAATTCTAGGCCTGCAGACGGGCTTACAGCTGTATATTTAAAAGATCCAGCTAGTTCAGTATACTGTAGCTAATGCTGATTGCTGACATAATAGTGCATCTAAAAAAATCAGCTGAATCAAACTTCCCTATACATAAGATGGTCTGTTGATTGTACTGTTGTTACTCCCTTAACAACCGTCACCAAGTTTTGTTTTCACGTCATAAAACTCCTGTCTATTCAAGGCAAGCTGTAATGCTTCCAGGAAAAGAAACTAACACTCAACGAAGAACAAGTCAGGGCTCTTGTTGGCAAAGATTTTTATTGTATTAACTCTTGTTCACCAACAGATGCCACTGTGGTGGAAGAAAAATAAAAGTAAGTGATATGAAGGGGTGTGTGTGTGTGTCCCCTATGAGTACATACCTTTCTTATATATTTTTTTGTCATCAGCAGATTGTTAAAGTACATGTGGCATAACAGATTTTTTCTTTTATTTGCATAAGTGTCAGAATTTTGTCCCCTGGAGTAAATTTGAGCATCTTACATGATGTCATTCACACATATATGAGTAACCTAAATTTGTGATTCTCAACTTTTTTTATACCGAAACCTCATATTAGAAGATGAAAAAGGGCTTGGGGACCCACCTCTACTAACTGGCAATAATAAAAGAGAGGATCACTGTGATTCTTCTCGGTATATGTAAGAAAATACAGCTCAGTGCCCTCTTTCTAGACCACCGACCTCCCCACTAAACATCCCCAAAAGCTTTTCCAAGCTTTTCTTAAATGCTGTATTTTCCTCAAATTGGAAATGGATTTTTAGAATTAACCATCTGTTTCCCCATAATAATTATAATAGTGGAGGTTGTTATTCTGGTAGTAACCAAAGACTCCAAAGTGGATGGGGGGCTCTGTTGTACTAGGCATTTCACAATCATCTAGAAAAAGACAACCCCTCTTCTGGAGCTCTTACAATCTAAAGAGATTGTCAGAACTGCTGAGCACCCACTAGTCCCAGAGAAGTGACCAGCTGATAGAGGTACTCAGCTCTCTAAAACATCAGACTACTACTCTATGGCGATCTTTCTTCTTTAAGAGGGAATAGAAAAATGTGATAGGATGCTCATCTCTGAGCATGGCTCAAGCAAGTTATTAGGTACTCTTCAATGACAGTTAAAGGGGACAAAATATGTGGTGTGGTCATAGTTTCTTGTGAAGGGACCTTTTAGCTGTCTGCAAAGGATTTATATGCTGTCTTCACAGGGCTGACACTCACCAGGGCAAGGGCAGACAGCCTTGGATGGAAAGTCCAGGGCCAAGGGCAGTCAGCCCTGAGTGCTGCCTGGAGCATGGTGCTTGGTGCCTCCTTCCCCCTCCCTCCCACTCTCAGAAGTCATGTGAATCAGCAGAGTGATGCTCCTTTGATGCCTTGGGCCGCTTTGGAACACTCAGACCCTATGCAGTTGCGTTGGTGAGCCTGGTTGTGTTCCAACTTTTACTTAGTGTTCAGTTAACTAAACTGAGATCTTTTTGAGCATGTCTTTAAAAAAACACAAAAAGAAAAAGCTGTCAGTCCTGCCAGTTTTGTGTGTGTGTGTTCATGCGTGGGTGAGTACTCCACAGTTTTATATACTGAGAGCCAGATTTTCGTACAAGGCAGACAGCTTCAGTTCGGACACTTTATATGGTTTTGAGCTGAAAACAATAGGAGCTGCTGGGTATAGAGCACTTCTGAAAATCTGGCCATTTAATTCCTAAATAGGACATGAGTCCTTTTGAAAATCTGGACAAAATTTTGGGTGCCGAGCACTTCTGAAAATGTGGCCCATTGTACTGAATTATTGAATATCACCACTTTGAACAAATTAGGTCACTACGAGATATAAACCAAGGTAGCCACTGGGGCCTGGCAGATATGTGCACAGGTGCCTGAAATCGTAATCAGGTTATATGGGTTCTGTTCCCAGCTCAGCCATTGCCCTCCTGTGTGAAGTTGGGAAAATTACTTCACCTTTTTGTTCTTGCTTCTCCTTTTCTTGTGTTAAGTATATAGTCTGTAAGCTCTTTGACACAGGATTGTCTCTTGCTGTGTGTTTGTACAGAAGCCTGGCACAATAGGCCCTCAGTGTTGTTAGTTGGGACTTGTGCTACTGTAATACTAATATTAAATAATATGAATAGGAATATATGGCTTATATACCTAGCTTTATGTAAAAATGTTGTGCCACTTGACCCTAGATTATTATAAAAACTTTCAACTTTGTCTGCATATTAGAACTTTTGTTACATTTTAGGGTCAAAACTTGTTCATCATCTTTCTAGGTGTGACAGGGCTGCATCACCAATTTTTTCAGGATGGTAGGAGGACTGGCTTTAGCAGTAATCCTTGTGGTATCAGACTGGACACTTCCCACTAGCTAGATACATTCCTCTTTGTTGGCAGTCCTTCAGACAGTTTTCTACCCACTTGGTGAAGCTCCATGCTCAGATCCAGGCCATTTATTCGCTTATCTATATAAACATCATATGTTGTAACAGGCAGATTCTTCCCCCATCATTTTACTTCTCATTTCCTTGGTGGTCTGTTGTCAGAGATCCAAGTTAAAGTTCTGACACTAAAGATATCGAAGTTTAACATGTTAGTTCTGTGTCTCCATTCATCAGTTCATAAAATCCTATATGATTGATATATCAGGATCTAATACATTCTTATATAGAATTTTTATCCATACATCTTAAAGTGTATTTACAAATATGATTGTTCCCATTTTACTGAATGAGAAACTGGTCATAGAGGTGATATGAACTGGCATAAGTTATACAGAAGGTTGCTAGCAGAGGCAGGGTCTTTTCCTAGTCTGCCCAAGCTTCCAGTCTTATTTCCTATTATTTTGCCTGCCTATCAGTTAAAGCTAACAGTATTTTCATCCCTATTAAGCTTGACATCTCAACTGGTAAAATGTTTTAGTTAAATTTTTGCATGTTTAAACAAAAAAGTTTGACAGTAGATCATCCTGTGCTTGGACTCCAAAACTGAGTCTTATTAGAGCCTGATTTCTTTCTCCCTAATTCATCTTTCATTTATTAATGAATTATATCTGTGACTTATAAGCTGCTGTAGAGATGTCTATTAGGGAGTATTGAGGTATCAATGGATATCTGCCACATTCCACCTTCTATTGCTTATAAATTTAGCTAGTCATTTTCTTTAGCTTCCATCATTTCTAGTTTCTTCATCCTAAGCTATTGTGTCCAGTGGTCAGTTTTGTGTTCATCTAATAAGAAATATCAGGTCTCCCTACAAATCACTGGTGTTTGTGACCATTCTCAGGAGCCAAAAAATGTGTAAGCATGGTATGATTTTCATGCAGAATAGGTATGGTTTCAGTACATGATGCTGTTGAAGCCACAATATTTTTGATAATCTTTTTCTTTTTAATAACCTTTCTTCAAAGTTAATCTCATCCCACATGCAAGTGAAGTACAATGCTGGCTAATCTTCTCATTTGCTTTATTGTTTATTAAACCAATTCATTGAGTTTTCCCTTGATGTTGGGGATAATAAATGAAAGTGACTCAGATGCAGCTGGAAGTGGGAATAAAATTGTGTGGAGTAAATAGTAGATGTCTGCAATAGGAATACTAGGTCAAACGTCCACATATGTAAAAGAACTATAAGGGTGCGTTTACAGTAGGAACTAACTTCAAAGTTAACTTCAAAGTTAGGCACTTCATCCAAGTAGCCAGCAGAGAGTCCACACACATTTTCTCTTACTTCAAAGTTAACTTTGAAGAACAGAGCCCAACTTCAAAGTTCTTACTCCATTCCTGGGAATGGAGGAGTGACCTACTTCGAAGTTTAACTTCGAAGCAAGGTGTGTTTAGACGCTCTACTTCAAAGTTGCACTTCAAAGTAAGCAACTTCAAAGTTACTTTTGTGGTGTAGACACAGCCTAAGGTCTTTATTGTCCACACAGAACAAAGAGAACAACAAGCAATCTTGTGGCACCTTATAGACTAACGGATATTTTGGAGCATAAGCTTTCATGGGCAAAGACACACTTCATCAGATGCATGAGTGGGGGGTGGTGGTTCAGAGGGGTATTTAAAGAGTGGGGTCCCAATAAAAGGGAAGGCCAGAGCTGACAAGGTCTATTCAGCAAGGTGGAAATGTCCAGGGAGATTGAAGTGTTCTCCCACAGGCCTCTCTACATTACTGTTCCTGATGTCTGATTTATGTCCATTTATTCTTTTACGGAGAGACTGTCCAGTTTGGCCAATGTAAATTGCAGTGGGTCATTGCTGGCACATGATGGTATATATTATATTAGAAGATGTGCAGGTAAAGGAGCCCCTGATGGTATGGTTGATGTTAGGTCCTGTGATGATGTCACTGGTGTAGATATGTGAGCAGATTTGGCAGCGAGGACTGTTGCAGGGGCTGGTTCCAGGCCTAGAGTCACTGGTTTGTGATTTGTAGTGGCTGGTGAGGA